>NC_058118.1:29806000-30124000 GCF_914725855.1 Thunnus albacares
GTGCGCAAGGGCGCGAAGGCCCGTTCAACGCTGCTTGCAGCTTTAATTCTTTATTAATACGCCACTTCAATCCTTAATTTGACCCCCTAAACATGTTCAAAAACTCACCAAATTTGGCACGCACATCAGGTCTGGTGAAAAATTTGATAAAATGTAAAAATTAACCCCCGAAGTGCCAAAATGTGCTCTCTAGCGCCACCTATGTATCTAAAACGGCCGCCACGGCCCGTAGGAATGTCGTAGAGAGATCGAACCAAAACTCAATTATTCGTCTCATCAAGACCTACAAATCATATGCTGACACCCCTGACCTAAATCCAACAGGAAGTCTGCAATCAGCTTTTCAAAATAAGACTTTGCCCCAATTTTGGCCCCCGAACAAACGCTATCTCCTCCGAGGGCGTTAATGGTATCGGCTTCAAACTTGAATACATGACTTATCACACTGTGTTGAGCAAAAGTTATTAAAAACTTTGTAATAACTCGAACGGTTTAGATTTAGTAAGCCCTGAAAGTTGGAGTGCGACATTACACCTTACAATGTAAACCAATGGGGAGGCAATCTCTGGGCATGGACTTTGTGCCAAACTGGGGCATCTGGCGTCTAAACTATAAGTCCGACCACTTTCAAACCTGTATCAATGGATTCGCGATGAAAATTCCTACAAAAAAATGTGATTTTTATGTAGGATTTGGCCAAAGTTATGGGATTTATGAGGATATTTCACGAGAAGCGTTCTCTAATATCCTCCTCTCCAACTGCTCCTGGTGATGTCACTCCCTCAGTGCTGTGAAACATTCCGCAATACACACTCATTATAAAATCACAGGAGGAGCAAGAAAAGACTTTAAAACTCACACTCTAATATCTCAAAAACAATAAAAGATAGAAAACACATGTAAATTCAAGATTTGTAGGTCAAAGTCTCGTGACTCATTTAAAGTTCAAATGAAGTTTGTATCTAAAACTATGTGGAAGCAGTAAATGTTCAAAAAGGTGTGGGTTCGCTCACACTCTCCATTCAAATATATAAGTATTTTTGTGTGTCCAGCTGCAGTTACTTATTGTCTCTACACACCTGACAGTACACATGTCAATCAAACTTTCAAAAAATAAAAGCACACCACACTTGTAAGAAATATCCCTCATATATATAATTGTCTGTGAACAGAGGGGTGGGCTCACAGAGAGACACTGGTTAGTATTGTGTGTCAAAAGACTCTGACACTGATCATCTCCAAACGTTTTCTTGGTTCCCAGAAGCTTAGCTGACTGCGCCGCGGCCCGCTGTGCGCAAGGGCGCGAAGGCCCGTTCAACGCTGCTTGCAGCTTTAATTCTTTATTAATACGCCACTTCAATCTTTAATTTGACCCCCTAAACATGCTCAAAAACTCACCAAATTTGGCACACACATCAGGTCTGGTGAAAAATTTGATAAAATGTAAAAATTAACCCCCGAAGTGCCAAAATGTGCTCGAGAGCGCCACCTATGTATGTAAAACGGCCGCCACGGCCCGTAGGAATGTCGTAGAGAGATCGAACCAAAACTCAATTATTTGTCTCATCAAGACCTACAAATTATGACCAGACGCACCAAAAACTCTCTTGGAGCCATACCCTAAATCCAACAGGAAGTCGGCCATTTTGGTTCAAAGTTGCGATTTTCAGGCCAATTTTGCCGTTTTTAGCCCGCGTACTTTAACGAACTCCTCCTAGGGATTTGACCTCAGCAACTTGAAATTCGGTCAGTATCATCTACAGACCTGGGAGATGAAAAGTTATCAAAACGGTGAGTTTTCGACATTGCCGAGGGGGTGTGGTCGGGCGGCGAATTTCGATCCTTCGCCGTGAAAATTCAAATGGCCATAACTCCGGCATGCACGATCATAAGAGACCCAAACCTTTTGTGCTTGGAAAGAGTCCTGTCCTGAACACATCCATGTGTCAATATTGGATCAAAGTCATAGCGCCACCTACTGGCAAACAGCAAACGAAGGAAATGATGTTAACCTTCTTCTTTCACTATCTGAAAACAGCCCAGGTTTGGAGACATCTACATGCCTGTGACTGAAGCCCTTCGACTGTGTCCGACACGACGTACGCATGGGCACGAGGGTCCGATCATCACTGCTTGCAGCTTTAATTAGGGCCTTAGTCCAACGGGTGAAGACCCTATTGTTTTTCGTGTGTTTGTTTCTTTCTTATTATTCTTTATTAATACGCCACTTCAATCCTTAATTTGACCCCCTAAACATGCTTAAAAACTCATCAAATTTGGCACGCACATCAGGTCTGGTGAAAAATTTGATAAAATGTAAAAAATTAACCCAAAGTGCCAAAATGTGCTCGAGAGCGCCACCTATGTATCTAAAACGGCCGCTACGGCCCGTAGGAATGTCATGGAGAGATCAAACCAAAACTCAATTATTCATCTCATCAAGCCCTACAAATCATATGCTGACACCTCTGACCTCAATCCAACAGGAAGTCTGCAATCTCAATTTCAAAGTACGACTTTGTGCCAATTTAATGGTTAATGGTATCGGCTTCAAACCTTAATACATGACTTATCACATTGTGCTGAACAAAAGTTATTAAAAACTTTGTAATAACTCGAACGGTTTAGATCTAGCAAGCCCTGAAAGTTGGAGTGCGACATCACACCTTACAATGGAAACCAATGGGTAGGCAATCTCTGGGCATGGACTTTGTTCCAAACTGAGGCATCTGACGTCTAAACTATACGTCAGACCACTTTCAAACCTGTATCAATGGATTCGCGACGAAAATTCCTACTAAAATGTGATTTTGAATGTAAGATTTGGCCAAAGTCATGGGATTTATGAAGATATTTCCACTAGAAGACTGCACTGAAATCCTGCTCTCAATCTGACAGGGAAAAGGAGGGAAGAATGGCGGGGGATGGGTGTGACAGTTGAATGTAGCTCAGTTTTATAGGATATAGCAGAAAGGTCTTCATACTTACAGTACATTATATACAAACTTTGTATGAAGTTTGGTGTTATTATGATTTATTTTGCAATAATTGTAGGTCTTATATGTATGATCAGTAGTGGGGATGACCTATGAAGGGAAGGGAAAAAATGGAGTGAGGGTAACTGTTAAGTGATAAAGTGCAGTAGAAAAATAAAATCATAACTAATTTTTGTGGCTCTGTACTGCAGTTTTTCCACTATTTTCCTGTGTCCTGCTGCAGTTACTTATTGTTTCCACACATCTGACAGCAGTCTTCAATGCTTAATTTTTTCTGAAGGAGTACATGTGCTCACAAATGAAAAATTTTGGAGCACACTTAGAAATTCAGGAGCATAATGAAAAGTGTTCAAGTAACAGTTTATTAAAGAAAACAATTCATTACATACATATTTAAACTGTTTGTGTGTGAATGTATGTAAATCAAAATTTATGTTGTCTTTAGGGATGCATGATTGTGGCAAAAATCATAATCATGATTATTTTTCCTCAATATTGAGATCACGTTTATTTAACATGATTAGTTTTTGACTTTCATTTTTGCCGATTGATTATGGTGATATAGCACATATTTTTCCCACTTAGCTGAGGACACTATTACACTTGCAATCATATATTGCACTAATGGTCAAGAAAGACAAAATATGAGGGAAGAACTCAGAAAACAGCCCAGGTCTGAAGACATCTACATGCCCGTGACAGAAGCCCTTCGACTGTGCCATGGCCCGACATGCGCAAAGCCCCGAGGGCCTGTTCAACGCTGCTTGCAGCTTTAATTTTGCTCTATTTCAGCTGATTGTGTAAATGAGAAACTCTTTACTAAAAAGATTTTAGAAGGTGATAGTAAAGATGAGTGTGCTGTCCCTAAGTAGCCAGTAAATCAGATATTGCAGGCTCAAAGTATTTCACTTTATAGTAAGACATCAAGCCTGCAGTCTTAAATATTGATAATGAATAAATGTCTGGCACATTGTAATAATAAAAGCATTAAGAAAATGTGTGTTTCTCACTTTCTAATCTATAACAGCAAAAAAATCATTTTACACATTTGCAATTATACTATTTAGTATTATTATTATTTAGTCATAAATAAATGGTTATTACAATAATGTATAAAGTCTGCAGTTGTAGATAGTTAAAAGATGGTGATTTTGGTCCAGATACCCTGGTAGTTACAAGTTAAAGGGTGCCTTCTGGGAAGTGGACCCAAGTTCTTTAACCAACTGGCAAATGAAACATAAAATCCATTTTTAAGATTTTTTTGTGTATATTTGCATTAGACTGCCAATACTACAGAGACAGACAGGACATAATGGGAAAGAGAGAGGCGTATGATTGATTAATTATTTGTGGTTAGTAGTCACAGTTGACACACTTTTAACTGGTCTTGGAGGTACATTTCCATAAAAGTCACTCAATCGAATTTGTTTCCACAGTGTCGTGGGGCTCTTGGTATGACCATGTGAAAGGTTACTGGATGGAGAAAGAGAAGAGGAACATTCTTTACCTCTTCTATGAAGACATGAAAGAGGTAATGATGATCAACATTTGGGCACTAACTACAGTTACATACAATATTATCAAAGCTTGCTGAGGATACCCCTACAAGATTTTTATTCCCCCAGAATCCTCGGTGTGAAGTGGAGCGCATCATGAGGTACCTGGACTTATCGCTCCATGATGAGGTCATCACTCGTATTGTGGAGCTTACATCATTTAAGAACATGAAGGAGAACCCAATGGCCAACTACTCCTGCATCCCAGCAGGTGTTTTTGATCAAACCATCTCTCCCTTCATGAGAAAAGGTGCATTAATGTGCTCCCAGACTTGTCCAGAAGTAATATATTGATCAAAAAATCAACAATTAGCAGGGGGAGGCTGAGAGGCAACCCACGGGGCTGAAAAATGAAGCCAATGCAGAAGTGCAAAAAACTGCAGTTCCTTGAATGGCCCCTTGAGGCTCCAAATGCGAATCAATCCCCATAGAGCCCCATGTTAAAATCCCCAACTTTACAACAGAAATAAACATGTTTACAGCCTGGTGCAAAGAACAGTTTTGGTCACTATAGCTAATTTCCCCGTTCATGACATCTGTATAGCAGAAGAATTTTTTTTGTAACTCACCATTTTAAATTTTATTAAGGCTTTAACTTATGCATAATTATGGGCATGGCCACTTTGAGTGACAGGTTGCTAGCCACTAGGTGGCTTGTTTCAGCAGCTTCACTTGGCCTGCATCAGCTCCTCAATAGCGCCACACTCTCATCCAAATATGGTCACTTCTCATCACTTCTGACTCCAAAAAACCAGATGGTGATGGTCAAAATGCCAAACTCAAGGCTTCAAATCAGGAGTCCACAAACCAATAGGTGACGTCACAGTGGCTACATCCATTATTTGAATACAGTCTATGGGGAGGGCATGTGTTTCAAAATGAAGATTCGTGGTTCACTTCAAAGTATTAGAAAAAAACAAAAAAAGTATTTAGTCGGTTTAGTTAGACCCAGACATTACGGTCTGAGCACCTAGCGGTGTGAAGGCCCTGTTGGATCTAAAGGAATTGGGGCCCGAGCACTGAAGTGTGAAGGCCCTCTTCTTCCTGAAGGAATTATTAGGGCCTGAGCCCAAAGGGCGAAGACCCTATTGTATTTCGTGTGTTTCTTTCTTTCTTATTATTATTAGGGCCGGAGCGCTGACCAGCGCGAAGCCCTCTTGTATCCAAAGGAATTATTATTATTATTATTATTATTATTATTATCATTATTATTATTATTATTATTATTATTGTTGTTGTTGTTTTGTTGTTGTTGTTGTTGTTATTATTATTATTATTATTATTATTATTATTATTATTATTATTATTATTATTATTAATAATAATAATAATAATAATAATAATAATAATAATTAATATATTATTAAAACTCCATTATTCGTCTCATCAAGACCTACAAATCATACACTGACACCCCTGACCTAAATCCAACAGGAAGTCCACAATTCACCCATAAAAGTATGACTTTGTGCCAATTTTGGACCTTGAATAAACGCTATCTTCTCCTAGGGCATTAATGGCATCGGCTTCAAACCTTAATACTTGACTTATCACACTGTGCTGAACAAATTTTATTAAAAACTTTGTAATAACTCAATCATTTTTTATTTTTTGTAAGCCCCGGAAATTGGAGTGCCACATCGCACCTTACAATGGAAACCAATGGGGAGGCAATCTCTGGGCATGGACTTTGTGCCAAACTGAGGCGTCTGACGTCTAAACTATAAGTCAGACCACTTTCAAACCTGTATCAATGGATTTGCGACGAAAATTCCTACTAAATTAAAGCTGCAAGCAGCATTGAGCGGGCCCTTGCGCCTTTGCGCACGTCAGTCCACGGTGCAGTTGAAGGGCTTCTGTCACGGGCATGTAGATGTCTTCAGACCTGGGCTGTTTTCAGACGGTGCAAGAAAGAGATAAACATCACTTCCTTTGTCCACTATTTTGCTTGCTACTGGGGCTGCTCTGCTGCCATTTCGTAGGGGGCGCTATTCAGCCAGTTTGCATCACTGATGGAATATTGTCATGTAGATATGTTCGGGCTGGGACTCTTATCAAACATGTCAAGTTTGGTGCAGACTGGAGCATGTACAATAAAGTTATAGCAACTTCCTCTGACATGGCGAAGCATCAAATCTCAGTGGTGTGAAGATGAGAATTTTCTGCAGGGTGAGACATGTCTGTCTTGCTCACACCTGTGGCATCAAAATTATGCATGCTTTGGGCCCATTCACTTGAATTTCAATTAGTAAACAAGACTCTTGATGAGTTTGTGTGTAAAACAAATAAATTTCCTAATTTTCGTCAAGTTTATTTTTAGAAATGACCCCACATGACCTGGTCAAAGTTTGATTGAAATGTGTACTGTTAGGTGTGTAGAGACAATAAGTAAATGCAGCTTGACACAGAAAAGTACTCATACATTTGGATGGAGAGTGTGAGCGAACCGCTAGGTGCTTGGGCCCTAACAAAGGAAAAACTGCAGTACAGAGCTACAAATTTTAGTTTTGATTTTATTTTTCTGCAGCACTTTATCACTAAACTGTCACTCTCACTCAATGAGCTCCATTCAACCCCCACACCCATCATCATGAGGTGTGAGGGCCCGATCATCGCTGCTTGCAGCTTTAATTATTATTATTATTATTATTATTATTATTATTATTATTATTATTATTATTATTATTATTATCATTACAACTAAATGATCGCCTATGTCTGGGACGTACATACTCCAAAAGTCACAAAAGTTGGCAGGCGTGTCAGTGTCGGCAAAATATTTGATATTTTTTCGGCAAGAAGCAAAATGGCTTCACAGCGGTCAACAGACTTGTATGAAAATCAGTACACACATGTATCATGCCAGGGCACAGAAAAAAGTCTATTGAACGCATAGCTTAAACCCAACAAGTTGGCCATTTTGAATTTACTGTTCAGTTTTTGTTAATTCCATTCCTTGTATTTTAACAAACTCCTCCTAAGGAATTCATCATAACAACTTCAAAATCAGTGTGTGTCATATAGATTAGTTTGTGATCTAAATTATCAAAATCTTGAGTTTTCCCTGAACACCCTTGCCATTGCGATGCGGAACATTCTGATGTTCAGCCATGAAACAGGAAGTTGTTATAATTAACTTCTGAGTTTTTTTATTTTCTTATTACTACATATATTGTTATTGATTTATATGTCTAACACTTTTATCATTTTCTCTTCTGTTTTTCTTTTCATAAACAGGTGAAGTTGGCGATTGGATGAACCATTTCACACCTGAGCAGTCTAAGGTGTTTGATGAAGATTATGAAAAGCAAATGAAGGACATCAGCATACCATTCAGGACCCTTCTCTAATTGATTCCTGGGTTTTCCAAATTGATGCAGCTCTGCAAATCAAAGACGAATGCGCTGATACTGTGCAGCACTCAAATGGCAGAAATTTGACACTAGCTGAAAACCAAAAACAATGAATAAAAAGAAAAAAATGTTTGATTCACTTCTCAAGCCTGGATCTTAAACACTGCACCTCCTAATGTATAGATACAGAGGAAATGTATGTTTTAAGGATCAATAAAAATGTGCTCCACAATGCATAATGCACATTACACATGTACACGCATACATGTGTAATCATCATGTTATTGCATCACATAAACAGTATATAAGACCAAAAATGTTGTGACTGCATGGATATACCCATTTTATGTCATGAGATCTCCGCCAGAGTCCACTGACTGCCTGAAGCCTATAGTGAGTTCTGGCAGCTGGAGGCATGTGGTTTTTCTGACCGTATGAAGTAATTTTGCAACCATACAGAATAAAAGTAATGACCTGGGAAGTCAATCATATGAAAATGGACAGAAGACACAAAAACACAACAGTTGACTATATCCAGGTTTAACAAAAGGAAAACAAAAAACCCCACTTTTAATAGATACTTTATTTCTTAAAATAAAATCTTAAATATCTTAATACTTTATTGGCAGGAATACATCCCTTCATTTTAATTCAATCCTGTTCCTTATACAGAGGCTATTTTTATGTAGATTTCTTGACAAATTTTGTTGTCTTTTTGTATGTTTTCTTGTGTTTTCTCCTCTGTGTTCTCTCCTCTTTATCCTTCTGTTGGTAAGCTCACAAGGGCTCATTTATTGGTTGTGATCTTCCTTTATTTTGCTTCTGTACCTGGTGAAGAGAAAATAGACCAATTAGGGAGATTTGGGAGACAGCTGAGTCAACTATAGAAACATACAGACAAGGACATATGTGACAAAAACACTAAAACTTTCTTTGCAAACAAGCATGTCATCAGTACTAATGAATTAATTCATTGACAGCACATCTAATGAAATTTAAAAAGAGTTATGATTTTTTTAAAAAGTCAGCAGTGGGACACTGAGTTTAGGTAATTTTGCTCTTATCTACAGGACCAAAATTCTTGAGTTTGTTGACAAACAATTTCAAATCTCATTTCAAAGTTGGAGCTCCAGGTGGGTTGTGTCTTCATTAACTTTTTGGTAAAAAAACAACAAAAACAAATATCCAGTGTGACCAAGACATGATAATTAAAGTGTTAGTCTTCTACAGAAAAAAACACATTGCTATGAAAAACTGTATTTGTGAACCAGTTGACTACCGTGGTTGACAAAAACGTTGCGACACTGACGCTGACAACTGTTGTATCAAATTGTTGCAGAAAAATGTACCAGAGCAAAAAACTCTCTCTTGAAAATAAAAAGGGAGTCAGAGGTCCAAGCAGCAAAGTGTTCTTTATTGCCGGCAAGAAGGGGAGCAAGTAGCACTTTTACAAAGAACCAAATCGCTCCGAAGGTTTTTTCTTTGGGGCATTGTTTTTATTCCCTTGGGTCGGCATAGGTCACACCTTATCATCCACCCTCCCTAATTTTTGACCAATTATTCTGTTACTTTTATCTCCGTCACTCGTTGTTGGTCAAAACTCTTCAAAACAGGTTTTGAGCTGTTTGAGGATATGTGCTGGCATATTCAATTCTACCTGATTATATCCAATTTTTATATAAGTATTGGGAATCATTTTACACCATTATTGCCAAGTTGTCTTCTGGCCTTTTATTTTTTTTAATAAGTTATTCTAGTCATTTTACACCCTTATTTCTTGATCTCCTCCAGAGAGTATTTTTTTAAAAGGTGAAGACTTTAATGCAGACCCAAGCAAAGTGACATGTAATACAAACACACTCAAATTTCTCCAGTGTATGATTATGATTCTTCTACCGTGCCTCTATACGTACATTGTGATTAAATATGGTTCATGAGATTATAACTACACCAATACAAATTGTATCACACTAGCCCTTATTGCTTATAAACTTATAAAATCAATCTGCATAGCTTAATATTGTCTTTAAGCACACCAATGACATTTAATGAAAATACACCACACAACATCATCTCGGAGGTGATTAACTCACCTGCTGAGGCATCTCACTAAGCCCAGCAGTTGTTCAAATGTTAATAAAAATTAATTGGAAAGATGACATAAATCATTGAAAAAGAAAAATATATTAATGATTTTCAAGAGGAATCAGAAGTGTTACCTCAGGAAATATGATACATCTTCTTTCTTACAGTCGATGTAGTTACAAGCTAGGAAGTTCAGCACCTCATCAGTCAGGATGACAGGGAAGGAAAGCTTCAGGACCATGAACAAAATACACAGAAAATATCATAAAATAACAAAATCCTCCTACCAGCACCTCTAAGGGAATGTTCATTATTTATCAGAGGGAGGCTGGGGTGTGACTTAATTTTTTTTTTTTTTTTTTTATCTTGACCTTCCATGGTGCTACAAATATTTTTTGAGCCTTTCTGAATGACTGGGGGAAAATGCATGACACTCCCTTCATTATAAATAACCATATTTTATTATATTCACACCAAAGGTAGGTAGTATTGGAGAAAATAAAAAGCAAAGGCTGACTGTTTTCACATTTAGTAGCCAACCATGACTCTTAAACCTCTTAAACACTCTGAGCCCCCTTCCCTTGTCATGAAAAAAAACCCAAAAAACTACCAACCTAACTTACTGTGTAAGTTAACATAATCAGTTAACATAGTCCAGTCAATGTAATGAGCAAACAGCATGGAGGGAGTCAGAGTTATCACGAAAACAAACAGCTAATTTCTTAAGCAAAATGCAACTCCTTCCTATAAATAATCACAATAATAATAATCACACAAGCTGTGTGCACCTCAGCAGAATATGGGTAAATGACAGCCACCCGTCCTGCCACACAAAACTAACAAAACTTAATAAGCCTACACATCACATACACACATCAGACCACACACACAGCCAACATTAGCAATATAATGTGCTGGTAAATTTGCATGTTTCGCAATGAAACTCCACTGGACTTTGTCCATTCTGCCCCAAGTTTCACATGCTTGACTGGAGTCCAGGCTTGAACACATATACATATAACATATATACACATATACAACAAAATATAGGGTTTTTCCATTGGCACTTTTGGCTCTGCTGAGTCATACCATGCCACGTTTATGTGCACATTGATGTGCATTTCCATTGCCAGTTTTTCTGCTCTGAGTTGTGCCCGAGATGAACCATCCCTGGAGTCGAGCCAAAGCACACCCAACCCAACTCCAGGTGGATCGTAGTGACGTCTAGCCGACCTCAGCCAACCCATGATGACCCCTGTTTCTTCCCGCTTCTCCCCCTCAAACAAGCTGTGTTGTGACACTCAACACGTCTGCAGTTTTGGCAGGCAGCCACTTTGGTAATTTTCCTGTAGGATCTTGTGTAAATTTGTAAAAGCGGTTTGAAATCATGGCACCTAGAAGTAAGGTTAGTTTTCTTACCTCACAGTTTTACCCCCATGAGAAATTTAATGTCTGTGTAAAGCAACAATTAATATGTCTTCTGAGTTTGACACCTCAGAGAAGTGAGTTATTAACAACCCTGCCAAATTTGAATGATTAAAAAATCGCCAATTATATAAAATTAGGCTTCAAAATCATGAAAAACCAAGCTGTTGTCTCTACTCTCAAACGCTGTGGGCATGTCTGCTGAATGCGCTGACACCACGCCCTGCTCAACTGTCAACTGTCAATCAAATACCACCACTACGACGTGAAAAATTGATACTACTTTGTCTAGCAACTTTCTTCTTCCCTACATGTTTGAGCCACCAGAGCCAGAATCCAGTTCTGAGCAAGAAGACACTGACCTACCTGAGAATCAACCTCGTTCCTCTCAGTGTGCAACAGAATGATAATTTTTTCCTCCCATGTATAAGTTAGCAATATGTATTAGTCCAGCATAACCTAACATTAGCCACATAAAGCTAGGCTATCAATAAACATAGCAAACATATTTTGTCACTTTACCAGATAGTTTTGTCTATATAGTCACAGATCAAACTAGCAGCCCTCATGTGTTTTGTTTTTTGCACATTACCAAATATATATGTGCAAGAACCCCCACCAGTCAGTTTCAATCAAATACACATATCTGCAGGTCAATGTTTTATGTGTGGTTTGCTGAATGTCATCATTGCAACACACAAGCTGAGCAACAAAATATGCTCTAATCTGTTCAGATAACTGTACGATCGTTCATAATATAGAATTTAAAACTCATATAGCTGACAATCTTTAGTCACAGAACACATTGAACTGTACTTGTACAGGTCCACCCGTGGCGAATGCAAAATAATGCCCACAGAGGATCAGAATGTCTGCTGCAAGGAGATTAATGCTGTATGTAAATGTAGCAGGGTTAACCTCTTCTTCACCTCACTTTTACCTGCCTAGCCCCTGCACAGTCACTTTTACCGGGCTGGTCACGGCCACCTATGTCACTTCCTTTTTTCAGTTAGCATGTCACTTTCCATATAAGGAAAACGCCGACATTGCAAACACATCCCATTCAATTGTCATCCGGGCACACTATAAATAACTCACAGGACACACAAAAAGAAAGAAGTTGTTTTCCAATCGCGTAAGGCAGATCACTATAGAGTTTCCAACACGGTGGCAGACAGGGAGTTTTGACTTCCTGTTTGAGGTATGTGTAGTAGTTTTCATATTAAACTGCCAGGCTTTCTTCATTGTATTAATGGCAGCAATTGTAAATACCAGGTGCAGGCAACCCCAGCTTTGAACATCCAGATCTGTGGGAGATGGTAGATCTCACCTGTAGAGGTAGGCGCTACTAGTTGTGTTATTGCCCGTTGGTATTGTATTGAGTCTTATCAAAAATGACGAGTTTCTTTGTGATAAAGGGGTCCAGTGATGATGGGCATTTGAGCTGTGCCATAATTGGCAGGTGTTACTGTGGTAGCAGTAGGATGAAACAATTAAACATATATCATATTGAGGGCCAAGGGCCAGGGTCTGGCTATTTGGGATTTTTCTTTTAATTTTCCTCTTTATTTTTTTTTAAGATAGTTTGCTACTGTTTTGCCTATAGTTTGTTTTGCCTCTTTGTTTTTTTTCTTTTCTTTTCTTTTTTTTTGTTTTGTTTAGTTCTATTTAGTGTTTTATTTTGCCTCTTATGGTCCAGTATATTTTTAATTGATTTGTGATATTGGTGATTTTGTTTTGTGAGACAAACCCACCGTACCTGCATGATCTTTTCAGATGCACTAATGCTATTTCTGCTCTCCTTTATTTAGCATTAGGTATCCAGGCTGTACTTCTGGGGGCTCTGGTCATGGGGTTTGCTGTGCACCTGCGTGCAGATAAGTATTACACGACACCTAGGGGTGTTAACTTTGCAAGGTGTGTGTGTGTGTGTGTGTTTGCGGTGGTGGCAGTGCTGTGAACACATGGTGAAATAGAAGTGGGAAAAAGGCTATCCTTTGCCAGTCAGCCTGGCTTGTTAATCATATCTTTTTTTCTCTCTCTTTTGTCAGAGTGAGGAATAATTTGAATTTTTTTCGCATTTGCTCAGTAACAGCATGACATGTGAGGGTGTGTGTGGTATTTTAAAGTCTTAAATACCTACTTGGCAGATATTAACCTGCTTTATATTAATAAATTGGTCTCTGGTTATATTACAACATTACTGCTTTTTAAAAAAATTGATCTTTTTAAATAAATTTTGATACAATCGTGCTTGAAGCCACGTCCCTGTTTAATTTTCTTTACACTTATCTGTGTGTTGACCTGTATAGAGTAGGTGGTCTTGGGTGGACCCAGGTTAAGGTGTGGTTAGTAGTGCCTTACCCTCCAGCTGGGCAGGTCACATATAGAGAAACAAATGCATGAATACACAAACAGTAGAGTTCTATATATCTAGCACTTAAACACCTTCCAACACATACTCCAACAGGTTCAGAATAGATGTGGAGAGCTTCCTGAAGAGCCACGGTGCATGACACTTCATCCAGGCCTTGAGCCTGTCTGCCTGAACCCCTACTCCCTGCAGAATGCCCTGAACATATACCAGGCAGGCCATGGGCCACTAGACATAAAGGAAAGAGCTGCGTAAGGTGGACAATAAGATATTTTTTATTGGTTTGGAATGTGTACTAATTACATTTGTGTTGATCAAATGAAATGCCTGTCTTTCAAAAACTGGTAAAGTTTAGGACTGAAGAACCAAGTTGCACTCTTTATGCATTCATATTAGTGATGTTGATTAAAATATACATGAATCCATTGGAAAATAAACTATAGGAGGGTTCATGTTACAGTATTCTAAGTATTGAGGATCAATGTGCACTGAATCCAAGATAATTTGCCTCTAATATATAGGCAAATATAATGTTACACTAATAATAAACTAGCTCTATGCTGATAATACATAGCTTGAATTCATGTGGTGCTTTTATATACAATGTAGAACAGCACTCTGGAATATAATAATGCCGATCTTTTAATAAAAGTAGAAGGGAGAGAGGTGGAAACAGACTTGTTTCAACACAAAACTATCATCAGCATTTGTTACACCTCTATTGACTAACAGCCTATGAGCATAAAATTGATTGTATGATCGTGGAAATTTACTGGATATTAAAAAAAATAAAAAGCTGTCCATGTCCTGGTCCATCCATACATCTAAATGATTTGAGGCAGGCTGCAGGTTGATGAATCAAACTGTCATATTCTGGTGTCCTGTTCTGTAAGAAATTACCGAAATTGAGAGTAAACATAAGACATGTAAAATTATCACATGACATTCTTTTGTTATTTGTCATTACAGGCGTGCTCGATACCTGGCCTACAAAAGCTTTGTGTCCTGGTGCTGAGGATACCTGGGCAAGCACAATCGGGTTGTCATAACTCAGTTCATTGTACCCCTAAGTTCACTTCCGTGGGTGCCCCCCCCTATAAATGATGTCCCCGCCTTTACCTTTCCCCTTTTCTTGTTGTACTTCATGGGAGAGGTAAGCGACATTGTGCACCCCCTTTGAATTATGGGTGTAGGTTTGTGTGTGATTTAATTTGTGTAGGAGCTCAAATTAGCTTTCACAATTGACCAGAGGATTTTGTTATTTACCTCTGTCATCTGGTATGTTTTCTGTGTTTTAATGTGTTTACTGCAACATGGCTGCTTCGCCCTTTTCTTGTTGTACTCCATGGGAGAGGAGCTCAAGTTAGCTGTCACAATTGACCGGAGGATTTTGTTATTTACTTCTGTCATCAGTTGCCGGAATAAATGGTCGCCTCCAAAGACACCCTGGTCTGAGCCTCTTCCTCATAACACAACACTAGAAACCACCAGTTACACTTGGTGCCACCCAACCTGTTGCATCTCACTGATCGGCGCTCGTCTGGGCCACGGGGTGTGGCTGCTTGGCTTTTCTCTCCTACTCCTCCCTGCTCTCCAGCTTTGGGAAGCTGCGCTCGCTCCCAAGTGCGTGCACAGGTGTGCTAGACAGTAATAAGGTTAGGGACACTAGGGACACTAATACACTGGTTTGCGATGTGTTTTGCTTTTTCTCTCTCACTTTCTTTTTCTCGTGATTTTCTTTCATGTCAGTTTGTGCTGATGAATCAGTTGTGGTCGGCCAGTACATTAAAGGAACACTTTAGTCATAAAAGACAGAAATACAAGAGTCTATACAGAACTAAGAAGACATAATAACCCAAATGTGGTCTGTATGATGGACACCATAAATTATTTTGGTCAGGTATTTGGTGAGCCTATTTGTTTTACATCAGTGCCGTGACAATGTGTTATCATGATGTACCACATCACTTGTGGTGACCATGTACAAATAATTTTAGTTGCCTTGTGGGTTTTTTTTTTCTGACTCAGCTGTGCTAGGCTCATACTGTTGATTTGCCCATAGCTGTTTACAATCTACCTGACGTCTGAAGTTTGTTTATTTTATTTTTTATTTATTTTTATTTTTTCTGGTTCCTGCCACCATTGCCCTTAGTTTGTAATGTCAGGGAGTGATACTTTTGAGGTTCATACAATGGCTGGTTGTGGGCATGATGTCACCTTTGGGGTGGGGAGGGGCCAGCAGATTGCTAGTAGGGTTGGGTTTGTGTCCTCAAGTGTTCCCAACTACACTGTTGATCAGTCACTTGTTGATCCACCGTTGGCCCCCACTGCTAGTTCCACACCAAGTCAGACCCTAAGCCAACACAAGTCATCTCTGTTGAAGCTTTTGGTGACATGATAACAGACTTGGCCAGACAGATTGGAGAGAGTATTTCAGGCAGTCTAAGCACTATGCATCAGCCTAGTGCTGTCCAGCCTCAGTCTCCTGCTAGTCAGTTACCCAGTCATGCTGATTTGTCACAGTTGAAGGTTGTTGTCCAGTCTGACACCAAAGCTCCTCCTTACTTTAGCAGAGACCATACTGATGCATTCTCTGTTCATAAATGGGAGGACATGGTAAAATGTTACATGAATAGAGTTAAATGTGACACTCATGCTGAAATGTTTGACCTGATAATATCCAGACTAACAGGCAAGGCAAGGGATGTAGTGAAGGTGTCACTCCGCAGCCCTGAGCTGAGTACAACTTACCTGCCCACTGCTGTGTTTGACATATGACTTTAGTGAGTTGTCATACTCATATTTACCCATGAAAGATTTCTATAGCACCATTCCCCATGCTGATGAGGATGCTATGCATTACTGGATTTGCCTTAACAAGTCCATTGATGCTGCTGATGAGTGTCACCAAAGGCGAGGTAGATCAGTGGAGGACCCCAGTGCCGAGGTGGTCATGATGTTTATTAATCACTGTCCCAACCCAAGTCTCGCCGTGTCATTCCAGCTGAAGGCATCCGAGCGGTGGACCGCAGCTGAAGTTCAGGAACGTCTGGACAGTCACATGAAGAATGTGAGGAAGACAGTAGCCCAGCCCCGATGAAGTGGGTTTGTCAGCTTACAGCCAGAGCCCTATGACTGATTCCCCTAATCCTTTTAATTGTGGCATGTCTCATGCTGCCTCGGTGGTGTACCAGCAAAAGCCCCCTCCTACTTCTCTGCCTGCTTCTGCCCTTTCCTGCAGTCCACCTCCTGCTGCTGTCTCTGATCCTGCTCCTGTCGCCATTGACCCACCAGTTACTGAACCTGGTGTTCAACAGGTTGTGGCTATGTTCGACAAAGTTCTGCCCTTGTGCAGTGCTTCCCTTGCAACCAGTCAAAGGTCAGGCAACCGTCAGCCAGTCAACTGTCAGCCAGCCCACCATCAGGCTGGTCAGCCCCGTGGCCTGCAAGGCTCTGAGCCCCTCACATGCAGAGTTTGTGGTTCCAGGGAACACTCAACCCATGCACACTTTAGACTTTACAGATTGTGCCTCAACTGCTTCAGTCCCAGTCATATAAGACATGAGTAGCCACAGGCCTCCCATTCTCCAGTCGTGCTACCCCTTTCTCCCTCCAATGCTGATTTTAACTAGCCCGCCCATGTAGTGAGAGGGGTAGCATGGGCGGTGCTAGTGACACCCTCGATGAGGAAGAGGATTTGCAGTCAATCTATGTGAACTACTGTGGTAATCTTCCGGATGACAAAACAGCGACTATTGTGGGTTCACACAGAGTGAAAGGAGCCAGCGACCTGTTTTATGCTCCTGTGTCCATTGGGGGCCAGTCTACCTTGAGGGGAATGCTTGATTCAGGGAGCATGTCATGAATGCTCAGTGAAGAGGCAGAGTCCAAGCTCAAAGCCACTGGTGCTCTCCCAAGTCCTCAGGCTGTGCCTTAGAAGGTGGTCCTTGTTGGCTGTGGTGGCTTTACAACACAACCCAGATGTATCTATGAGCTGGACATTGAGATTTATGGGTCCAAATTCATTGTGTCAACTTTCCTTGTTCCAGGGCAGAGGGATGAGCTTATGATTGGAAGCAATGTTATCAGGCCCATAATAGAGAGAATGAAGTCTGATGCAAAATACTGGGAGGTCATCCGCTCCAACGCCTCGGCCCAGAGTGTGAGCAGTTCCTCCAGTTGCTCAGTTGCATCATGCGTTGGTCTGGTCCTGAGCTACCCGACAAGGTTGGCACCGTCAGGTTTTGACAGGTTGTCACCCTTGCACCACAGGAGGAGTATCTAGTGTGGGGGAAGTTACCCGGTGGTGCCCCTGTGTCACCTGGGAGCATGGTCATCGTGGAGCCCATCTCTTGCCGTTCAGCTCTGAAAGACATCATTGTCAGACGGGTTGTAACACCCATGTGGGGGGATCGCTGGGTCCCGGTGAAGATCCTCAACCCTACAAAGAGACCTGTGACCCTTTGCCGCAACACAAAGGTTGCAGATGTCTTTCCTTGTGTTGTTGTGGAGGACCTTCCCCTCTCCAACTCAGATACCACCTCTGTCCCCCCAGCAGCTTAAGGACTGTGGATTGGCAGACATCGACCTTGAAAGCTGCGAAGTGTCAGATGAATGGAAACAGCGGCTGGCTGACCTTGTTCTTACTTACCAGGATGTCTTCTCCAAACACAAGCTGGACTGTGGGGAAGCGTAGGAGTTTATTCACCTCACTGATGATCGCCCCTTCCGGCTACCCTATCTCCGTGTCCCTCCAGCACACTATCATAAACTGAGGGAGGTGCTGTCTGAGATGGAGTTGAAAGACATCATCAGTAAGTCGGTCAGTGAACATGCTTCGCTGTTGGTCCTAGTCTGGAAGAAGTCAGGAGAGCTGAGGATCTGTACTGACTTTCGCTGGCTTAATGCCAAAACCGTCAAGGATGCCCGCCCACTGCCCCACCAGGCTGACTGCCTTGCTGCTCTTGGTGGAAATGCCTTTTTCAGGCATTAGGGTTACCATTGATCTCACATCGGGGTGCTACAACATCCCCCTCCATGAGTCTGACCGGCAGTACATGGCCTTCACGACACCCTTAGGCCTGTATGAGTACAACAGGCTTCCCCAGGGTCTGTGCAACAGTCCAGCATCCTTTATGCAGAGTGTCTTCGGTGACTTCTCCAGTCTCCTCTGCTACTTGGATGATCTACTCGTCTTTGCTCCATCTGAGGAGGAAGCCCTAAAACGACTGGAGACCGTCTTCTCACGTCTCAGAACCAACAACCTGAAGCTGGCGCAGAAGAAGTGCCACTTTCTTCGCAGGTCTCTGAGGTTCCTTGGCCACATGGTGGACAGCAGTGGTGTCTCAGTTGACCAGGAAAAAGTGAAGGTCATCTTAGCTTTCAGGAAGGAGGACCTCATGAATGATGACGGTTGTACTCCATGTCAGTAGAAGGTCAAGTCTTTCCTTGTGATGGTGCTGTATTACTAGCATTTCATTGCTGGTTGCTCTTCCATCGCTAAGCCACTGTACGCCTTGACTGCAGGCAGAAGAGGAGTGCTAAGGGCTCCTGGTCAACGGAGAGCCGGTACTTTTCATGAACTGACTCCTAAGGATCGGACTCCTGCCAGTGAGGAGGCGTTTGAAGCTCTTAAAAGGGCACTCCCCAACAGCATGGTGCTGGCACATCCAGACGTTGATAGGCCTTTCATCCTCTCCACTGATGCTTCCCTTGATGGTCTGGGTGCTATCTTGTCCCAGGTGCCAGCTGGTGAGGAGAAAGCAAGGCCCATCGCTTTTGCAGGCGAATGCTCAGTCGCAGTCAAGCAAACTATCCTGCCCACAGGTTGGAGTTTTTGGCTCTGTGATAAGTTCAGCCTCTGGCTCAAGGGCCACAGATTCACTGTCTGGTCAGATAACAATCCTCTCATGTACATCTTAACCAAGGCAAAGCTTGACGCTTGGGAGCAGCGTTGGGTCTCTAAACTGGCTCCGTATACCTTTGAGATCAAAGACATTCCAGGCAAGTTGAATGTGGTGGCGGATGCCCTCAGTAGAGACCCTTTTGTCAGGCCTTTGAGGGAGCGGCTGCTGTATGAACCTTACTCTGAGCTGCTAGGCCAGGTTTGTGATGTCAATGATGGATTTGTGCAGGACACTTTCCGCCTCACCTGCCAGCCAGTCACTGGGAGACCCTTCCCCCTCTTCTGCCATTGAGGGATTGCTGTCTGAAGGAAATGTCTCCTCTCTTCTCTCCTCCTTGGATGAATGGGACTTTGTTCCTAGGCAGTGCACAGCCTCTCTCGCTGACCACCTCAACACCTTGGAACCTCCTGGCCAGGGTGTGTTGCCTTCTTGGACAGGATCGCGTAATGAGAGTCAACAAACTCTGAGAGTCCTTAAGCAGTGGGACAAACTGACACTCTTGAACGGCATCCTCTACAGGATTACAAGAGACCCCTTGATCAAACAGAAGAGATTTCAGTTTGTCGTGCTTGAGTACCTGAAGGCAGACGCATTGTCTGATGTACGTGACAGTGCTGGTCATCAAGGTCAGCCCCGCACACTTTCTCTGGCTTGTCAGCGTTTCTTCTGGTATGACATTGAGAAGGATGTACCCAATCATGTGAGGAGATGCCACAGATGTGTCCTCAGCAAGACTCCTGAGCCTTCTGCAAGGGCCCCACAGGAGAGCATTAAGACCTCTGCCCCTCTGGAACTCATGTGTGGTGACTTCTGGTCAGCTGAAGACAGTAACAACAACTTTGGGGATGTTCTTGTGATCACAAATCACTTCACAAAGTTGACACATGCTTTTCCCTGTCAGGACCAGACTGCCAAGAGAGTAGCCAAGAAGCTATGGGAAAACTTTTTTCTGCATTTATGGCTTCTCTCAGCACCTTCACTCTGACCAGGGAGCAAACTTTGAAGTGAGCTGATTGCTGAGCTCTTGAAGTTGGCTGAGGTTGACAAATCCCATACCTCACCTTACCAACCTATGGGGAACGGTGGTACGGAGAGGTATAACCGCACCATGGGCAACATGCTGAGATCTCTGACGCCACATTCCAAACAGAAATGGCCGCAGATGATCCAGATCATGACCTTTGTATACAACTGCACTGCTCATGAGACCACTGGGTTTGCACCTTTCTATTTTGTGTTTGGGAGAGTGCCTAAGCTGCCAATTGACCTCCTCTTCAAGAATGCGCTCCATGGTGTGACTGTGTGACTATGATGCTTATGTGAAGTCCCTTTTGGAAGACCTACACTGTGCTATGGCAGTGGCTCTGAAAAACTGCACAGCTGAGCAGAGTCATCAGTGTGACCAGTACAACAAACGGGTCAAAGGTCAGCCTCTGTCTCTTGGTGACCAGGTGCTGCTGGCAAACAAGGGCACCAAGGAGAAGCGTAAGCTTTTTGATAAGTGGATGCGTGTTGTTTACACCATGGTAGCCTCAAAACCTGCCCTGCACATCTACCAGATCAGAGATAGAGAAGGAAATTGTTCACCAGAACCTGCTCCTTCAGATCAACTTCCTGCCCTTGGATGAAGCCTTGGATGGTGTTACTGGTCTTGTGTCCTTGCCTGCCTCGAACATGACTAAGTGTTGCTGACTGGGACAAAGGCCGCACTGCCTCATGGGTCCATGAGCAGTCCTCCATTGATGAGTCCCATGGTCCTGACCATCCACCACCTCCCTCTATGGAGGCCTCCCCTGCGTCAGATGGTCCTGCTCCTGCTGTGGATTCCCCAGCAGCTTTTCCTGCTACCCCACCGCAACCGACTCCTGTCCATTTCAATCTACCACAGGCATCAAATGCAGATGGCCAACTTACCTCATTGTTTGGTAGACTCATTAGGCCAGTGTGTTGTTTCACTGAGTCCATTGCACAACTTGAGTCCATTCTAGGGGTTGAGACAAGCCCCCATTCTGTTATTCATAGGTGAAGTGTGAGTCAGAGTGGCATGATCCTTACAGGTATATATACACATATATTTCTTAGGCCACTCTTAATGTTGTTATAATAATACGCTACTGTGTGAAGCCCCATTTTTTTTTTTGTTTTCTTTTTTCTTTGGTTGGCCTGAGTGTGTGTGGTGTATTAGGCATTACACTATGTCTGTAGAGTATTACGAGCTCTTACCATGCACCAAGCATGACTCTAATCCTCTTATCCTGTAGATGGGAAGCTCATATTGCTGGTTCACTCACTTGTTAGGACCCAAGCACCGAATGGTGCAAAGGCCCTATTGAATCTGAAGGAAATATTAAGGCCTAAGTGCTGACCAGCATGAAGCCCTATTGTATCCAAAGGAATTATTAGAGCCTGAGCACCAAACAGTGCGAAGGCCCTATCGGATCTGAAGGAATTAAAGCTGCAAGCAGCGTTGGTCGGGACCTCGCACTCTGGCCCGTTAGGATCAGATCATTTTGCTTTTTAAAAATGAGGGATATTTCTTACAAGTGTGGTGTGCTTTTACTTTGAAAGTTTGATTGACAGGATGAGAATTTTCTGCAGGGTGAGATGTCTGTCTTGCTCACACCTGTGTCATCAAAATTATGCAAGTTTTGGGCACATTCACTTTAATTTCAATTAGTAAATTGAAAACTCTTGATGAGTTTGTGTGTAAAACAAATTAATTTCTAATTTCTAAGTCTACTTTTAGAAAAGGAAAGACTTTTAACCCACATAACCTGGTCAAAGTTTGATTGAAATGTGTACTGTCAGGTGTGTAGAGACAATAACTGCAGCTGAACACAGGAAAATACTCAGACATTTTTATGTAGAGTGTGAGTGAACCCACACCTTTTTGAACATTTACTGCTTCCACATAGTTTTAGATACAAACTTCATTTGAACTTTAAATGAGTCACAAGACTTTGACCTACAAATCTTGAATTTACATGTTTTTTTATCTTTTACTGTTTTTGAGATATTAGAGTCTGAGTTTTAAAGTCTTTTGTTGCTTCTTCTGTGATTTTATAATGAGTGTGTATTGCGAAATGTGTCACAGCACTGAGGCAGTGACATCACCAGGAGCAGTTGGAGAGAAGAATTTCAGAGTACTCTTCTTGTGAAATATCCTCATAAATCCCATGACTTTGGCCAAAACTTACATTAAAAATCATATTTTTTAGTAGGAAATTTTGTGACAAATCCATTGATACAGGTTTGAAAGTGGTCAGACGTATAGTTTAGACGTCAGAAGCCCCTGTTTGACAGAAAGTCCATGCCTCCCCCATTCTGTTACATTGTAAGGGGTACATCTGATGTGATGTGGCACTGCAACTTTTAGGGCTTATAAAATCCAACCGTTCGAGTTATTACAAAGTCTTTAACAACTTTTGTTCAGCACAGTGTCATAAGTCATGTATTCAAATTTGAAGCTGATAAAATTAATGCCCTTGGAGGAGATAGCGTTTGTTCAGAGGCCAAAATTGAGGCGAAGACTTATATTGAGAGGCTAATTGCAGACTTTCTGTTGGATTTAGGTCAGGAGTGTCAGTGTATGATTTGTAGGTTTTGATGAGACGAATAATTGAGTTTTGGTTTTTTAGGTGGCGCTGTCGAGCAAATTTTGGCACTTTGGGGGTTAATTTTTACATTTTATCAAATTTTTCAACACATCAAATTTGGTGAAACATAGTGAAACACAGTGCCAATAGCTCCACCTTGTGGCCATTAGTGAAACACCACCATATTACTTATTAAGTTAAATATCTTAAATTCAACAATCCATGGTGACCAAATTCAGCAAAATTATACAAACATGGATGTTTAAGAAGTGTGTGGTATTTGATACGATTTCACCTGTAGGTGGCGCTAAAAAAAATGTGAATAATAACTGCTGAACAGAAATTTGCAGCAACAGTAGCAATAACAAGAGTGGCAGTAGCCGGCAGGGGCAGCAGCTGGCAGCGGCAGCGGCAGCGTCTAGCCGTTTGCAACTCCCACACGCAATTTCTTTAGAAATTGCAGACTTTTCTAGTAGATTTGGATAACAAAAGTGTGAATGCTGAAAAATCTTTATTAGGGCCCGAGCGCTGACCAGCGCGAAGCCCTCTTGTATCCAAAGGAATTATTATTAGGGCCCGAGTGCTGACCAGCTCGAAGTGTGAATAATTATTAGAATTATTATTAGTGTGAATGCTGACAAGCATTCACACTATTGTTATCCGAATCTTTATTATTATTAGTGTAAATGCTGACAAGCACTCACACTAATAATAATAAATGTCTGTTAAACTTCAGTTCTTACACTGAATATCAGTAAAGTAAAAATTGAGCATTAGCACAGATCTCTCTATAGTGTAAAGTTTTACCTTAAAGATATTTCCACAGGCTTGACAAGGATTTTCTGGGGAAAAAAACTTTGGCCGCTGTTAATAGTCTGTTCCTTTCATTAATAATTGTAAATTGAATAGTTTTGAAACATAAACCTGAACTCTTTTCTGTGAGTTAATTTTCCAAGTGCTTTTGATTACTAAAGCAGACATAGGTTTCATCTTTTGTCTGATCCTGCTACGTTAACAGTAATCTTTTTTCATCAATATTGTGTTTAATATCTTGTGTACGATTGAAGTAAAACAATAACATTAGTGGTTTTGGAGCACAACAACAATGCCAAGGAAGAGTAAGAAGTCCCAAGCTGCAAGCCTGCGCTGGCAGAGGTTGAATGAGATTCACTGTGCAGCAACAACTGAACAAGCAGAATGTGTTGGTCCTCAGAGCAGTGGAGAAGTCATGATGTCTGCAGTGTCTCATGCACAAAGTGTAAAACAGGGAGGTCAACACGATGCATCATGTGTACCAGAGGTATATGCTGACATTGTAAAGCCAGGATGTCACAGTGATGATCTGTGTGTAGCAGGGCCTTCTCATGCTTACCGGGTAAACAACACAGGTCAACGTGATGGATCACGTGTAACAAAGATCTCTCATGCTGATATTGTAAAGACAGGATGTCACAGTGATGCTTCCTTTGTAGCAGCGCCTTTTCATGCAGACAGTGTAAACTACCTGGGACATCAGCCTTCTGTAACACATGTTTGTGCATCCTGCAGACAAGCTTCTCTTAAATACAGCCAGGAAACCAGAAATCACCAGTGCACCTGTAACTCACTAACCGTTCTTGCATTCCTTCATGAGAATGAAAACATCACCAGAGCAGACCTTGACCTTGTTTTGGATAAGGGTGATGTAAAGAGGCCAGGAAAAGGTTTCCTAATAATATCCATTTGGCTGCTGATGAGCTTCCTGCTGAGGTTCACGCACGCAGATGCGTATATAATGTGGACATGACACAACCTTCCAGGTACGGCATATTAGGAGGACCTTTACTGGAATATGCACAAAGCTTCTGAAGAAGAATACCATTTTGGGAGCAGACTTAATAATTAAAGGAGAACACACATTTGGTTTGGAGACTTGATAATCAAGTGACGTCTGAGACAACTCTTTGATCAAACATATGCCAATTGTCCTTTTCACCTCCTGACCCCTGCTGATTTGACCCCTCCTGTCTTGCCCCTGGATTTGCCTCGATCTTGTATGTAAATGCCCCCCCCCCCCTATCTTTTGTTTACCATTTGTTGGTCACTACTTTGATCCTCGCTGTATAAAGTCTTGCCATTTCTTCTGCTCTGGGTCAGTCTACTGTATCAGACCAGCTCTGTGTCAGTATGCTCACCGCATTTCCGGAATGCTATTAAACCACTTCCACCACAGCAAACTTTGAACAAGGACTTGAGTGAAATTTCTTCAACAAATGGTGCCGTGACCCGGATGGCAAGAGACCTTCAACGGAGACTCCTTTCCCAGACCAAAAACACACCAGTGACCAAATCTGTGTATTGTTGGAGGTCTGTGGAATTGGAATCCCAGAGAAGGGTGACGCCATCCTGATTTTAAGTAAGTTTGCTGTGTGGTTGTGTATGGGGGTTAATGAGATGTGTTCTCTGTAAGATGTTTCTGTAGATGTTTAGGAATGCTTGTAGTTTCATAACTGAGGTTACTTGCTTCTTCCTTGCCTTAGAATCTGACTCGCTCTTCTTAAGGTTTTATATCTCCAGTAATATCCAGTTACAGATAAAATGGCCATTATGAACTAGATCCTGACGAGGATAGGACCAAGGGTTGGTCCCCAGTGTTTGGGAAACACTGAGAGATAGTCTGTGGAGATGTTTCTGTAGATGTTTAGGAAACGCTTGTAGTTTCATAACCTAGGAATCTTGACTTTGTTGTGAGGTTACTTGCTTCTTCCTTGCCTTAGAATCTGACTCGCTCTTCTTAAGGTTTTATATCTCCAGTAACATCCAGTGACAGATAAATAGATCCTGACGAGGATAAGACCAAGGGTTGGTCCACAGTGTTTGGGAAACACTGAGAAATAGTCCAAAAGGGGACTAGTGAGTAGGCCTACGCAGGTTCCAGTGAAGAAGTAGGGTGATTTGTTCTCCCAGGGATTGACTAGTTCTCCCAATACTCAGAAACAGGTATATTTCATTTGTAAGAATCTGACTCGCTCTCCTTACACAAAAAAAAATGATTTGTATCTTCTGAGTAGAATGTTGATTTGAAAGATTTGGTAAGTGAATTGTGGGCAAAAGTAGGTGTATATGAAAGTTGTTTTTTGAAGGGATTTTACGGAAGGAAAATGTAAGTTATTTTAGCAGAGGGTATGGGAAAGTGTTGACTGGTCCTGTTAAATACATGTATGGTAAATGGTACCAAAAGCTTAAAATTTGTTGCAACATAAAAAAAAAAAAAAAAATAGGAAAACGTGATATAAAGAAAATAAAAATTGAAGTACGGGAAATAAATGTTGAAGGAACAACATTTACAACAAATAAGAGAAAATAAATGTTGAAGGAACAACATTTACAACAAATAAGAGAAAATAAATGTTGAAGGAACAACATTTACAACAAATAAGAGAAAAATGTGGTAAAGAAAGAAATTAGCCACAAATGTAAAATCCTACGCAACTAAGAGTCTAGAAAGAAATAACACAACGCAGAGTTTAAACTAGTGCAACTAGTGTAACGACTAGAAAGAAATAACACAACGCCGAGTTAAAACTAATGAAACTAATGCCACAGCTAGAAAGAAATAATACAACTCAAAGCATAAAACAATGCAGTATAACTAGAAAAAAAACTAGAACCAAATGACCAACACAAAATCTAAAACAAAATAACACTTTAAAAAAAAATTGGATAAGTCTTCCGGAAGCACCAAAACAAATATGAATGATTAAATCAAAAGATTTAATCTCATATTGCAAAGTTTTTGTTGATGTTTGTCACTTCACGTATGTCTTTGTCTGTAACTGTTGAGGAACGCGTTTTATGTTTTCTTTTCCTTTTCCAAATCTCATATTGCAAAGTTTTTGTTGATGTTTGTCACTTCACATGTGTCTTTGTCTGTAACTGTTGAGGAACGCGTTTTATGTTTTTTCCTTTTCCAAATCTTAGAAAATGACTGTTGTAGGAATGATATGGTGATCTGAGACTAAACAAAATTGTTTGTAGATCAAATTATAACAGTTTTTCTAAGTATCTCACTACACAGGCGGAGCAGAGAAAATGGCAGAGAATCCCTGTAGGACTTCACAATTTGGACAAAGTTGACCTCCTGGAAAAGAGGCATTGAGAATTCCTTCATTTGGGGTGAGAAATTGCTCATTTGCAGCAACCCAATCCACATAAACTCTGTCTATGGCACCTCCAGCAGACCTGTATCTGAAGGTCCTTTCACTGAAAGCATGTGAAGTTTCACAACTTCACACTCCTTTCTTCTGTCAGACACCACACCCGTAAATCTATTAGGGAGAGATTTGTTATGGAAACTAAACTGCACCATCTATTACACACCAGATGGCATCGTTTTAGACTAACCAACATAACATAATAGCTGTGCTTGCATCCCTGATAGATCAAAATCTAGACACACACTTTTTGGTTCAACAAGAGTCATAATTGCCTCCAGAATAAAAGCCATATAGAGATAGAAGTACCCAAACCCACTACTATGTCACAAATGAAAACATTTTTGGGAATGACAGGATACTGCAGACAATGGATAATTGGTTATGCATCACTTACAACACCACTCCAAGATATTTCCAAACCCTAAACATGTTCCCAGCCACTCACCTGATCACAACAAGCCCAGGAATCTTTTAATAAGCTCAAACAGGTACTGTTGACAACTCCTGCACTAGGAGTTCCTGACTACAATCAATCTTTTAACCTTTTTGTACATGAGAAATGTGGATTTGCACAATCTGTTCTCACTCAGCGCCATGACTCTGCTTACAGACCTGTTGCTTATTTTTTCCTCCAAATTAGACCCAGTAGAGAGAGGACTTCCACCCTGTCTAAAACCTGTAGCTGCAGCTGCACTTACAATTAACAATTCTGCTGATATTGTTCTAGGTTTGCCACTCACAGTCATGGTCCCGCATGATGCACTCACCCTAATCACCAGAGAGGCACACAGACACATGACAGGGACCAGAGAGGCAAAATATGTACTAACACTCACTGCTCTACACATTACACTCAAAAGATGTATCATCCTTAACCCTGCTTCACTTCTGCCTACAGAAGAGGATGGTGATCCTCATAACTGCATGAATGTCATCTCATGTCCATCTAAAGCTCGTCTTGACCTTTCAAAACCTCCTATCCCTAACTCTGATCTTGGTTTTCTATACTGACGGCTCTGCTTATAGAGAAAATGGAGTGCCATACGCAGGGTATGCAATTTGTGTTAGTTTTTCAATTATTGAAAGCGTCGCCCTGCCACCCTCAAGCTCCGCCCAAGTAGCTGAGTTGTATGCACTGATGAGAGCCTGCTACCTGGCCAAAGGTAAAACTGTTACCATTTACACCGACTCCAGGTATGCCTTTGGATGTTTACATGACTTTGGCATGTTATGGGCGAACCGAGGATTCATCACATCCTCGGGGACACCCATTAAACATGGCAAATTAATCGGTGAACTGCTAGACGCATGTCAACTACCTTCATCTATTGCAGTTGTTAAGTGTGAAGCCCACACCAAATCCAATGATCCTGTTTCAAAAGGCAATGCTTTGGCTGACCATGCGGCCAAAACAGCTGCCAAAATTGGCAATCCTGTCCATGTAAAGCTCTGTCCTTCCATACCCGCTAACGACTTTGCTTCTCTTAATGATGTAGCCCTCTTACAGGAGACTGCTGATGTGGAGGAGCATAGGTTGTGGTTTTCCCATGGATGTAAATATGTAAATAACTTGTGGGTCCACAATGACGGCCGCATTGTGGCACCTACGTCCCTGTACCCATGGCTTGCACGCATGTCACATGGCTTATCGCATGTAAGTAAAGGAGGAATGTGTCTGACAGTGTTGAAAGACTGGTATGCTCCAGGATTTACATCCTGTGCCCAAAAGTACTGTGAGAAATGTTTGATTTGTCAACAGCACAACCCTGGGAAAACAGTACAGACAACAATGTCGACACATCCCCCCTCAGGGACCCTTTGAAGCTCTACAGCTAGATTTTATTCATATGCCGAAGTGTGATGGATATGATAATGTTCTTGTATGTATAGATATGTTTTCAAACTGGCCTGAAGCCTGGCCTTGCAAAAAGGCTGACTCTGCTTCTGTAGTGAAATGCTTGCTGAAAGACATTGTTCCAAGATTCAGCATCCCACAGAGCATCAACTCAGACAGAGGAACTCATATCACTGGACAAATAATGACTGAACTCTGTAACTCACTGGGAATTAAACAAAGACTACATTGTCCATACCATCCTCAGTCTGCAGGGCTAGTTGAACGACAAAATGGTGTTCTGAAGAACAAACTAGCCAAACTGTGTGCTGAAACAGGTCTAAAATGGACATCACTATTGCCATTGGCCCTCATGTCAATGAGGTCCACACCCATCAGGAAACACAAACTTACACCTCATGAGATTATTACGGGTAGACCAATGACTGTACCAAGTAATTCAATACTATGCATGAAGAAGATGGATCTTCATGCTATGGATGAATCAATGATATCATTCTGCTCTGCCCTAACCTCTGCTGTTCAGTCAATCCACAGACAAGTAAAAGCTGTCCAGTCTCCTCCTAGTGACCAGCCGTGCCATAACATCCAACCAGGAGACTGGGTCTGCATCAGAGAGTTCCGAGGCAAAAACGCCCTGAAACCCCGCTGGTCCAAACCACAACACGTCCTGCTTACCACCAACACAGCAATCAAGTGTGAAGGTCGCCCCACGTGGGTCCACGCATCCCACTGTAAGAAGACGCCTCCCCCACCATGCACCAGAAAACGGCAGGATCCATCTTCATCCTGTGGGCTTTCTTCTTCATCACCTGTGGGCCCGTAGAGGGGTGGCTGCAGCTCTGGGAAGAAACTCCTCCCCCGAAGGACAACGCAGGGCTGACAGCCCTAGAAGAAGAGGTACAGCACCCGCAGCCACCAGAGGACAAGAGGAGCACCGCAGGGCCCAGAGCCCCAGAAGAAGAGGTACAACGCCCGCAACCGCCGGAGGAGAAGAGGAGCACCGCAGGGCCCAGAGCCCCAGAAGAAGAGGTACAGCGCCCGCAGCCGCTGGAGGAGAAGAGGAACACCACAGGGCCCAGAGCCCCAGAAGAACATGTACAACACCCACCGAGAGTCATAACAGGCACCACAGACCCAGGAAAAGATACACAACAAACCCCAACATGCTCACAACCACCAAAATCAAACAATCCTACAAACATCACAAACGAGACCTTTCGATACGACAAAAGGGGAACACACCCAAAATATATGAACCTCCAACTGGTGAAAATGCTAGCTGATAACAGCCCCAACCCCAAAAAAACTGTTATGTATGTGGATTCATCCCACACAGCACAACAGACGGACTCCCATTGATGGCCTTGCCCATCACTTCCTGTGACACCTGCCACATAATACACTTTATCTCAACCTACGAACACTGTGCTTGTCCCAACCCACCTCCAATCAGACAATTAAACTGCCACCAACTATATACCAACTGTCACTCTTGCAACACTCCTGACCCTCTCACCCTCACAATGGTCCCAAAGACATTAACATGGTGTGTTGAAGGTAAAGGAACCATTCACATAAGAACATTTAAATGTGACACAATTTACACCCCAACAGAAAACTCAATGATAAGACAAAAAGGAATGAACTTCTAAAACAACAACCACCATCAGACCCTATTGATGATTATGATCACCTGGCTACAATGATCGGACATTATTCTATACCACTACCAAAGGGTGTATATTGGATTTGTGGCATGAAAGCGTATGAATTTTACCCATTGGATGGTCTGGAAGACGTGGCTTGGGTCATGCGATACCAGCCATGAGAGTCCTTACCGTGCCACCTAAAGCATATATTGTTAAAAGAGACTTATACACACACGCACAAACACCATGGACAAGATTTTTCAGTGCTCTCATTCCAAGCTACAGAGCCATGGCAGCTTTAGATTAAATAAGGGACCTTTCTCATGCGGTTGAAGATCTTGCAAACACTACCGCAAGAGGCATGTCCATGTTCTCACAAGAAATGACTGCGGTGAGAATGATGACTTTACAAAATCGTGCTGCACTGGATTATTTACTGGCCTCTCAAGGAGGAACCTGTGCAGTAATTGGAGCTGAATGTTGTACTTTCATACCTGACCACAATGCCACCATACAAGAAATAACTAACCATTTGAATAATTTTGCCAAAACATTACATAACCCTGTCACCACTGGTCTGTTTGATTGGTTTAAACAGAAATTAGGAGCATTAGGTTATGTAGTCCTTGAATTTGTCTTGTTTGGTTTTGGAATCTTAACTGTTATAAGCTTTTTGATCACCTGTCTTAAATCTATCTGTAACTCATTTATCACTCAAACAACCACTAAAATCATGTACACCACTGCAACTCCACCTATCCTACCAATAGAGTTGGAAAATGCAGACTTTTTGTTTAAAATTGAAGTAGATTTAGATTAAGTAGACTATAGCCATAAAAAAAAATATAAAAAAAAAAAGTGTGGATTGAAGAAGAATACCATTTTGGGAGCAGACTTAATAATTAAAGGAGAACACACATTTGGTTTGGAGACTTGATAATCAAGTGACGTCTGAGACAACTCTTTGATCAAACATATGCCAATTGTCCTTTTCACCTCCTGACCCCTGCTGATTTGACCCCTCCTGTCTTGCCCCTGGATTTGCCTCGATCTTGTATGTAAATGCCCCCCCCCCCTCCTATCTTTTGTTTACCATTTGTTGGTCACTACTTTGATCCTCACTGTATAAAGTCTTGCCATTTCTTCTGCTCTGGGTCAGTCTACTGTATCAGACCAGCTCTGTGTCAGTATGCTCACCGCATTTCCGGAATGCTATTAAACCACTTCCACCACAGCAAACTTTGAACAAGGACTTGAGTGAAATTTCTTCAACACTTCCTTGACCTTGAAGCAGGACTGAGCTGTCTGTTATCAGATGTGCAGTATGCATTGCTCATAATGACTGGGTTATGTATCGCAGTATTCAGAACCAGATCAGGTAGATACGGCTTCTTTGATCCACACTCCAGAAGAGCTAATGGTTTGCCCCTATCCCTGAGTTCACCCTGTGCTGGTACTGCTGTAATGCTGACATTCACACGTCTGAGTGATATGATTGACAGGATCATGAAGTGTCACCAAATGTTGGAACACAGTCTACCTGTATTTAAGAGTTGACGCCTGTGGAGTTTTACAATGTGAACGCGGCCAACTTGAATGACGCTATCCCAGACACAGAGAGTCAACCTACAACTCACACTGCTGCTGTATCATCTGCTCTGTTGGATGATGCTCTTCAAAGGGAGTCAAGCCTAAGTGGTCCTAAGATAAACAATGTTGTCACTGATGTCTCTAATAACATGGTACATGAAGTATCCACTGATATGGAAACTGAACCAGAACCATCGAGCCAATTCAGCTTGAATTCTCTCACATCACATGATGCTCCTCAAAGTGAACCAAACTTATCTGCTCCAATAATTAATACTGTGGCCAGTGATAAAGTGTTACATGACATCTCCCGGAAACTGTTGTTGGGCCTCCACATACAGTCAGACAAAGATGGGCCTACATGCAAACCCTGAGGCCTGGCCACGAGGCCGCCTTTGTTCTCCTGAAACAAAGGACCAGCGCCAAAAGGCTGATCACTAACTCCATTCCCCAGTGGGCACCATTTCGCACCTAGGTGCTAAGTAGGAAATGGTCCCAACACAGTCTCTGATTGGCAGAGACGCACCAACATTACGGGGAGTCATGGCAACGGAGCCGTGACGTCATTCCCCTTTAAAACACGGACCGGGAGAGCGTCTCGTCCTCTTTCAGGTACTCTTGCTTAGGAGAAGGTTCGCCTTTTCGGTCAGCTGGATCGCCAACGAAAGTGACTCGTACACGTGTGCTATTCCCCCCTTTTCTTTTGGAGCGTCTCCCCTCGCTGGACGAGACAAGACCTCGACCCATGTTCATCCGAACACCCGTAACGTTACCGGATCCGCAAGAGACTGCTGTTTGCAACCCAGCGCTCTCACCTGATACCTGCAGATGGGAGAAAGGATTTTCTCCACGGAGACGCGGATAACTTCTACGCCCCGCTGTCTACCGACTGAGTCGAACCAGTGCCGTCATTCCCGGGAAACAAGGACGGCTCCGCCAGCACCACGCACCGGAGGACCCGCTGCTGGATTTCACTGACAGACTTTTCACACACATCGGTTCGCTCCGAAGAGCGACACAAGTAAGAGGTTGTCTGGGCAGAGATAGTATTAGAGTTGTGTGTTTATGAGCTTAGTGCTTGTATTGTTTTTGTGTGTTTTAACGGACCGCCGAGTCTCGTTTGCTACTGCACTCTGAGGAGTGTGTGTTTTAAGTTGCTGCCTGTTTAGTTTGTGTTCACCACGCTAAACTGTTTGTGTCATCCCACTCGGGATTTCTGTGTTTGTGCCACCGCAAGTGGAAAGTAAGTTGCTTTGTCAGTCCACAACCAGACAACGTGCGTACCGACTACCATCTGTACTCCCGCTCTCTGTAGACAAAGCAACCGCTACTCTCCCCTCGCGGGATCGAGAGTCGATCTCCCTTCCTCTCTTTCCTTCTCTTACTAACACCCACACCCACATACACTTACACATCCACCTAACTACGCACGTTTTCCACATATCTGATAGTCAGATAACAGAGGGCCATAGCGCCGTCTTGCCCCTTTGTTATCCGCCATCAGACACGTGAGTGCAGAAACGCCACCGACCACCGGTCGGCGCTATCTGCTATTGTAAATCGGAACTCTGCGGCGTCCTCCGCCGGTTGTTCTCACATGATGCGACTTCCCCCGGAAGCCGCGCCATCTTGTGTCACTTCTTTCGTCACGTGATCCACGTCGGCCATCTTGTGACTCACACGCACATACACACACACACGCGCACATACACACTTACACATACTATTACATCCTCTCTCTCACACACACACGCGCGCTTTGGTTTACCTATTCACATTTACACAGCTGCTGTTTTATATGTGTTCTTCGCTAGTATTAGTTGATAGTATAGGGAGGGAGGGAGAGAGGGAGTCAGTGCTCGGACTTTCACCTTCACCATTCACTTAGAGGTGCTGATACACCAGGTATTAGCTCCCCTTAAGTGAATAATTTGTTCATGAGACTACCTTTACAGTTTGGTTATTAGTCCCGGTCTCCGGGTGGTGCCCCGCATTATTAACTAAGTTAATAATTTTTAATTTCATAATTCATAATTATCTCTGATTATTATAAATTATAGCTAATAACCAATCACACTCCTTTCAAGCCCAACACTGTCAAAACTTAGTTAACAGCAAAGGGGAGACTATTGCTCTCTGAAAAGGTATCACAAAGAAAGGAGAATCAAAAAAGGAAAGAAAAGGAAAAGTATGCTTCTGATGAAACATACAAAGCAAAGAAAAATCTTACTCGAGCAGGAAATATTCTAATGAACTATTCAGACAAAGAAAACGAGAGTATGTTACCAACTGCTATCGAAACAATTATGAATGTAGACAAAAGAAAATAAATAATATAACAACCCGTTACAAAGACAATGTTGACTTCAGGCAGAGGTACAAACAGTACAAAAACAACTGTTACTGAAACAATGCTGAACATAAAAAGAAAAAACAACAGTATGTTACTAACTGATACAGAGACGATGTTAACTTCAGGCAGAAGCAAACTCAATATATCACCAACCAATACAGAGACAATGTTAACTTCAGACAGAAGCAAACTCAGTTTATCACCAACCGATACAGAGACGATGTTAATTTCAGACAGAAGCAACGATCTTTTATCACTCAGCGTTATGCACATGACCAAGCATTCATGGTTAGACACAGACAACTTATGAGACAGCGAATATGAGACAGGTATAAGAACAATGTTGCATTTAGGAGTATGCATAACATGAGGTGTCCAATGAAAATAAAAAGGAAGTACAGACGAATAAATACACAAACACATGAGAGTGACAGAGAGGGTGACAACTTCTTGATCAAAGAGGCCATATCTGTTTTCAGATCACATGGTCGATCAAGGCCGGCCCCACTTATGTGTGCACCGTGTGTCATAAGGCATCGTTTCCAAACCAAGTATGACCCTGCACAAGGTCAAATTATGTCAAAAATCCAGATGTGGTTGCAGCATGCCTGGCAGGAAAGTATGTTCATGTTTGTGGATATGAGTGCAGAAATGAACAACAGTGCAAGGTGCCTGATGAGAGGAGGAAAGAATGGATCTGTTCCACTTGCCATACATACCTTAAAAATGGAGCCATGCCCACCCTTGCTGTAGCCAACAACTTGGAGCTTGCTGACATTCCACCTGAACTGTCTCATCTCAACATTTTGGAGAGACATCTCATAGCCAAGCGCATACCATTTGCCAAGATTATTCCACTTCCCAAAGGCAGACAAAAAGCCATTCGTGGTAATGTGGTATGTGTCCCATCTGAAGTGCAGGAAACAGTCCATGTTTAACCCAGACTGAGAAGTGAGTCTCAAGTCATGAGAGTAAAACTGAAGAGATGATTGTGTTACAGAGGTCATCAGCTGTTTCAGACTGTCACATGGTCTAAACTAGTGCAGGCATCGCATAAACTCAAACACATTCACCCACAATATAAGGATGTCACTATCAGAGATGATGCTGAGTTATGTGACCCAACACTTCCTGATGAGGAAGATGATGATGATGATGTGCATGTTAAATTATGATGAAGATGATTTGATGGAAATTGATAGGTGTGAGAGTAATGCACTGTGTGAGGCAGAACATGATCCTGAAAATGAACAACAAAACAATGATGCGCTGCTTGGTGATGACAGTCAACCACAGGAGCAGAGAGATGACTCAGAACAGGAAGGTGACATGCCTAATGGTGGTTTTGCTCTCGAATCATGCCTTCAGCCACCTGATGTTGCAGAGGAGATACTGTGTTTCAGTGAAGGAATCTACTCTGTTGCCCCTGCTGAAAGAAACAGTCCAGTTAGCTTCTTCAGAACACCTAAACTGGAGGCCATGGCTTTCCTCGTTCAGTTCCCTACCGGTGAAAACACATTGGATGAAAAGAGACGCATTAAAATAACACCCAGCAGTTATTTCAAAACAAGGCTTTTCTGTATTGATGACCGTTTTGCCAGAGACACAAACTACTTGTTCTTTGCACAGTTTGTGACTGAAATACACTTGGCCACTTCAAGCATGACAATACAACTACGTAAAGCAAAAGCTCTGACCAGAGATGGGCGCAAAATAACTTAAGGAATGTTGCAAGATAAACGAGAGGTTGAGAAACTGGTGCGTAATAAAGATGCAGTCAGATTCATGCAGCCACTCAGAGGGACACCAGCCTATTGGGAGAAAACAACAAAAGATCTTTTTGCCATGATGAGACAGCTGGGAACTCCTACATTCTTTTGTACATTTTCTGCAGCTGAAATGCGTTGGCCAGAAGTAATTGAGGCAATAAAGGCTCAGCAGGGTGAAGAAGTCAATTTTGAAGGGCTTGACTGGTCAGAAAAGTGTGACATACTGCGAAGCAATCCTGTCACAGCAATGTGCATGTTTGATAAACGTGTTGAAGCATTACTCAGAGATTTAATCTTGTCTCCTGCACAACCCCTTGGCAAAGTTGTTGACTACTTTTACAGAGTGGAGTTTCAGCACAGAGGAAGCCCACACATACACTGCCTCTTATGGGTAGAAGGTGCACCTGTGTTTGATGAAGATGATGATCAGACTGTGTGTGATTTTGTGTCCAAATACATCACTGCTCAACTACCTGAACCACATACACAACCTGACCTGTACAAGAAAGTCACAGAGGTGCAAATGCACAGCAAAAATTATTCAAGGACATGTTTCAAAAGTCCTGGCTCTGGTTGCAGATTTGGATTTCCCAAACAACCATCCAGAGAGACAATGATAGTGAGACCCAGTGAGGATAATGATCAACCACAAGTGGAAGAAGCAAAGCAAAAGCTCAGACAGTTGAACCAGTTGTTGAATGAACCTTTCACTGCCTCCCTAACTTTGGAGCAGCTTCTGGCTCGATGTAATTTAACATTTGAAGAGTATGAGCAATGCTTGAGTATGATAAACAACTCTGATGCAGTGATACTGAAGCGTGATCCACAGGACTGCTGGGTAAATGGATATAATCCCCATCTGCTTGAAACCTGGAATAGTAACCTTGACGACTCATTTATACTGAATGCACATGGTGCAATTTTTTATCTGACTGGTTATATTACAAAGAAGGAGGCAGGGCTTTCTGAGTACCTCAAAACAGTCATTCAGAACTCCAACATGGACAGTGTCAATGAATGTGATGAAATGAGGGAAATCATGCAGGCATACTCAAAAAAGAGAGAGGTCAGCGCTCAGGAATGTGTGACTCGCGCATGTGGTATAAACATGAAAAAGTGTTCACGTGGTGTCATATTCATACCAACAGATGACAATGCACTAAGAATGAGTCGTCCACTGTCATACCTGGAAAGCACTGTGCCAGAGAGTGAAAATGTGTGGATGACATCTGTTGGGACTACATGTGGACCACAGTTTACCACATGTTTCAAGACTCCAAGAAACCTGAGCCCTGGGGGTTCGCACCCAAAGTGTGAAGCTCCACCCATGGATCCAGGTTATCAAAACTAGAGATTCCCCTCTTATTTTTCTCTTTTTCTCCACGAGCTGCAGGAGGAGCAGCTCCTTGCTCTCTTTTGCACCTCCAGCAGCTGCTGGAGCAGCTCTCTGCTCTCTTGTGTGGCCTGCTCGCAACAGACACACACAGTCTTCTTTACGGCAGAAGACGCGAGAGCCTGCCTAAGACTCAGAAACTAAGTTTCCTTGTGCCAGCAGGAACACACACTGCTGGCCAGTTTAACAAGTACAGGAGCCGCGAAATTGAGTTAGCTTGCCGCTAACTCTACACAAAGGAGTGACTGGGGCCCTCTGCACGACTGGAGTGCTGTCTCCCCAGCAACGCCTGCATCTTTCAGCTTCAGAGCCAAAGCCTCCTCAGCCTGACTCACCCACGGATTCACCGGCTACAAAGCAGGACACCACAAAGCATCTCTTACTTCATGGACTGGTAACAACTGGGCATAGCCTAGCAACACAGTGAAGCATAGTACGGCTAAGCAAGAATGTTTAACTCAAATAATGTACTGTTCGTGTATTGATTTGGTTAAGGTTATACATTGAACTGTTGTTGTGATGTCCTTGTTGCCTATAGTCAGGTTACTGCATAGCCAGACCGCTAGGTTAATGTTAGCATGCTTAACACATGTTACATCCAGTAACTAGGCCTTGCATGCAACTAACCTCATCTTAACCTGGCACCTTTAGCATACACCAATTGGCCTTGAATAGAGAACCACACAGTTAAGAGGTTAAAACCTAGTTTGGTGAACTTTGGTTCAGGCAGCACATGTGGTTCAAGACACCACATGGTCTGGCCTTTTATCTCTGCAGTTCCCTTTATCAGCCAAATTGCTGGCATGCCATGTTCTCAGTCACCAGGTGACTGCAGCCATCTTGCTATTGTCTTCCCTACACACACACACACACACACACACACACACACACACTTGTATATAGGTACACTTAGCTAGATTAGTATTGTGTGTTGCTTTTACCCTTTTGTTAAATAAATGCTTTTGGATATACCTGTTGTCTGTTTTAATGTTGCACAAGAATGAGTTTTGCCAACCTCTGCTCTGTAAAGAACTCCAAATCCTTCAACCTTGACTAGCTATTGATATGGTGATTTTGTTTATAGTTATTAAATTAATTATTAATCAAAGTCCCAAATTCATAGATTAGTACACTTTGAGACTGAATTGGCTATCTTTTTCCCTGAGTCCAGGGTGGTGCCCCGTTATAATTATTGCTGATAGCCAAACTTGTAGCCACGGCCCAACAAAATGGCGCCCGGCGTGAGGCAGAGTATTGTTGGCAATTATTCATAATTGTGCAATATTAATTTCAGCATAATTTTGGCCAGTACCAAAATTCTGGAATCTAAAACCTTTAGACTATCCAAAAGTCTTCATATTTAACACGACCAGTCTGCCACAGGAGAAGATATCTAGCTGTACTTACAAACAAGTGAAGTGTTGGGAGAATTGATTTTTTCAAATCAATTTTAGTAAAAGCAATTGGTAACCCAAATCTTGAGTTGTTGATAACTACCACTTTAAGCCCTCGTAGTGTTAAACTAAGAGATTGCTGTTGCTGCTAGCCACTCAGGTTGAACCTACTCTGTAGGAAGTGTAAGAATTTTGGTTCAGCATTCGAATAGCACACATTCAATGCCATCCAGTCAAGCTGTCAGAATTAGTTGTTAATTCAAGTGCTCCCCTTGTTAATTAAAACACAGTGTGCCACCAGCCCTGTGACACATAGAGAGCTTGTACCTGGCTGTTACTGCCATGCATTCCAGCCTGAGTAAGAAATAGAGCCTGTGAGATAGAGCCACAGCGTGCTACCAGCCCCGTGAAACTTAGAAGTTATCCTCTAGCTGTTACTGCCATGCATTCCAGCCTGAGTCAACTTTAAGAAACAATCCTCTGACTGTTACTGCCCTGCATCTCAGTTAGTGCATGTTGAAATCTGTTGTGCCCACTAGAGCCACCAGACGGTGCCGTAGCTACCCCTCCTCCACAGGAAGCTACTGCCCATAGTGTAGGCCACAACATTGTTTGGTTAGGCTAGTGTACTGCCCAAACTACACAACAAAGTGCCTGCCACGCAACACCATAGCCAACCACATTGTCTTGTTTTACTAGTCAACTGTTAATCTAATCCTCCGCTCCAGATCCAACAATGGAGAACCCCTGTGTAGAGCAGTTTATTTCTTCCCTAGCACAGAGCCTAGAACCTGGCTACCCAGAATTCATCAGCAGGTTGAATTTCAGTGAGTGCAGGAAAGAGATAGACTTGCTACTCAAGGACAGGAATGATGCACAGACCGCATCCAAAGACCCATTGTTATGCTTGCTTCTGAACTTCCACAGGCAAACCAGCCTTGCTTGTCAGAGCAAAGCAGCCCTAGAAAAGGAGGTAGATTTCCTCAGAGCGCAAAATGCTTGCCTCCTCCACGAGGTTCAGTTGGCCAATAAGAAAGCCATGCGCTATTTAGAAGACCTGCACTCAGCAGAGTTAAATCTCTGCTCACACAAGGAGGAATTGTTAAGGCTTAGGTCAGAACGTCCTGCCCCACTACAGTCATGCAGCCAATGTGATTCTGGTTATTCCGATTCACACTCCTCCCATAATGAAATGTTAACTCCCTCTCCACTCAGAAGATTGGAACAATTCCCAACTGACCCTAAGTTCTTGGGGATGAAGTCAGCTTCTCAACCTCAACTGAGAGACAGAGCTAACAGCTACCTGACTTCCCATCTCTCTGAAACAGACATTGAAGAGACATGTAGTTTATCCTCTAGAAGATATTCTGCCCAGTGTTTTTCTCAGCCACCGATATATGACACATTCATCCGTGCTCATCCTTTTGAAGGGGGGACTAGGACATCCCAGAACTGCTCAGCCTCTCCTCTGCACTATCAGGAAAATGATAACAGTTGTTCAGCCCCTGCCCTTCAACCAGAGAGAATTGTAGCACGTGATGCACATGTCCATGATCGTTCTAGTTTAGTCTTGTCTTCACCAGAAATGACTTCACAGTGTCCCTGCCTTAAAGTGCTTGAGCTTATAGCTAAGGACATTGATCATTTTGACCCAGACAGCTGTAATCACCACATTGAAGATTACTTTAGAGAACTAGAATACAATCTAGTTGACCTGCCCCATGCAACCCAAAGTGAGAAAGTTAAACTTGTGTGGAAAACCAGCTCTAAAGCTGTACACAAGTTTATCCAATCACAACCTTCCAGAATCAGAAATGACTACCAAGAGCTCCATCAAGCACTAGTAGAAGAATTCTCTTTTACTGCTGACAAGACCACATCAATGGTTGCAGCCCTCCAAGTTAAACATTCCCGTCGTGAGCATCCCAGGGATTACTACCAACGTTTGAGGCATGCGTACTTCCAGGGCAAGAATGCACCAGGGTTAGAAGAAAACCTCACCTTCAAGTCCATATTCTTGCAGAACCTTCATCCATGCGTACGCACTCACGTTGTACTTATGACGCACCAAGGTAACCCCTCACTGCGTAAGATAAGAAAGATGACACAGGTGGCTTGGGAAACTGCTGTCACTTTCAAAGCAGGAGGGAAAACAATTGAGCCTGCCAGCTCAAACACTGAAGCGTCATACAGGTCTGCTGCCTCAAAAGATCACCCTCATAACAGTCCAAAGGGGGGTGACAAAAGGCAGCATAGGGACACTGAGCATAAGCGCCTGTGGTGTATTTTCATTACATGTCATTGGTGTGCTTAAAGACAATATTAAGCTATGCAGATTGATTTTATAAGTTTATAAGCAATAAGGGCTAGTGGGATACAATTTGTATTGGTGTAGTTATAATCTCATGAACCATATTTAATCACACTGTACGTATAGAGGCACAGTAGAAGAATCATAATCATACACTGGAGAAATTTGAGTGTGTTTGTATTACATGTCACTTTGCTGGGGTCTGCATTAAAGTCTTCACCTTTAAAAAAAATACCCTCTGGAGGAGATCAAGAAATAAGGGTGTAAAATGACTAGAATAACTTATAAAAATAAAAGGCCAGAAGACAACTTGGCAATAATGGTGTAAAATGATTCCCAATACTTATATATAAAAATTGGATATAATCAGGTAGAATTATGTGGGCCAGGATATATCCTGAAACAGCTCAAAAACCTGGTTTGAAGAGTTTTGACCAACAACAAGTGACAGAGATAAAAGTAACATAATAATTGGTCAAAAATTAGGGAGGGTGGATGATAAGGTGTGGCCTAAGCTGACCCAAAGACATAAAAACAGATGCCCCAAGGGAAAACCTTTGGAGCGATTTGGTTCTTTGTAAAAGGTGCTACTGGTTCCCCTTTTTTGCCGGCAATAAAAGAACACTTTGCTGTTTGGACCTCTGACTCCCTTTTTATTATTAAGAGAGAGTTGTTTTGCTCTGATACATTTTTTCTGCAACAATTCGACACAACACGCCATGCCCACCAACTGCGTCGAGATAGGCATTCACACAGTAGAAGCTTAAGAAGGCCATACGCAGAGATTCTGGCCCAGAAGTGTGACCAGACAATGGACAGATCAGATGATGACCACAGCATCTCTGACCACAGTTCAGTACATGGTCACCATCTATCAGACAGTGACAGTGCCTCTGAATGTCTCTCTCCCTCTGGCTACACGGAGCGTTACAGCCCTGAGCCACAAGTTAGAAACTTAAGGCACAAGAGCTCTAGAGCTCGCTTCTCACAATTCTAGACAGCAACACAGTCCACCCCTGTACTGACAGTAAGACAGATACCCGTGCCTTAATTTTCCTGCAGTTACATAGATACACTTGGGTTTGTTAGCAACAGTAGCAACCTCAGTTATTCTAAACTCAGTAATAGCCAGACAGCCTGCTATTAGTTGAGGAAAGCCTAAATTCTGATTCAGCTCAGACACAACTGTCCTACTTTGCAAGTACAATTGGATCAACTCCTTGGTAGTATTTTGTCAATAGGATCACTTTGCAAAATACTAGCTCAGGACACTTGATTAGGTACTTTCAGAAGTAGTCATACACATGTCCTCACCCAGCACAAGTTTAGGACATAGTGCCAAACAAACAACGATACAGCCATTAGGACTTTGGGATTTTTGGAAATATGATGACATCCTTCTGCAGCTACACTCTTCACTACACACTACAAAATTGTAAAGTCTGCCAAGATCAGACTGAGTACTACATTGAGTAGTCAGTATTGTCATCAGATCCAATGAGTGAAACAACAAACACTCTTGGACACTCCAGAAATGGCTTTATCATTTTAGGTGCCACTCTCTCTGCATCTCACCTTAACAAAGTCACACCACTAACATTCCTGTTCTCACTAACCCAAAGAGTAATGAGAAACCCAGGTTATGTTATTTAGGACTATGCCTTTGTTGTTGTCTATCATGCTTTTGTTTTGTAACTCTGACTGTTCTTGCTTAGCCAAGATAGATAGTGTTAACCACTGCCCAGATGTTACAAACTTGAATGAACTGACAAATGAACTCTTTCAACAGTGGACCATACAGTACATGTATGTTTGTGCTCCCAGGATCACACATCAGGTGCAATCCTAGGACCAAAGGGGGGATGTTGGGACTACATGTGGACCACAGTTTACCATGTTTCAAGACTCCAAGAAACCTGATCCCTGGGGGTTTGCACCCAAAATGTGAAGCTCCACCCATGGATCCAGGTTATCAAAACTAGAGATTCCTCTCTTATCTTTCTCTTTTCTCCACGAGCTGCAGCAGGAGCAGCTCCTTGCTCTCTTTCACACCTCCAGCAGCTGCTGGAGCAGCTCTCTGCTGCTCTCTGCTCTGCTCTCTTGTGTGGCCTGCTCACAGCAGACACACACTTTCTTCTTTACGGCAGAAGACGCAAGAGCCTGCCTAAGACTCAGAAACTAAGTTTCCTTGTGCCAGCAGCTAACGCACAAGTCTGCTGACCAGTTTAACAAGTACAGGAGCCGCGAAATGGAGTTAGCTTGCCGCTAACTCTACACAAAGGAGTGACTGGGGCCCTCTGCACGACTGGAGTGCTCTCTCCCCAGCAACGCCTGCATCTTTCAGCTTCAGAGCCAAAGCCTTCTCAGCCTGACTCACCCACGGGTTCACCGGCTAGAAAGCAGAACGCCACAAAGCATCTCTTCCTTCATGGACTGGTAACAACTAGGCATAGCCTAGCAACACAGTGAAGCATAGTACGGCTAAGCAAGAATGTTTAACTCAAACAATGTACTGTACGTGTATTGATTTGGTTAAGGTTATACATTGAACTGTTGTTGTGATGTCCTTGTTGCTTATAGTCAGGTTACTGCATAGCCAGACCGCTAGGTTAATGTTAGCATGCTTAACACATGTTACATCCAGTAACTAGGCCTTGCATGCAACTAACCTCATTTTAACCTGGCACCTTTAGCCTACACCAATTGGCCTTGAATAGAGAACCACACAGTTAAGAGGTTAAAACCTAGTTTGGCGAACTTTGGTTCAGGCAGCACATGTGGTTCAAGACACCACATGGTCTGGCCTTTTATCTCTGCAGTTCCCTTTATCAGCCAAATTGTTGGCATGCCATGTTCTCAGTCACCAGGTGACTGCAGCCATCTTGCTATTGTCTTCCCTACACACACACACACACACACACACACACACACACACTTGTATATAGGTACATTTAGCTAGATTAGTATTGTGTGTGCTTTTACCCTTTTGTTAAATAAATGCTTTTGGATATACCTGTTGTCTGTTTTAATGTTGCACAAGAATGAGTTTTGCCAACCTCTGCTCTGTAAAGAACTCTAAATCCTTCAACCTTAACTAGCTATTGATATGGTGATTTTGTTTATACTTATTAAATTAATTATTAATCAAAGTCCCAAATTCATAGATTAGTACACTTTGAGACTGAATTGGCTATCTTTTTCCCTGAGTCCAGGGTGGTGCCCCGTTATTATTAATTCTTATTAATAATTTTATTGATTTTAATAATTAACGATTATCTTTGATAATCGTTAATTATTGCTGATAGCCAAACTTGTAGCCACGGCCCAACAGATCAACTGTAGACCACAGTGTGCAGTTAGAGGGGAAAAAAACAATTAATTAGTTAAATATAAAATTGGTAAAGTAGTAAATTGTATGTAGAATTTCATGTTATGAGTCTTACTGTTAGTGTGAAGAAAAATATCAAGATGTACATTTTTATATGTAGGATCTAAACTTCAGGGACGCACTGATGCAGGTCCAGACATGACCGGCCACATTCAATACAGTCTTCCACTCTGCTCTGTATATTATTTGTAGTGAGCTACTTTTGAGGCACTTAACTACATTTACATGCATTTCCTAAATGTGCTTCACCATAAATACACTTTAATGTGAAGGCAGTGGTAGACCTTTATTGTGAAACCTGAAGTGTACATGTGTGGTTAGTTAAAGAGCTGACTGGTTCCAGTCTAATAGCTAGTGGTTTAAAGGTTGACTTCCTCCTCTCTCCACTTCTAGCCAGCACGTTGTGAATGACTCTCCTGTGAAATACTGTAAAATGTATCTTGCAAGTGTGTATACAGGAAGAGATGTGTATTTTGGTTTATTTTTGTTTTGAGTAGATAATTTAGTATAATTGTGTGTGAAGCCAAAATGTCCCCGATCAACTGTGTGAATAAATACTTTTGAGGACTGTAATCCTTGTTGCTGGTGGTTCTTGGGAGTTGGGAAGAGGGGAGTCTCATTTCTATGTTGCACCAGGGTTTCCCCTACATTAGTGCGTAACAATAGTTAAGAAGCTGTTTAGCAGTTACAGCCTCATGTTAACTTACTAAGAATGGTCCCAGTGGCTTCCTGAGGTAGTATACAGATGTTAAATGGCGTAACAAAGACTGTCCTGGTGTTGGATCAGTACTCTGTATTGGCATATACTCTGGGTTTAGGTACTGGAATCAAATCAGTAGAGAAGAATTTGGATCAGTGCATTCCTAGTGAACTTTCTAACCAAGTATTTATGAAGAATAACTTGACAGGTTGCACATATCAGTTGTTATTCACCTGCCTGACATCCAAAATAAAGCACAATATTAGCACGAAAAGTTAGTGAGCTTTAGTTGAGTCCACTGGAGGCGAGGAGGATATTAGACAAGCACCAACCTCTGCTCACAAGCCAGGCAAGTGTTAGTGAGAAAACCATTAACAATGGTGAAATTAAAGAGTAGTGATTTCTTGATGAACTTCTGCAGACGACATCATTTGTCTGGTTTCCTTCTTTGACCATCACTTCAGTTTCTGAGCAACTGTTGGATGAGAAAAGTAAAAGACTGATTTATTTCTTTGTTATTGGATTCCAATGGAATGGGACTAACCCCCACACCTTTTGGTCTGCCACAGCACCCCCCCAACTTAAGACTCATATATAATTTCTATCTCTGTCACATGGTCACTGTTTATCAAACATTGTCTTATATGTCCTGTTTGTATGTCCTTTTACTATGTCTGCCTCATGAGTTGCTCCTCAGAGATGAATGAAGTTTTTTTAATTGAAGTGAATTTAATTGGCAATGTCTTGAATATTCCCATGCATGATGATTTGTTCCATTGATGCAAAAAACCCAGTGCACACTTGTAATGATCAGAGTGTTATATAGCAGGTAAAAAAATCTTCTTATGCTTTGCTTTTTGTGCTTTTAGAGAATAAATGAATGAATAATCAATGAATAATTGAATAGAAAAGTGTCTCACATTGTTCAAGCTGTGCAGTTCACACCATCCTGTGAAAAATAGCCCGGCTGACAGTTATAACACACTGTATCAGTGCTGCTGGTTCCTTAGAGAAAGAGACACATCTGAGATTACTCACCATCACTGATCATTCACTGACAGAACAGTCTGACTTTGACATTTGTTACCAGGTTGTTTTATCCTCTGACCAGGTGCACAGTGTGTGTGCAAAGGACTATTATTGCATCACACATCCAATAATAGTCCTTTGTTAAATAATGATTGTTGACAAGTTTTTATATTTCACCATCTTGTCATTCTTGAGCAACAATGGAATTAGATTCATAATCAAACTACTGTTTGAGAAAAAACTACAATGATCCAAATGTCATCAGCTTCACTGCTTCATGCAAATACTTTCAATACTAAAGATATTTATGCTAATATGTTCATGCCAGTAAACAACTAGATTGTCAAGAAATTGTATAAGTTTCATTTTAAGAGTTTCAAACTTTTGTCTTTTGACCAATTTAACATCCATTTTGTCTGGTGAAGGTAGTTATGACATGAAAACAAGGAAAGTGATTCATGAAGAGAAAACTATGGTTTTGTGTCTAAATAAAACAAATCTGTCCTGGCAGAAAGAGCAAAATTCCTCTTCGTTTGTCTGCTGTTGAATCAATGTTGTCCACAACGTCCTTGCAGGTGTGTCAGGCTCCTCACCTTCACCATATAGAGCAAACTTTCTCTATGACTATTACAACAGGAACAGAAACCTTCCTAACTAGATAAAGACTGGATCAGAACGGCTGCTGTCTGTGACTCACCTACGTTTCAATCGCCAGACAAAGTCCAAAACAGAAACAACCAATCAGACGTTTCTGTTGTGGCACCATGTCCTATCTGAACGCTGCTGTGAGGCACAGGCCAGTGGGCACAGGACCAACAACTGAAATGCTAGCTATGCTAACAAACCGTCCTTCCACTTTCCACTCAGTGATGCATAAAAATAATTTCTGACTTCCATCAGTGGAGGTCAGACACCATCAGCTTCTAGAAGCATGAGGCTTTCAAACCAGTGGTGTAGTGGTGTCTTGGCAGGGTAGACTGTGGTACATGCAGGTCTAACTTTACATACGCACAACAACACCTCTGTTCCAAACAGGAAAGAAGGCAAATTTGAAGACAGGTTGTCAAAGGTGGAAATGAACTAATATATCAAAATGGTGCAGACTGTCCATTGTACCACAGCAGCTCTTTTGGTTCTGGTCCTCCATGGACTAATCAGCCCCTCAGTCAGACTAATCATGTTTAGGGCTGACAAGATGTGAAAGAGCTTTGTAGGCTTCGCCCCAGAATTGACCTCCTGACCTTTGTATAGTGCACCTATGCAGCAGAGTGTGGGAGTCACTGAACAGCCTTTCAAGACAAAGTAAAGCTTGAATGTTCATCACTGCCCTTGGAAATAGAAGAATGACAACAAATCTGTGTGAAGGATCTACTAAGTGGAAATTTTATGGAACTTGTCCCATCTTTAGTTGTCATGGAGATGGTTCAGTTGTTGACACATGACACAATTTCAACCATGTGATACATGGTCGGTGGACGACTGGAGGTCAAGGACACTTCAAATTTGACCAGAGACCATCTTTAAACAGAGACAGTGGTCACCATCTGCCCCCAAGTACAACCACCTGTTATCACATGACCAAAGTTCCATACTAAGTCACATGATAACAACTGAACCATCTCCATGACAACTGAGTGAACTCCATTAACTGATGAAGGCCATGAGATGTGGTTGAAAGTTCCAGATTACTTAAAAAAAAGTAGATTATGAAAACAATTTATACTGAATAAGTGTAGAAGCCAAGTTGGTATCTTAGATTTTTACACAGGCCTTGTTTGTACCTTTATTTGTTAAAATCATGTTTACTTCACATATACTGCACATAGTAACTAATCAACTATGATGGTTTTACTGGTGCAAAAGTTCCACTTGACAGCAACAAGTTGACTGGTCTGTGTTCAGTTGTGACTTTTTCTACAGAATTATTGAGCTGCTTTTTTTCCTGCTATCTAGTGGACAGAAATCAATACGTGCAGCTTTAATAAGCAACTGTCAGGTAATGGTGTTCCCATTTAAAACTTCAACTACAACTATAATCTTAAAGTCAGCATGAGAAAACCAACCTTTTTGTCTGATGTATTGTCCTGGTTGACAGCTTGTGTGTTTCAGTGCTTTCACACAGCCGTCCTCTGTGGAGTCCATACAGTAGAATCCCTCCAGTGGTTGACAAACTGTATTTGATGTTGATGTACATGATGTCTTTATCTGCAGACCAGAACCTGTCAACACATACAGAGGTTACATATGAGATACTAAACTTCTCTTCTGTTCAATCTACCAGACAGCAACAGCATGCTGATCTTTTTTCTGACTTACAGACAATCTTCAGTTTTTATGACATCTTTGGGAAATGTGAAACAATAGTTTCTCCCATTTATGAATTGATTAGAAAATATCTGCATAAATGAGGGCTGGAGAATAAAACCACCCGTACATATCACCCCGTGGAAATGTGATTTCTGTGAGGAGAGGTCGCTTCTAATATTACTGCAAGTCCCTCTGACACAAAATAGCTCACAGCTGTTTAAAATGACACCAAAGTCTCAGCTGATAACTTGCTCACAAAACCAAACAGAAAAAACTTACTTCCAAACAGAATTTGGAAGTAAGTAAGTAAGTAAGTTTAAGCAGTTATAATTAATGATATAATTAATATATATAAATTATAATGATGTAATAATGAGCTTAGTATAGTAATGTGCTTCAACAGTGAGCAGTATGCTCCACACAAAAGAAAAAAGTGATTATTGATCAATCTCAGATTAAACTGAGAAAACAAATACACAGATACAATCCTCTAATCATCATTTTCCTCATTGTTGTCATGTAGAAATTTAATGTTACAGTTTTATTGGGAAACTTGCTTGTTAGGCTCTAATTTCCACTGTGGAAGTTGTCTCAAGGCAGTAGACTCGTCATGCTGAGTCTCTGCATCTTCATAATGAAGCCGCCAACCAGACAGTTTATTCACTTCTTACAGCATTGACAGTGAGACTTGCAGTAAAAAAAACTTCTTACTGGCCTTAAATCAATACTAAGGCTTAAATATCTGCCAATAATATGAATATAAATCTACCTAAATCACAGTTTCCACAGGTAAAACACTGTTTAAGTCCAGTGGGATGATTCATGTAGGTTCCATCAATGCAGGGCAGACAGGATGTACTACTGATCTTTGTACAATCTGTTTCAACTCGACTTCCTGTGGAGAAGAAATAATTTATTATCATTATAATTATCATATTATTCACATTATATTTTGAATAATTGCTTTTCTCTCTCTGATCCCTCTTGTTCACCAGGTGACAAATATCGTACAAGCATTGTATCTTTCTGTAAATCATTCATGTCTGAATTAAGAAACAAGGAACATTTAGCTACGTAAAAGTCAGCTGTCAGAAAAAGCATCACTTTGTTTTACTGCTTATAAACAAGCAGTAAACTGTATTGATCAGCCAAGAAGTGATCAATTCTGTAAGTATCGTTGCTGCCAAACATCCTGCTTTTATGTTTCAGTTAGATTTTACCAGCAAGACATCTAGGACAGCATCCTCCTGCTGTTAGGTACTCTGCTGGATGACATGTGAGGATCTGTCCAATGAAGACTTTCAGTATTATTATCTGTGAAGAGTAAAAACAGTTTGACTGAACTGTTTTTGCTTGTGTTCAGGCTGTATGACAAGTGTCAAAGGTCACCTAGTAGGGTCTGGGGGCATGGCCCCTCCAGAATTTTTTATTTATTTATTTATTTTAAATGGTGCAATTTGGTGCATTCTGACCATGATTTTTATCTTGGCAAAGGCACCAAATAATGCATGAAAAGTATAAAATAAATCATTTTACCTTCAAAAAGTATGCTACTAATGAAGGAGTCTTATTTCTCTCCTTACTGAACAAAAAAAATATTTCTACTTATTTTAACTGCTGAACTATATTTTAGAGTAAAAATAACACAAATATCTGTGTTTTTTTGTATCTTTATCAACTTTAAAGGCAACAGAATCTACATCAATCAGTAAAAGAAAAATGTTAAAATTCTGTCACTATCATATTAACATGTGTGACTGCACACTGACAATCACTACTGCTTAACATTCCTCAGTCTTTCCATCAGATTCTGTTGCAGCTGATATGTATGAGATCAAATGTCAGATCACATGATGCCAGTGTCACATGACCAGATGTGTTTTTATGACGCACTTGACTTTTCTCTTTTCTGTTGATACAGAATAAAGTAAATGTGGATGACTGCTGGTTAAGATAGTTTCAACAACTAATTTAAGCTCAAGTGTATTTAGTGATCCTGACATACAGTAAATAATTGTTTAACTAACTAATTAACTAATTGACAACTAATTGATTTATAAAGGTGAACAGTGTTAACATAATTACTGACAGCATAACTTGAATCCCATCACAGCACTCAAATGCAGCATAATATAATTCCATTTTTTCTTGCCCAACAAATAAAACAATAAGCAAATATTTACAACAAATACGAAACAAACAATTTAAACGAAGAATTTATTTGATTTTTTTCTTGAGTATAAACCAGCTTGCGCATGTTCGTCACACTTTAAAAGTTTAAGCTCTCATGACACATTTCATTCAGTCATCTAGAAAAAAACAAAAATAGAAATGAAATCATCATGCTTGGTTTGTGTTCAGGGGCTGAGAGACATGAATAAGTCTAGTGAACCTGCAGTTTGAGGTGAATGTCAGTCAGTCTGTGGTGAAATGGTGGTTTATAATGAAGTCAGGTCACGTCAACAAGGGAAGCAACTGTGGTTACACCCAAATTCAAATAAACACGTCCCACATTTTTTTTCAATTTTAAGTGTTATTGAACCTACTCTGTATAGTTGCTGTGTTTTTATTAAATATTTTGTTATCGAAAACGTTGTCGAAGTGATGAAGTGCGGACTGGTGAACTTCCTTAAACTCCGTGTAACAGTTAAAACTGTAGTTTGTTGATTTTAGTGATAAATTCACTGATGAAGGCCACTAGATGTGGCTGAAAGCTCCAGATTACTTCAAAAAAGTCAACCTTATGTTAAGAACCAAATCATAGCATAGAGTTAATGAGGAGAGACTGTTGGGAGCTGCTACAGCAGAGTGAAAAGTTCACCACAGTCTTTCTTTCCTTTCAGGGTAAAAAAGAGCAGGTATGAAGATGATGTTTACACATCTGCAGCCGAAACACACCTGCAGTTGATCTAAAGGACAGACAGAGAAGGAAGGAAAGAGGTGGGGAGTTCTAGCTAATAGTGAGAAGCTAAGCTTCTGCTCCCACTCATGTATTCCAGTCACCCTGTAGCTGCCACACTGGAAACTCTCAGACAGTTTTATGTTGGACAAATCTTGAAAACACAAACTCATTTCATCTTCACACCATTTCTCAGGAGCAATTTATACTGAATAAGTGTAGAAGCCAAGATAGTATCTTAGGTTTTTACACAGGCCTTGCTTGTACCTTTATTTGTTAAAATCATGTTTACTTTACATATACTGCACATAGTCACTAATCAACTACGTTGATTTTACTGGTGCTCCCGGCCTGAAAAGTGAAGCCAATAAGGAAGTGCCTTATACCTGCATTCTTTCTAATGGCCAGCAGGGGGCGATTCCACTGGCTGCAAAAAGTCCGATTGTATGGAAGTCTATGAGAAAATGACCCTACTTCTCACTTGATTTATTACCTCAGTAAACACTTTCCTAACAATTTTATGGTCTCAATCACTAGTGTCAAGTCTTCTTCATTACAGCATGATGAGTATGTTTTGTTGGCAATCCATCATCCATCTATCTATCTTTCAGATTTTAGAGAAGCAACTCTACCGGTTTGTCCTCCTCTTGTCACTATGAATTCTTTTCCAGGAGTCTGCAGTTTGTCATTATTTATACATTAAAAGTCAGTGTTCAGCACTTCACCTTGTCAATAATCCCCTGACCGCCCCAAACCAGCCTCGTTACGTCACACTGGTATCAGAGAGGTGTAAATGCAAGATAAACTCCTCAATCTGCCTCAATGTTTAAAAACAGCTGTTTTAAAATCATCAGCTTTTATAGTATAGACTTTACTGAACAAAATAACACAAAATCTTTTCTGTTTATACAGAATAACTCGAACGAACTCGAATCCCATCATTCCCACAGCACTTAAATAAAGCATATAATAATTTCCGTTTTTCTTGTCCAACAAATAAAGCAATAAGCAAATATTTACAACAAATACGAAACAAACAATTCAAACAAAGAATTTGTTTTTTTTTCCCTCGAGAGAATCAGCACACGCATTTTAGACAGTGTCATCTCACAACACATTTCATGCAATCTTGTAGAAAAAACAATCCTCATGGTTTGTGTTTAGGAGCTGAGTGACATAAATGAGCCAAGTGACCCTGCAGTATGAGATGAATATCAGTCAGTCTGTGGTGAAATATGGTTCATAATGGAGTCATGTGAAGTCAACAAAAGAGAAGCAACTATATGGTTTCATCCCAATTCAAATAAACACATCCTATATTTTTTTCAAGATTAAGTATTATTGAACCCATTTTGTACAGCTGCTGTGTTAAATATGTAGTTATCGACAATAGGATGACTGACGAAGTGCGGACTGGTGAACTTCCTTAAACTGCGTGTGACAGTTGAAACTGTAGTTTATTTTTAGCGATAAATGTTAGTTTGGTACCTTCATGGCACATCAGTCAACACTGTCCGTCACATGTGGTTTAACTTTACTCCTTTACTCGAACACATTATTGTACCGTGAAAGTGGCGACACCATGTGGAATAAACAGCTGAGGACTGTTGTCGTACTTCATGTGTCGTATTTAGTGATAAAACGGCGTCAGATTCCTCCAGAAAAGACGGAGCTCAGAATTATCAGACAAATTCAACTAATCTGTGACACTTACCAGAAACAGCAACGACGAAAACATGATGTCACACGTTAACTCCTTGCTTCATATAGTCTTGAGCCCTTTAGTTCAATGTTTTTTTGTTAAACAAACTATTCAGAACAAAAGTTCTTCTGCAGGAAATCAATATCAGTCAGCGGGAGGCGGAGCTGATATTTACAGCAGATTTCAGCCCTCACTCTGTTCGACTGAGCACTAGTCAGTGAGTTTAACAAAAGATAATCAGATAATGACAAATGATCTACATCCTGAAATTAAAGATGTTCTGAAGAACACTGAGGAACAGTGTTGTGAATCAATGGAGCCTCAAAATTGGCCAAATAAAGACAGATCAGTAGTTTCATTATACACAGAATGTTTATAAAATTCATCAGGAAATCACAATAAAGTCACATGATTTATTTCCATTGCTGTCCTGAAGTCTAACAGACAGTCGGGAGAAAGGAGTGACATGAATATATACAATTTTACACAAATACAACACAATAAAAACATAAAAAATTACACAATCATGAAAATAATAAAAACTACACAGGTACAGACACCTGTCCTAAAAAAGATGTTTCACTATGTGAACTTACTCAGGATCCTTTGGTTCACCTCTTTTTTAAAACTATTCAGATAATTAGCAGGTTTAATGTTGCTCTGCTCCTACATCAACCATTTAGACTCTACAGGAAAGATGTGACTGTATCCATCCCATAAGGCCTCTCTATTAAAACCTACTGCCTTTAGTTTCTACATTAATATCTGGTGATTCACTGTGTCGGAGGCTTTTTGCAGGTTGAGCATCAATACTTTCCACTGTCAACTTCCTTTTTAATGAGGTTGGTTAAATAAATCATGTAAGTCTCATTTGTGTAAGACTGTTTAAAACCTGACTGATAATCATATCAAATATTAAACTGGTTGACATATTTCAAAATCTGTTCATAAAAGGCTCTTTCCAGGATTTTACTGAAAAGTTCTCTGCAACCATAACTTTATATAGCTTATATAGATTGATATTCATGTTTATATTTAAGCTTTTCCTTGGTCCCTAATGACTTGAGGGTTGTTCACAACTTTTTTGAATTATTTTTCTATTCTTCTGCCTTTGTCCTAAAGTCAGACTTCTTGGCTTCGTCTACCATTCTTTGCACTTTATTTCTAAGATTTTTGTATTTAATATAAAAATCTGGCACTTTATTTCTTCTATGATCTTTTATTACTATAATTCTCAAATAAATAGTGTCTAGAATCTTTATTTATCCAATGTTGAGTTCTCAGTTTAATCTTCACCTCTTTTAATGGAGCAATTTTATCTAAAACCTGAAGAAAATGACTCTGGAAGTGATTCAGTGCTTTAACTACATCACAACTATCCATACTGTTACACCGATCCATGTTCTTAAGCATATTCTTGAATTTATCAATATCATACCTTCTAAGGGTTTTACTTTTAATAGAATTGTGACAGTTCATTGGGGTCGTCCTAACTTTCCTTGTACAGTAGGTTAAAAAATGATCAGTGATTCCATAAACAATGACACCAATATGAGAGATTTGGCATTTGTCTGATACCATAATAAGATCAAAAGCAGTTTGACTGTGTTCACTAATTCTAGTAGGATCATTTATCAATTGTGTGAGACCAAATGTCTTCAGGAAGTTTAACAGTGCATTATGTAGTGAACCATTTTCATTCAAAATATCAATATTCACATCATCTAGTAAAATTACAACAAAGTTTCTCTGGTCAGGAGTTCTATATAAAGCACCAGTCAGTATCGGTTCAGTAAGTAAAATATCAATCAAAGCTGCTTCAAGCTTATCATTATTTAAATCAGCTCTTGCATTAAATTCTATATTCAATCTCACATATATACTTCCTCCTCCTCCTCCTCTTCGTCTCCCTCTGTCCTTATGAATGATTGAAAAGTTTTCAATTTCCACATCAGTGCCTCTGATGGAGTCTATCCAGGTTTCAGTAAAGCACAATATAGTGTCATTACCTTTACATGCAAGTACACAGATTTCATCTGTCTTTGGTCGTAGGCTGCAAACATTTAGGTGCAAACAGTGCAGATCCTTAGACGTGAAGGCAGGAATCTGCACTTCAGCCAAGTCCAAGGTCTTCTCTGTGCCAGCTGCTAGCAGCGGTCCCTGTAGCGTCTCCTCTGGTGTGTGTTTGAGGGCTTTATGCCTTTCCATGAAGAAATTAATAGTTTCACAACACCCGACAGTCAGCCTACAGCATTCATATAAAATGTCATTACTGTCAGCTGAACTGTGGTATGTAGGAGAATCATGAAGGATCCCAACCATCCTGATAACAGCCTTTTCTCCCTGCTGCAGTTGGGAAGAAAGTATCAGATACAGCAGGCCAGAACTGAGAGGCTACCTCAGGCCACCAGGATCTTAGAGGCCACTGCTTGAGACTCTGAAAAGACATCACAGGGTGTAGCTCAGCCAGACAGTCATCAGTCAATGTACATTTCAAGAGAAAACACACTGCTGTCTTACCTGATACTGTTTAGCATCTGGTTAGTCTCTCTCAGCTTCCATCTCCAGTTTCCTTTTTGATGAAATATTAAGAGATTAATGACATGATTTAATTAATTAAATAAACTGAGCTTTATCATCTACTTAAGTACATTCATTACAGTGTTAAAAAGAGACAACAAACATACCTCTATGGAAATGTCTGCATTTTCCTTTTTTTCTATAATAAAACAATGAAAAAAGTCTTAATCAACAATGTCATGACCTGTCAGAAAGTATCATCCATCAAAACTATGATAATGTTTGTATTGTCTAAATACAAATAAATAGCAACAAATTTTACCTGATACTATATGGCATCCAGGTAGCATCTCTGACCTTTCTCCATTTGTATTTTCCTTTTTGGTGAAATATTAAAAGAGTTTAATGACATAATTTAATTAATTAAATAAACTGAGCTTTATCATCTACTTAAGTACATTCATTACAGTGTTAAAAAGAGACAACAAACATACCTCTATGGGAATGTCTGCATTTTCCTTTTCTTCTATAATAAAACAATGAAAAAAGTCTTAATCAACAATGTCATGACCTGTCAGAAAGTATCATCCATCAAAACTATGATAATGTTTGTATTGTCTAAATACAAATAGCAACAAATCTTACCTGATTTCTTCTTTATGATAAAGCAAACTAATCCAGCTATGACAATTAATAAAACAGGCCCTACAATCACACAGATCACAATTATTGTCCCCTTTGAACTTTGTTTTCCACATTCAGCATCAGCTGAATCAGTTCCTGGTTTGATCAGCTGAAGCTTTAGTGATTCACATCTGGAATGACAGAGGGACATTTTTACAGGAACATTTATAGATTCCACTAATTCATTGCTGTTGTTAGAAACCAGCTGTGTCCACGGCTGATGTCAAGCTTCACTTACTGTGTGTGTGGTTGACAAGATGTAAATGTCCCATCTGAAAATGTTCCGCCACTGCAGTCAGTGCACTCAGTGTCCCTGAGAGCTGTTCCTGCACAAATACAAATATACACATTGAAACTACTTCACTTTACATATTATGAAGTCATCAGTGTTATATGACATCATCACTGTCATCACATCTGTCTGATTTCATTTCAGTGAAGCTGAAGCTGACACTTGAAAATCACACATCCAATAATAGTCCTTTGTTTAATAATGATTGTTGACAAGTTTTTATATTTCACCATCTTGTCATTCTTGAGCAACGATGGAATCAGATTCATAACCAAACTACTGTTTGAGAGAAAACTACAATGATCCAAATGTCATCAGCTTCACTGCTTCATGCAAATACTTGAATCTTGAAAACACAAACTCATTTCATCTTCACACCATTTCTCAGGAGCAATTTATACTGAATAAGTGTAGAAGCCAAGATAGTATCTTAGGTTTTTACACAGGCCTTGATTGTACCTTTATTTGTTAAAATCATGTTTACTTCACATATACTGCACATAGTCACTAATCAACTACGATGGTTTTACTGGTGCAAAAGTTCCATTTAACAGCAACAAGTTGACTGGTCTGTGTTCAGTTGTGACTTTTTCTACAGACTTATTGAGCTGCTTTTTTCCTGCTATCTAGTGGACAGAAATCAATACGTGCAGCTTTAATAAGCAACTTGTTTGTCAGGTCATGGTGTTCCCATTTAAAACTTCAACTACAACTATAATCTTAAAGTCAGCATGAGAAAACCAACCTTTTTGTCTGATGTATTGTCCTGGTTGACAGCTTGTGTGTTTCAGTGCTTTCATACAGCCGTCCTCTGTGGAGTCCATACAGTAGAATCCCTCCAGTGGTTGACAAACTGTATTTGATGTTGATGTACATGATGTCTTTATCTGCAGACCAGAACCTGTCAACACATACAGAGGTTACATATGAGATACTAAACTTCTCTTCTGTTAAATCTACTAGACAGCAACAGCATGCTGATCTTTTTTCTGACTTCAAGACAATCTTCAGTTTTTATGACATCTTTGGGAAATGTGAAACAATAGTTTCTCCCATTTATGAATTCATGAGAAAATATCTGCATAAATGAGGGCTGGAGAATAAAACCACCCGTACATATCACCCCGTGGAAATGTGATTTCTGTGAGGAGAAGTCGCTTCTAATATTACTGCAAGTCCCTCTGACACAAAATAGCTTACACTAGCTTACACAATTATATATATTAATTATTTATAATTATATAAATGATTATACATAATTAATAATTAATTAAGCAGTGATGCTTCAATAGAGGGCAGTATACTCTACACAAAAGAAAAAAATGATTATTGATCAATCTCAGATTAAACTGAGAAAACAACAGCACAGATACAATCCTCTAATCATCATTTTCCTCATTGTTGTCATGTAGAAATTTAATGTTACAGTTTTATTGGGAAACTTGCTTGTTAGGCTCTAATTTCCACTGTGGAAGTTGTCTCAAGGCAGTAGACTCGTCATGCTGAGTCTCTGCATCTTCATAATGAAGCCGCCAACCAGACAGTTTATTTACTTCTTACAGCATTGACAGTGAGACTTGCAGTAAAAAACCTTCTTACTGGCCTTAAATTGATACTAAGGCTTAAATATCTGTCAATAATATGAATATAAATCTACCTGAATCACAGTTTCCACAGGTTAAACAATATTTAAGTCCAGTGGGATGATTCATGTAGGTTCCATCAGTGCAGGGCAGACAGGATGTGCTTCTGAACTCTGTACAATCTGTTTTAACTCGACTTCCTGTGGAGAAGAAACAATTTATTATCATTATAATTATCATATTATTCACCTTATATTCTAAATAATTGCTTTTCTCTCTCTGATCCCTCTTGTTCACCAGGTGACAAATATCGTACAAGCATTGTATCTTTCTGTAAATGTTCTGTCATGTCTGAATTAAGAAACAAGGAACATTTAGCTACGTAAAAGTCAGCTGTCAGAAAAAGCATCACTTTGTTTTACTGCTTATAAACAAGCAGTAAACTGTATTGATCAGCCCAGAAGTGATCAATTCTGTAAGTATCGTTGCTGGCAAACATCCTGCTTTTATGTTTCAGTTAGATCTTACCAGCAAGACATCTGGGACAGCATCCTCCCGCTGTTAGGTACTCTGCTGGATGACATGCAAGGATCTGTCCAATGAAGACTTTCAGTATTATTATCTGTGAAGAGTAAAAACAGTTTTTTGTCTCAGTGAAACCTGGTTGAAGTTAAGATATTGTTGAAAACTGTCCTGAATAACTTCCTGCTTTAAGCAGAGAAAGGCAGAATAAAAGACATGACATATACAAAAAAGAAAAGAAGAAATGGAGGAATAAAACATGTGATGGTGATAACTGAAAGTGAAGGGAAGGTCAGTGGAGGAGGATGTCAATGGAGGCAAGAAGAAGGAAGAGAGGACCTGAGGGGAGAAGATGACGGCCAGGTCAGACTGAAAAAAGAAGATGAAGATATTGTATAGTATTTATTGTGACAATGTACAGTATTAAATATAAATGTTAACATTTGATGCACTGCACCAGAGTTAGCTTAAAGCTAATTTTCATCTGCAGTCCATTACAATTAAAACATATAACGGCACAATAACAAACAGTACAAAGTAAAAGACACACAGGACACACATTAATACAAGATACAAAGCTACACACAATAACACATCACACACACCCACAATGTCAACCAGAAATTAATAATGTAAGCTTATCAAAAATATGAAGATGATGATGATTTCAGAAGACGACTGAACAGTAAAATGACCAAAGAACACTTTTTTCTTTCCACTTTATGACTAACTGATTTTTAACTTTAAACAATCATTTGTATCATTGACGTTTTATATTTTTATACTTCTGAGCAGTTTAATCAGCTAAAAAAAGCCAATTTCATTTTTTAGGTTTTTGGGGTTATTTGTACTTTCAAAAAGTGAAAAAAGTCCTTGATGTGAGACCAGTCCTACACTACTATATAACATAGTTACAATTACACATAATCATATGTCTTCAATAGCTTTAAATACATTTATAAACAGTTGTTATAAGTTGATATATAAATATCTTACAATTGTTCTTCATTATAAATGGTTTTAATCTCCAACCTAAAAAGGATTTGTACATGTGTGTAATCACTTCTTAAAGGTTATCACACTATACATGTATCCTAAACTATTATAAGGACATATTAGAGTCACCTCTGCTGTGGAGGATAAGTTCATCCGAGTCACCAGCCTCAGACATCGCAGGTTAACAGCAGCTCAGATTAGAGACCAGGTCAATGCCACACAGAGTTCTAGCAGCAGACACATCTCTAGAACAACTAGGAGACTAAGAGGAGACTGTGTGAATCAGGCCTTCATGGTAGAATAGCTGCTAGGAAACCACTGCTAAGGACAGGCAACAAGCAGAAGAGACTTGTTTGGGCCAAAGAGCACAAGGAATGGACATTAAACCAGTGGAAATCTGTGCTTTGGTCTGATGAGTCCAAATTTGAGATCTTTGGTTCCTAATATAAGCACATATTGATTATCACCTGTGCCTGATGTTCCTCAGCTATATAAGCTGGTGGATTCAGTCAGGTTCTCTTTCTCTGCCTGGGTGTATGGTTTGTGGTTTGGATTAGGTTTTTCCTTGTGTTCATTTTCATTGTTCACTACACTTCACTGTACACTCATCCAAACACTCAAAACACTACTGATGTTACTGATTTACAAACTTTATATTGTCATTGGTTGATTTATATTTTGTTAAATAAATCTTAAAAGTGTTGTCCTCTCCTCTTAGTTCGCCCCGTGAGCTGTGTCACTATGAATTATTTTCCAGGAGTCTGCAGTTTGTTAATATTTATACAGAAAAGTCAGTGTTCAGCACTTCACCTTGCCATTTATCCCCTGACCGCCCCAAACCAGCCTCGTTACGTCACACACACTACGCATTTGTTGAATAAATAATAATATATAATGACGTAGCGAATGTTTAACTCACATGACTGATCAGCTGTTTCCGCTCTCAGTGTCTCCAGATAGCATGAAGCACGGCCAACATTAGCTGACATGACATAACAATTACAACTCGCCCAACTGAAACAAATTCCTGAAGACCTCTCTCCATTTTTCTCTTGTCAAGACAATATAACCATGGATGTATAGTAAGAGCTGGATAGGACACCGCCGCTCAGCCTTGCAGTCAATTTTTCCCAGTCTACTTCTACTCTGTTTACTGGTGGATTATTAAGCCTATACCACCATCTCCTGATGAAACTATGTGTCTCGTAGTCTAGTTTATTTGCTTCAAACCAGTTGATGAAAATGTACCTAATTTGCATTTTCCTTTTTGCGACATTTTAAAAGTTGATTTAAAATTCTCTTGTGAATCTAAAGGAAACACAGTTATTAAAGGAAAAAAGTTCACTTTCATATTAACATATGTGACACATGTGCACACTGTCTCTTATTCCGACTGATAATCACTCCTCTTATTTATACTCTTATCGGTTCTTTTTCATTACTAAAAAATTGCTTTTTTAAAAAATATATTATTTTAAAAAAGAAAAAAATCAGAACAGGATTTATTTATATTTTAAATGTAACTAAACATTGTTTCTAGAGCAGCAACAGTAATATACAGCAAAGTCACTTTATAAACTCAATAATAAAGGTAAACAAATAGTGCATGCATCACTAGTCTGTAACCTGATAGAATCTATTTTATTTCCACAGGATGTGACTGCGTACAAGTGTGAGGTACACACCAAACCACAAGACTATGTGTCAAGAGGAAATGAAAGAACAGTTGCAGCAGAAAAAGCAGCTACACAAGCTCCCAATTCTGTGACACAAATGTCTTGTAATGTTTCTTAATCTACAAAAAAGTGAAAACTGTGCAAAAATGTTTGTTTTCTTATCTTATAAGATTGACACATGGGAAGAAGGACCAACACAGACAAAAAGTTTGTCCAAAAAAAAAAAAAGCCTAGTGTTGATAAAATGTCAGATTACTGAGGGATTGATTTGAAATCATCCTCAGAGCAGAGGAGCAGTAGAGCAAGAGAATGGCACTATCAAAAACTAACTAGCTGAAGTGTACGAAGAAGCACGGCTCGATTGGGTAAAAGTCCTCCCCTTACTGCTAATGAGTATGAGGGGACAAGGCAAATCTAAAACAGGTTTGTCAGATGATCACTGGAGATAATCACTGGAGACCCACGGACACAGGGATGTCTTCTCCTGGGCAGTTACAGCCCCTCAGGGGGGAAGAGTTTGATGATACTGTGCTAAACTACTGTATTAACCTCTCCAACTCTCTAAAGTCTGTCCATACTCAGGTGAAAGCAGCACTGCCAGCTCCCCTGCACTATCTGCAGTCAGGTGACTGGGTGGTGGTTAAGAACTGCAAACAGCAGAACTAGTGAAAACCACGCAGGACCAGTCCACTCCAGGTCCTACTGGTAACAAACTCTGCAGTGAAGATAGCAGAAAGAGCCACGTGGATCCACGCCAGCCATTGCAAAAGTAAAGTGAAAGCTTTCCAAAGCTGTTTTGCTTTCATAAATGAAGCATCATCATGTGTTAAATCATGTGTTCTAAATTTTGATGGCAAGATTTTCATTTTTACTGCAAATGTATATCGGTTCTTCATATCAGTTATTGGTCTCCTTGATTACTAATATTCGGTATCGACCCTGAAAAACCATATCAGTCGACCCCTAGTGAATGCAGCATTCAGATTGTACTTAATGTGTTTGTGTAGATCTGTGTCAGTCCCCCAGATGGACAAAAAGATGTGAACTTAAACAACACAGTAAATTAAAGAGTGAGATGTGAGTATAATTGAAAGTGTAGACTACTTGAATTCTGGTGGAATTATAACTTGCATATGTATCAGGTCTCATTAGAGAGTAGTTTGAAAACATTATTAATATTACTAATATGTAATGCAGCTGATTTTGAGCTGTTGGATGTATCAGAGCTGTTCAACAACACATGACCCCCACCAGCCCCCCCTCCTTTTGTTATAAACTATTTTACCAACAAAGTTGCAGCTGTCAAAGGTTTTCTTCTCAAAGTCATCTTGTGGATCAAGTTGACAGTTTTGATGAGCTGAAGACATCATCTCACTGAGATTTGGGATGAAGAGAGACGTCACATCCAAATCTGAGGGACAGAATCTGGAAACAAAAAGAAAACATATAAATACTGCACTAAACAGTAAGTAACCTGGTTACTGTGGGTAAGAGATTAAGAGTAACTGGGTTAACAAGTAGATTTCTACTGGAAAACCTCTGATTTCTAGTCAGGTTTAAACTATCTGCACATGAAAAGCTGCAGAAGTGATTTAAAGCAGGTTGAGCCTTTTTCTCTCCTTTGGTGAGATTAAACTGAACATTAAACTTTGGTTCATATTTCACATCACTTTCATTCTCAGAGGTTGAACTTCAGTCCTGTTTGTTTCCTATCAAAGCTCATTAAAACATATTACTGAGTCTTCAGAGACAAATGTCATTTATAAAAATGTTGGTATGTCTTGTTTCTTGTTACTGGATAGTGTATTGAGCTGAGCTCTTGGCATTGACCATTTGCATTAATACTCCTTACTTACTTACAGCGCAGCTCAGACTTGAGAGAACAGAAAGACTTTAAACAGTGTGAGTATCATAAGTGGAAGATGACGAATGATATCAGAAGTGACTAAAATTGAAACTGACAGATTTAAATAGTTGAACAGCAGGTTAAAGGTCATTTTAACTGTGTTAAAGTTTACAATGTTCTCTTACAAAACGTTATTAACAAAACCAATATAGGCAACAAGCAGCCAGACATCACAGCTTTAACAAAAGAAGTGTTATATTATATCCAGGATCAAAACCACGACTGTAATGTTACATTCATGTCGATTTAACGAGTCTTTATTAATTATATTACTGCATTATGTGCTGCTCCTCGCTGCTGGTACTGAACACAGACTGCTGGTGTACAAACAGTTTTCTAATATATTTTACGTACATGTTAGTAAAGTTAGCGACAGCACTTCAGAAAATGCTGAAATATTAATTAGCTACATAACTGATAAACAAGACCATTGTGCTGTTTTAATGTTCGGTAGAATCAAGTTTTCAGCGGCATCAACAGTGACACAAATACTGTAGTTTGAAACTACAACATAACATTTCAGCCAACTTACCCTCCTTACTGAGATAAATGGTCCAGAAACACCGACGTTCACAGTATTTTACTTCATGCTACTTTCTTTTTCTTTCACTTTTACTTCTGTTTCCTGGCATGATTCCCACCCCCGCACGTTGGAGCGGAGGTGGGAGATATGTTGTCTGAACAGACTCCAAAGACGTCTGTGCATGATGTATAACCATAATTATATGTCATGCTCGGATCCTTCTGCCTCAGTGACGGAGGTGAGACTGACACTAGTCCTCTACCTGGTGACTAATGGTGGTTGGTGGTTTGAACAGATCAACCGTCACAGAGAGAGGAAGAGGGCAGAGGAGGCGCGATATCATTCAAATATCGAGATAGTGACGTGCATGTGTCCGCCAGTCTCTACTGATACAGCCCACTGAGCTGTTCACATGAAAAGTGAATGAAAAGAGAGAGCTAGAGAGAGAGAGAGGTCTCTCACCTCCGCACAGCCCCCCCCCCCCCCTTTATCCGTTGTCGGAAAGGTGAGGGGGAGGAGGGCTTACGAAGATGGAACATACAGTCACCCACCTGTCTAGTCAACAAGGTGAAGACAGGACCAGATTTGGTTATTGAACAGTAATCGTGTATATTTATTGGCCTTCAGATGTTTTTGAGACCGCAGACGGGTTGTGACATATAACCACAGATCCTAGACTAACTCTAGCAATACAAACAGCAGGTCGAGGTGAGCAGATATAAGAAAAAATTTAATAATTTCAAGCAAAATGCACAAAATGCTTTCTAGAGGCAAGAAGACAAACCTGATGTCAGGCTGTAAAGATGAATTCAGGAGCAACCAATCATAGTACTAGAAAAAGTTAAAAAAAAAAAAAAAAAAAAGCCTCACAATAAAATGATAATATCTGGAACAATGTAATGACATTTTAATAAAAACAACAGTACCCTAAATGGAAGTAACAGTAATATCCCATCATTATAATAGTCGTAACGTCAGTTGCAGGTATAGGTAAGTAAGTGTGTAAGTACATTTTAATAGTCAGTAATCAAATCTGAGGTCATCTGAGAGCATCAACTGGAGCCTGTGGAGTTTCTTCATCTTTATTCTTCATCAAAACTGACAAGGGTACAAGAATTTCTCCATCAACTGGTGACCACAGTTTGCAGGTACGGGAAAAAAGAAAAAAACAATTAATTAGTCAAATATGAAATTGGTAAAGTAGTAAATTGTATGTAGAATTTCATGTTATGAGTCTTACTGTTAGTGTGAAGAAAAATATCAAGATGTACATTTTTATATGTAGGATCTAAACTTCAGGGACGCACTGATGGAGGTCCAGACATGACCGACCACATTCAATACAGTCTTCCACTCTGCTCTGTATATTATTTGTAGTGAGCTACTTTTGAAGCACTTAACTACATTTACATGCATTTCCTAAATGTGCTTCACCATAAATACACTTTAATGTGAAGGCAGTGGTAGACCTTTATTGTGAAACCTGAAGTGTACATGTGTGGTTAGTTAAAGAACTGACTGGTTCCAGTCTAATACCTAGTGGTTTAAAGGTTGACTTCCTCCTCTCTCCACTTCCAGCCAGGATGTTATGAATGACTCTCCTGTGAAATACTGTAAAAGTATCTTGCAAGTATGTTAACAGGAAGAGATTTGTATCTTGGTTTAGTTTTGCTTTGAGTAGATAATTTAGTTTCATTTTGTTTGTTGATTTGCTGTTAGCCCACCCTGAAGCCAAAATGTCCCTAATAACTGAGTGAATAAATACTTTTGAGGGCTGTAATCCTTGTTGCTGGTGCTTCTTGGGAGTTGGGAAGAGGGGAGTCTCATTTCTATGTTGCACCAGGGTTTCCCCTACATTAGTGTGTAACAATAGTTAAGAAGCTGTTTAGCAGTTACAGCCTCATGTTAACTTACTAAGAATGGTCCCAGTGGCTTCCTGAGGTAGTATACTGATGTTAAATGTGTAACAAAGACCGTCCTGGTGTTGGATCAGTACTCTGTATTGGCATATACTCTGGGTTTAGGTACTGGAATCAAATCAGTAGAGAAGAATTTGGATCAGTGCATCCCTAGTGAACTTTCTATCTAAGTATTTATGAAGAATAACTTGACAGGTTGCACATATCAGTTGTTATTCACCTGCCTGACATCCAAAATAAAGCACAATATTAGCACCAACAGTTAGTGAGCTTTAGTTGAGTCCACTGGAGGCGAGGAGGATATTAGACAAATTAGGTGAAGATGCAAAACAAGCACTAACCTCTGCTCACAAGCCAGGCAAGTGTTAGTGAGAAAACCATCAACAATGGTGAAAATAAAGAGTAATGATTTCTTGATGCACTTCTGCAGACGGCATCATTTGTCTGGTTTCCTTCTTTGACCATCACTTCAGTTTCTGAGCAACTGTTGGATGAGAAAAGTAAAAGACTGCTTTATTTCTTTGTTATTGGATTCCAATGGAATGGGACTAACCCCCACACCTTTTGGTCTGCCACAGCACCCCCCCAACTGAAGACTCTTATATTATTTCTATCTCTGTCACATGGTCACTGTTTGTCTATCAAACATTGTCTTATATGTCCTGTTTGTATGTCCTTTTACTATGCCTGCCTCATGAGTTGCTCCTCAGAGATGAATGAAGTTTTTTTAATTGAAGTGAATTTAATTGGCAATGTCTTGAATATTCCCATGCATGATGATTTGTTCCATTGATGCAAAAAACCTAGTGCACACTTGTAATGAGTGTTATATAGCAGGGAAAAAATCTTCTTATGCTTTGCTTTTTGTGCTTTTAGAGAATAAATTAATAAATAATCAATGAATAATTGAATAGAAAAGTGTCTTACATTGTCCAAGCTGTGCAGTTCACACCATCCTGTGAAAAATAGCCCGGCTGACAGTTATAACACACTGTATCAGTGCTGCTGGTTCCTTAGAGAAAGAGACACATCTGAGATTACTCACCATCACTGATCATTCACTGACAGAACAGTCTGACTTTGACGTTTGTTACCAGGTTGTTTTATCCTCTGACCAGGTGCACAGTGTGTGTTTCTCTGTCAAATTGTATCACACATCCAGCTGTTGAATCAATGTTGTCCACAACGTCCCTGCAGGTGTGTCAGGCTCCTCACCTTCACCATATAGAGCAAACTTTCTCTATGACTATTACAACAGGAACAGAAACCTTCCTAACTAGATAAAGACTGGATCAGAACGGCTGCTGTCTGTGACTCACCTACGTTTCAATCACCAGACAAAGTCCAAAACAGAAACGACCAATCAGACGTTTCTGTTGTGGCACCATGTCCTATCTGAACACTGGTGTGTACCTGCAGCATGGCAGGTACCAGTGGACACAGGACACCAACAACTGAAATGCTAGCTATGCTAACAAACCGTCCTTCCACTTTCCACTCAGTGATGCATAAAAATAATTTCTGACTTCCATCAGTGGAAGTCAGACACCATCAGCTTCTAGAAGCATGAGGCTTTCAAACCAGTGGTGTAGTGGTGTCTTGGCAGGGTAGACTGTGGTCCATGCAGGTCTAACTTTACATACACACAACGACACCTCTGTTTCAAACAGGAAAGAAGGCAAATTTGAAGACAGGTTGTCAAAGGTGGAAATGAACTAATATATCAAAATGGTGCAGACTGTCCATTGTACCACAGCAGCTCTTTTGGTTCTGGTCCTCCATGGACCAATCAGCTCCTCAGTCAGACTGATCATGTTTAGGGCTGACAAGATGTGAAAGAGCTTTGTAGGCTTCACCCCAGAATTGACCTCCTGACCTTTGTATAGTGCACCTATGCAGCAGAGTGTGGGAGTCACTGAACAGCCTTTCAAGACAAACTAGAGCTTGAATGTTCATCACTACCCTTGGAAATAGAAGAATGACAACAAGTCTGTGTGAAGGATCTACTAAGTGGAAATTTTATGGAACTTTTCCCATCTTTAGTTGTCATGGAGATGGTTCAGTTGTTGACACATGACACAATTTCGACCATGTGATACATGGTCGGTGGACGACTGGAGGTCAAGGACACTTCAAATTTGACCAGAGACCATCTTTAAACAGAGACAGTGGTCACCATCTGCCCCCAAATACAACCACCTGTTATCACATGACCAAAGTTCCATACTAAGTCACATGATAACAACTGAACCATCTCCATGACAACTGAGTGAACTCCATTAACTGATGAAGGCCATGAGATGTGGTTGAAAGTTCCAGATTACTTAAAAAAAAGTAGATTATGAAAACAATTTATAATGAATAAGTATAGAAGCCAAGATAGTATCTTAGATTTTTACACAGGCCTTGTATGTTAAAATCATGTTTACTATCATGTTTACATATACCACACATAGTAACTAATCAACTACGATGGTTTTACTGGTGCAAAAGTTCCACTTGACAGCAACAAGTTGACTGGTCTGTGTTCAGTTGTGACTTTTTCTACAGAATTATTGAGCTGCTTTTTTCCTGCTATCTAGTGGACAGAAATCAATACATGCAGCTTTAATAAGCAACTTGTTTGTCAGGTCATGGTGTTCCCATTTAAAACTTCAACTACAACTATAATCTTAAAGTCAGCATGAGAAAACCAACCTTTTTGTCTGATGTATTGTCCTGGTTGACAGCTTGTGTGTTTCAGTGCTTTCACACAGCCGTCCTCTGTGGAGTCCATACAGTAGAATCCCTCCAGTGGTTGACAAACTGTATTTGATGTTGATGTACATGATGTCTTTATCTGCAGACCAGAACCTGTCAACACATACAGAGGTTACATATGAGATACTAAACTTCTCTTCTGTTCAATCTACTAGACAGCAACAGCATGCTGATCTTTTTTCTGACTTAAACACAATCTTCAGTTTTTATGATTGCTTAAATTTCTGCTAATAATATGAATATAAATCTACCTGCATCACAGTTTGCACAGGTTAAACACTTTTTAAGTCCAGTGGGATGATTCATGTAGGTTCCATCAGTGCAGGGCAGACAGGATGTGCTTCTGAACTCTGTACAATCTGTTTTAACTCGATTTCCTGTGAAGAAGAAACAATTTATTATCATAATTATCATATTATTCACATTATATTTTGAATAATTGCTTTTCTCTCTCTGATCCCTCTTGTTCACCAGGTGACAAATATCGTACAAGCATTGTATCTTTCTGTAAATCTTCTGTCATGTCTGAATTAAGAAACAAGGAACATTTAGCTACGTAAAAGTCAGCTGTCAGAAAAAGCATCACTTTGTTTTACTGCTTATAAACAAGCAGTAAACTGTATTGATCAGCCCAGAAGTGATCAATTCTGTAAGTATTGTTGCTGGCAAACATCCTGCTTTTATGTTTCAGTTAGATCTTACCAGCAAGACATCTAGGACAGCATTCTTCTCCTATTTGGTACTCTGTTGGACGACATGTGAGGGAATGTCCACTGAAGACTTTCAGTATTATTATCTGTGAAGAGTAAAAACAGTTTTTTGTCTCAGTGAAACCTGGTTGAAGTTAAGATATTGTTGAAAACTGTCCTGAATAACTTCCTGCTTTAAGCAGAGAAAGGCAGAATAAAAGACATGACATATACAACACATAACAATGAGGTGGAAAAGAAGAAATGGAGGAATAAAACATGTGATGGTGATAACTGAAAGTGAAGGGAAGGTCAGTGGAGGAGGATGTCAATGGAGGCAAGAAGAAGGAAGATTCTTTCAGATTTCAGGAAAGCATCTGAAATATGTCAGAGACACTGATTCACTGATTTCTTTTAAGGGGCCACAAGCCAAAAAGTTTGGGAACCACTGGTTTAATGATTAGCAAAGTGCTGTAATTTATAAACTAATCATTATTGTTATGTTATTTTATGAAAAAATTTCATCCGAAAAGTAATAAAGCTGTTAAATAAATGTAGTGGAGTAGAAAGTACAACATTTCCCTCTGAAACGTAGTAGAGCGGAAGTATAAAGTAACATAAAATGAAAATACTCAAGTAAAGTACACACAAAAATCACAAAAGAGCGTTATGAGTCAGCGTTTAATTCGGCGTGTATCTGATCCACCAACCAGCACGTATTTTAGTGAGAAATCTTAATTTTGTAGACAGTTCGCCTTTCATTCCCGTCGTCTTCTCCCACTAAAATACCATAGTTAACTAAAGGAGGCTGGGAGCAAGTTGATGTGACAAAATGTAAAGTTTATACAGAAATACGTTTATCTTTATGGATTATATTGATGCTGAATTGACAATAAGAACGTTGACATATAAGGCCTTTTATGTTGTGTTTCTAGTTATGTGTTTCTGCGGACATGTAAGGAATTGTTAATACGTCCTATTTCTTAAAGGGAGTTTGGCGTGATATTTTCCCCGGAGAGCACAGGGAGCTTCAGTTTAATTCAAACTGCTCACCATTACAGATAAGTTACTGCTAAAGTATGATAAGCTTGACTGACGTTAACTGCTGTTAGTTATTGGTTTGATTAATGGTTTAATAATGTGTGTTTGTATTGATTACTGACGGTGGCTGATCAGGCTAATTATCAGCTAACTGTACTCAGTTTCTAATGGTGGTTTACAGTAAATGGTTTCCCTTTGTGTGTGTGTGGTTTTTTTTAAACTACTTCCCTAAAACCATGTTCCTAATGAAACTTAAAACAGTCTCGTTGCCCTTTAGCTTGAGCTTCCCTGTTTATAAGTCACATGAACATGTATTCACCCAATAAAAGGAATATTTATCTGTGTAATGGCAATTTTCATTTTTCGATGTCCTTTCTTTCCCTGTTTTTCCAGTTTGCCATTACTACACAGGTAGGTTAGGTTAGGAGTGATCTTACGCAGATTCAAAAACAGATTTTCCAGTCCGTTGGCTGCCGTTTAGTTTGTTGTTTTATTGAAGTCTTTGTACATGTCATGAACATACCAGGTTTCTGTCCTGCCAGCTGTCGTGTGCGTCTGTTCCCGATCTGGTAAGAACTGTATGTGCTCCACCTGCCTGTGCCTCCCGTTTCCTGTCACCTATGCCCGTAGATATACAACCCTGTGCATCTAATGACCGCCACCCAGTGTCCAAAATAATACTGCAAGTTATAACTAAACAAATGACATGCCAACAATCAACATAAATGGCTCCTACAATCTGTATATGACCTCTTTCTGTCAGCTGCTGTGTGTCTGCAGTGTATTTAATGTTTCTTCACATGATTTCAGGTCAGTTGGAGGCATTAAACCTGTGACTTTCTGCCTTTGTATAATTATCCAGACTGCTGCTGTTTCATGCTGTTTGCAGGGTTTAAAAACAGAAATACTCCAACATCCAGCAGCTGAAAGTGCTGTGTCCAGATAGTTAATGGTTAAAGGTGGTTTCTGTGAGTAGGTATATAAACTGTGTAGCTGTTTTAATGTTGTAAAAATACCTTGTTTTCACATAAGGGTAGCTGTGGCCAAAAGCGACTTCTGTTGCTGCTCCATAGAACAGGAAATCTCTCTATATAAAGCAAGGAATCTCTGTCTGTCTGTCTGTCTGTATATATGTATAAATGTATGTATGTCCTTCACATCTCTCAAGAACTGTTCATCTGATCTACTTCACACTTGGCGGGTGCATTGCCGGGGATACAAAGAAGTGCATTGTCGAAATTTGATGCAATTTGGACACGCAGCACATTTAATATTAATAAACTTGAAATAAACACGTGAACAGTGAGCCCTCACTCTGCAGCAGTGGGGCGGGGCTTCTGGGCTCTGCTACTGTAAGTCATGGTCAGAGCTGTACAACCCTGCCATGAGAGAGAGGAGGGGACGACATCTCCCTTCGTTTTATAACGTTAGAAGTTAGGCTTTGTTGTAGGTTTCCTGGCTCATTTTTTAAAAGTCTAGAGAAAAAGAGAGAGAGCGATGACTAGCGAACTGAGTTCTCGAGCAAGCGACAGAGAGACGGTGCTGGTGAGCAGATACAGCAGTGGAAAGCTTTCTCTGACAGAGAAAGCGTGTGAATAACAGAAATGAAACGTTGGGTTTCCGGACACATTTTAAAAAAGACAAGAGTAAAAGAGAGAGAGAGGGCGAGGGAACTGAGAGCTGAAGGGGAACTCTGATAAAGAGTGAACGGGCGTTGTCCCGGTAACCAAGGTCAGGGAGATGGCCCTAGACTCCCTAGACAACACAGATAGGTGAATGTGTAGATTCATGGGCATAATCAGACATTCAAACCAGAATGTGCTGTTGGTGACCTGAAGGTCCATGCAATGTGAGCTGAACTAACACGGGTAAAGTGCAGTTCCTTGTTTAGAAACTAAATGAGACAATTAGGACTAATTTTTCATATCGTGGGATGATTTGTTGGGGTTAAAGACCAAAAGTCAGACCTTCAGAAGGCAGAACAGGAAGAGAAAACATCTAAGTGCAGAACTGCTTGATGTTTACTGTTTCTGTTCAATAAATATTCTCAGCATAAGACATCAGAGTTTCTGGACACTTTCTTCTACCTGATGAGTTGACCATTGATCACCATTCCTCCACAATATAGCTCTTTAACTATCCGGCTGTCTGTTCCTGCAGTTATCCACTGGTAAAATGTTTTTTAAACATTAAATGAGCTGAAATTGTCCACTATCAGAGCAGCTCCGCCTAAAGGCCAGTATCAGCGGAGCTGCTCCGCAGCGCACAGCTTCAGCTGACTGACAGGACAGACAGTTTCGGCAGAGCTCCAGTTACACCAGACACAGATGGAGAGACCCCCTCCAGGTGGCCAGCACTGCTGTTAGCTGCTCTTAGCTGCTGAAGCTAAAACTGTCCTGATCAGCATATATTTGAAAATGAGCTGGGGAAGGTGGCAATTATCATTCTACCGTTTCTATAAATTTCATGACATAGAAAACTCCCAAATGGTCAACTCTACGTCAGCATTGGATCCGCCTTTTCAGGGCTGATATGAAACAGCAGATAACAGTTTGAACTATTTTCAACACATGAAATGCCAATTTTTATAAATTTGGTGTCACTGTCAATATAAACACCAGCATCGATGTGTTAATTGATACATTTGTCAACTGATACATATATATGTAGTTCTCAAGAAATAATAAGCAATTGGCCTGATCTGAACAGGGTTAGGGTTTGAACGGGCACTGCACTAGTAATCTCAAAAGGAATCTAGTTGTAGTCCTGCAAAAGGTGACCCTGCAAGATCCCCAGTCTGTACAAAATCTTATAGTCTGTGACTAAACTCAGTGACTTGTGACACACTGTCTTTAGATGTGAGTGTCAGACTAAAGTGTAGACTACTTGAATTCTGGTGGAATTATAACTTGCATATGTATCAGGTCTCATTAGAGAGTAGTTTGAAAATATTATTTATATTACTAATATGTAATGCAGCTGATTTTGAGCTGTTGGATGTATCAGAGCTGTTCAACAACACATGACCCCCACCAGCCCCCCCTCCTTTTGTTATAAACTATTTTACCAACAAAGTTGCAGCTGTCAAAGGTTTTCTTCTCAAAGTCATTTTGTGGATCAAGTTGACAGTTTTGATGAGCTGAAGACATCATCTCACTGAGATTTGGGATGAAGAGAGATGTCACATCCAAATCTGAGGGACAGAATCTAGAAACAAAAAGAAAACATATAAATACTGCACTAAACAGTAAGTAACCTGGTTACTGTGGGTAAGAGATTAAGAGTAACTGGGTTCACAAGTAGATTTCTACTGGAAAACCTCTGATTTCTAGTCAGGTTTAAACTATCTGCACATGAAAAGCTGAACCGGTTTAAAGCAGGTTGAGCCTTTTTCTCTCCTTTGGTGAGATTATACTGAACATTAAACTTTAAATTCTCAAAGGTTAAACTTCAGTCCTGTTTGTTTCCTGTCAAAGCTCATTAAAACATATTACTGAGTCTTCAGAGACAAATGATATTCGAAGCAACTAAAACTGAAAATGAAAAGTGAAGCTGAACAGGATAAACGTCATTTTAAGTGCTAAGTTTACAATGTCCTCTTAGAAACCATTATTGGAAAAAACCAATATAGACAACAAGCAAACAGACGTCACAGCTTTAACAAAGACACGTTGTATTACGTCCGGGATCAGAGCCACCACTGACTGCTGGTGTATTAACTTTTCTGTTTTTTTACGCACGTTAGTAAACGAGACCATTGTGTTGTGTTTTCATGTTCGACAGTCACGTTTTCAACGGTACCATCAGTGACACAGTACTTTTGTTAAATACTGTAGTTTGAAACAACAATATAACATTTCAGCCTACTTACCCTTATTGCTGTGGAACATCATCGATTGAGGATAAGTTCCCGGTCTTTTTCTTCATCTTCTTCGTACTAGTACTCGTTCCAAACAGGCGTGTTTTGAACGGGCAGATTGCTTACTATTTCTTGAGAACCATATGTATGTGTATCAACTGACAAACGTATCAATTAAAACGATTAGGATTTAATAAATTAAATGGTTATAGTCCAAACAAAAACTTATCCAGACCATGGATGTACTGATACAGACTCAGTGCTGGACCAGACAAACTGACATTATCCTTCTTCTTTGGGTTTATTGACGGATTGCAATACCAACTTATAGATGCATACCGCCACCTACCGTACCGGAGTATGTAGAACAGGATCCTGTTTACAATAACCTACTCAAAAAATAAACTATACTATATTCTGTTAAACAATCTGGTGTTTACTAAGAATTCAACTACCCCTCTATCTCTTCATTATATCTGACACCGTGCAGCATTTTCAGTTATTTAACACTGTGCACAAGCTTGTGAATTTTCTTTTCCCAATAGAAAAAGTGTCTTATTTAAACCAGAGTGATCAAATCTCAATCTGGATAGCACTACCTCCTCTCTTTTTTTGTATCCTATAGTATGTTCTGCCTTTACTGTCCTCATCTCACTTTTTCTGCCAATAATTTATTTTTAATTAGTACTTTACCTTCTCCTTTTCTAAATAGGAAAGTCCATTATATGTCTCATATTTAGTGCTCTTTTTGCCATCCTATCTGCAAATTCATTACCCTTTAATCCCATATGTGCAGGTACCCAATGAAATTCTACTATTATTCCCATTCTCTGAATTCTAAATAAACATAAGATAATTTCAAACAATAGATCTTCCCGGATTGATTTCAAGCTTTGTAAACTCAGAAGAACTGCAGCAGAGTCAATACGCAGGACTACTGTCAGGTCTTCTTCTATCCACTGCAGACCAATAATCACTGCCATCATCTCAACTGTATAAACTTGTCTGTAATTCTATTTGCTCAATGAATCTGAAATTGTGGGATGTAGACTTCTGTTCCTACATGATCCTTCTGGTCTTTTGAGTCATCAGTAAATATCTGTGAGTAATTATAAAAATGGTTCCTTATATACTGGTTTGCACAATATCATATTGTATTCTACCCAATCTTTCTTTAGCTCCATAACACTAAAATCAATGTTAATATTAGGAAAGAGCCATGGGGGAACATTTCTTATGGGAGTGGGGGAATTAAAACTTATTTCTTTAACATCATACTCTTCTGATTTATAATTTATTTTCCATCCAAAACCATTTCCTTTAAACTTATTATACCCCCAACATTCATTTAGGACGTTTTTAGTAGTATTTTCATCTCCACATCTTCTAAGACGAATCCAATAAGTTAATGCAAATTTATTCTTTCTGAGTTCTAGCAGGGTTTCTCTTGATTCAACCAGCACAGCATTCTTTCGAGTTGACCTCTACAAAATCTGCACCAATACAAAGTCTCAAAGTTTTGTTTTGTACACAATCAGTTTAACTAAGGTGAGATTTGACTGCTGCCCCATAAATAAAACATCCATAGTCAATTGCTGATCTCATTAATGCTTTTTATATATCAAGTAGTGTCTGCTTATCTGCTCCCCAGTTATATCTAGATGTAGCTCTCATTAGATTAATTACTTTTTTACATTTTGTTTATAGTTTTTCAACATGTGTCTTCCATATACATCTTTCATCAAGCCAAAGTCACAAATACTTAAATTCCTTTACTTTTTCTATTGTTTTTCCATATAAATTAAGCCTCTACTCATCTGCTTTCCTCCTCCTGGTCAAGTACATATAGCATGTCTTATTGGTAGAAAGTTTGAAACCCTATCTATATGACCAATGTTCTACCTTTAAAATAGCATCCTTAATCTTTCTCAACATGCTTGTCTCATCTCTCCCCCGGATCCATATATCCATATATCATCTGCATAAAGCGAAGAACGTATCCTTCTATCTAAATTCATAAAGATATTGTTGATTATGATGTTAAATAACACTGGACTGATAGCCCTTCCTTGAGAGATTCCGTTAGCTATATCAAATTCATCGGATAAGGCTCTAAACTTTTGATCTGACAGAAAATCTAGAACCCAGTTGTAGAACCTTCCACCAATGCCCATTCTGTTGATTTCAATGAGCAGTCCTTCACTCCACATAAAATCATACACTTTTTTCTTTTTTTCATTACTTACCCTAACATAGCATCCATAGTAGATCTTCCTTTTCTGAATCTGTTATAATAAGAAGCAATTGATCCTCTCTGTTCTAAGAAATAATTAAGCCTTTGGACTAATATCTTTTCCATCCATTTACATAGATGTGAGGTTAAAGCAATTGGTCTATAATTTCCAGGAACATTCGGATCTTTACCGGGTTTACTAAAAGCCAAAATGAGTGCACTCTTCCAACTTTTTGGCAGCAATCCCTCTCTCCAAGTCTTATAAAAAAGTTCTAGAAGGACACTTGGAAATGCATCAGGAAGTTTACAGAACATAATATAACATAGTTGGTCTTGTTCCGTAGCTGTGTTTCAAGTGCTCTTCAATGCTATTTTTAATTCACTCCAGGGGCATTTTTAGGATTTGAGGACATTCAGGGCTTAGCATGGACCTCTGTAGGGTGGGTCCAGGGGGATCCTCCCCTGGAAAAAATTTTTGATAAACAAGCTCTATTTTGATGCTTTTTATGCACTCTGGCACCTTATTTACATTCAAAGTACATGTCTTAATTATTGAAAAATTGAACTGTGTGCGTAAAAAACTTGTTTACTTTCCAGATTAATTATGTATATATTATATGACATGATATTAAAAATGGATCTTAATCACAGATACAGATATGTGGAAATGTAAAAAGCTTTCCTTTTAAAAATCTGACAGAGCATGAAGCAGAACCTAAACTTGTATGGTGTTAATTACAGTAATTATGGACAAATGACACACGATGGGAATGCATCTGCAGTCAAGTTATCCAAACTCTCAGCTAAATTAACATTACTGTAAATTAATGTGAAGCAGCAGCACTGGATAAACTGGACGGTTAAACAATAATGTCAATTTAACTTTAGCTTCACTGAAGAGTTTTTCTTGCTACTTAAGCCCCGGCAAAATTAATAGTAGAGTTTCACTTCTCTACCTATAGCAGAACAGAATTTCCTTCATGCGTTCATTTTTACTAGATTTGATTACTCTGAGTCAGAGCTTTGACAGTCTAATACATTTTTCAGATTCAAGTTGCTCTTTAATACTCATAATGCTTTTATTACATTCTCTAACAGCTTTGGTGCATTCCTCATTCCACCACGGCACAACTTTCCTTTTCACGGTTATTCTACTCAAAGGTATACTCTTTGATGCAGCATTCAAAATACAGTTACACATTCTTCTGTATTACTATCCATTGAAATAGAATTAGCAAACAATATTCTTGAAATTTTTCCCTTTCAGCTTTTTGAAAGCACCATTTCTCTAACATGTACCTTTGCAATAAATGGATCACCATTAAAACAATATTAATCATTATTCTGAGATCCTCCATCAGTGTTTACTTTCAGTATTTCTTGAATATCTTCTGCCCTCAAGCCTATAATATCCAAAAATTCCTCTGCCATTTACCACTGTCTTAATTCTGTCGCTTTTTTTTCTCCTGTCAGTTAGCCACATTAATAAGTTTACAGATGAAAGCTATGCACTTTGTTTGATTAACCATCAATGAGTCCTCTTTTACCTTGCATGTATGTGAACATTGAATTTGCCGCATTGTTGGGGCTGTAGTTGTTCTAGTAGAGGGTCTGGTCTGTTTCCTTCACCGTTCGCTTCTTTATAAGTTTCTGAGCTTTGCATTTCATCATTTACTCTCTTTAGTGCTTCTGCATATGATATGCTATTCATAACTTTGTATTTCTGTACCTCTTTTGGTACAGTTTAATTGAGCAGGGCACGTGGCTTTGTCCTGCTCAACCAGTCAGAGCCCAGAAGCCTCTCTCACTGTGATGTGACAGTGTTTGTATCAAACAGCCCCCGGCTGCACTAAAACGGAGAACTGAGCAGCTCACTGTTCGCTTGTTTGTTCACAATTTATTAATATTAAACATGTAGTGTGTCCAAATTGCACCCAAAGAGCATCTGTCTCCACAAGAAATCACCTGTTGAATATTTTATGGTTGTTTATTTGTCCTTTAGAACGTAACCACCATGAAACAATGAAAACATAATGTTGTATTTCTGTCATTCACAGGCTTTCTCTCTCTCAGAAAACTTTCCAGCGCTGTCTCTCTGTCACTTGCTCGCCCTCTCAGCACACTTGCCCTTTCTCTCTTTTTCTCTCGTCGTTTTAAAAATGAGTCAGGAAACCCACAACAAAGCCTAACTTTTAATATTATTAAATGAAGAGAGATGTCGTCCCCTCTTTCTTATGGCAGGGTTGTAAAGATCTGATCGTGACAGTAGCAGAGCCCAGAAGCGCCACCCAGTTGCTGCAGAGTGGAGTGGCTGATGGCTTGTTTATTCAGAGTTTAAATTATTTTTTATATTATTTATATATATAACTTATATTAATATTTATTGTTTTGCATGTCCAAATTGCACCAAATTCGACACAGCACTCCTTTTTTCCCCCACCAAGTGTGAATAAAGCCTTCATCACAGGCCAAAGATCTCTCTCTCTTTTTTTTTGATCGAGTCCAGTAATATAAAAACCTTTTGCATCTTCAGGTTTGTGCATGATTTCTCTTACGGTACAGAGATTATACCACATCACCCAACCTTTGATTACACATTTGTTCGTTTTCTATAACTTCATCTAATATATCATTAAGTCTGTTCATAATTATTTTAGCAAATATGTTATGGTTGGTTTTCATATTAGTAAGATGTCTATAATTAACCATATCAGACTCATCACTTTTTTATATGATGAGCAGAGAACACCTTCATAAAAGAGGGTCCACCATACGGCCACTGTGAAGACCTTGTTCATGGAAGTGAGCAGATTTATGATTTCATCAATAATTAACTGATAAAACTTAGAGGGCAGACCATCTGGACCGGGACTTTTTCCAACATTTAACTGTCTGATGGCCTGAACACCTCTTCTTTTTTTATTTCACAGATAAGCTGAGTAAAAGTCGACGGGCTGTAGGAAGGAACACTTTTCAAAAATGTGTTCACTATGTCCATGTCTGTCTCTATTTTTCTTGTATGCAGTGGCACATAAATCTTTAATGACCTCACTTTTCATATTTTCACTAAAAACAGTATCACTGTGTTTTTAATTAACTTAATGAACTTGCTTTGAAGTATTTTTGTCCAGATTTAATAGCGTGAACAAGATTTCCTCTTTTATCTGTTTCTGACTGTTTATATATATTATACAATAATTCATAATTAAGGGTGTCTATTTGTGTTTACAATTTAATATTGTTTCTTCATCGATAGTTGATCTTTGTTTCTTCTGCTTCAAACTAATAATGCATTATACTTTGTATTTTAAGTTTATTTAATTTTTTACGTTTAAATTTAAAGACATCTTTTATTCTATATTTTTGTATTTCCCATAGTTTAGTATAAGATTTAGCTAGAATATCTAATTGAGTTACTTTATGTATTTCCTGTCTTAAGTCAGTTATCAAATCTTTATCTTGTAAACTCTGTACATTCAGTTCCAGAAACCTTTGTTCACTGAGGTTCCAGATGACAGAGAAGTTTTAACAAGTAGATGGTCAGAAAAATAATTAAAAACTGTTCTGTAGTGAGTTAGAGGACACATATATGCGATCAATAAGAGTTTTAGTTTTAGAATCAAACCTGGTAAAAATCAGTTCCAGAGGGGTTAACAGCTCTAAATACAACAATTAAATTTCCTTGTTGACAGATTTACCCTCTGGATGCAGTTTAAACACAGCTGGCAACTCAGTCATTTTCTTCAGTGACTGTATTAAACCACATGAAATAATATTCAAACCTATCCACAATAGTTCTCAAAGTCTTTTAAACAACTGACATTTTTTCATTGCTTCTGGAGCAGTGTAAACATGAATAATGCGACATGCTTCACCTTGATAAAAACAATCTACCATAAGTGATCTACCTGGCATTATATCTCCTAATCATGTTCACTTCGTGATTTTTGAAAAATATACCAACACCATCAGCCTTATTTTCACCTATTAATATTAAACATTTCCCCTTTGGAAACAAACAAATACATCATCAACATCACTGTTCGTGTTCAGTCTCAGTTCTTGAGTGCACAAGATGTCAAAGCACTTGACTGAATACCACAATCATTCCGGGAAGCTCATAGTGGAGAGGAGAGGATGTAGCTCTAAGGTGATGCTTTATCATCAAAGCGTTTCTCATTTTTATGAGAGGTAAGCTGAAGTCCTCTCTTCTTCCTTCGAACTACCTCGAAGGGCATTTCACTCAGTCTCATTCATTGTAGGGGCAGAGAACTCAGGTGTGAGAGAGAAGGGGCCTGAATTACTCTCAGGCACAGCAGCCTCTGCTTCAGACGGAGGATGGAGTGGGGTGCTGCTGGCTCACTGACCAGCTGTTAATATGTTGGTGCTAAATTTCATAGTTTTGCTCTTCATTTTCATCAACACTGTCACTGTAATCGCCCTCTACATCACTTTCACTTTAAACTCCCCTAAACTGACAGAAAGGAGATGTCATCAGGAGGAGGAGCTGGGGGCTGTAGTTCTACATCAGAGGGGGATTCATCTCCAGCAGGTGGATCAGACAGCCGAGGACCACGCTGGGGAGCAGGGAGATGGGCATCAGGCAGATGGGGAGGCGGAAGAGCATCTCCTGGGTGCCAGGCCAGAGGCTGGATGAGAGGCTGATGGACAACCGGTTGGTTGTGAGGCTGATGCTGCAGGGAGGCTGGTTGCTGAGTGGCTGGCTGGCTGTGAGGACGCTGCTGCTGTGATCTGGCTTTGATGACATAGGAGTCCGGACAGCTGAAGAAAGTGTGTCCATTAACACCATGCAGGCTGCACAGACCCTCAGATGTGCAGTCCTTCACTTTATGACCCAGGCAGCCACACTTCCAACATTTCACTGTAGGACACTGCTTCACCTGGTGGTCGGCGGTGCCGTAGATGAAGCTGCTGATGGACTGACCAGGATAGATGATGCGTCCATTGTATGGACAGAGGGAGATGGAGCTTGGGATTTGGACCTGGTAGCCATTTGAATCTTTTTTAATGCAGACTTTGTATTTACGCACTTCGTACCTGATAATGTTACCAAAGTTGTCAACAGGTTTTATAACCTGTTCAGTTAGTTCACAGTATCTACTCAGGTGCAATTCGATGTTATGGTCGGGTACTCTTCCTGTCCAGAATTTCACAACCAGAGTGGTAATGTCCATTTGTATAGAAGATTCAATAGCCCAGTTCTTCCACTTTGGATCTCCAGATCTGGAGGCTTGAATTTCCTGGAAACGTCAGAGTGGAGCTTCATTAAAGAAGCACAATTCAAAGTCTTTCTTATTTGGCAAAGCTATGAATGAATAGAGATCTTTGGTGTTTAGCCAACATGCATCAAATAGAAGCACTTCACCGACATATTCACGTGTAGGAGGTTCGCCATCACCTTTGTATTTCAGACGGGCTGGCAGCCCAACAAGGGCGTGGAGGGGAGCAAGACAGAAGGAGAGACAGGAAACTAGTTCCTCCTTTTCTTCTTCTGCTCATTTCCACCTTGTTTGGATTGAAGGTTTTGTTTGCTATTTTTCCTCAATGATTCATGTTTTAGTTCATGAAAGTGTTTTTTGAATGTCAATGATGTCAGCAGAGAAAGTCTTTGATTCAGGTCTACAATAAAACACTAAGGGAAACCTTAAGCTCTTAAATGTCCACCAGATGGCACTAATCTGTTAATTGGGTTATTATGGGTTGTGCTGCAGTGGTCCATACTGTTGCTAGGAGACTAATTACAAATCATTTAAGCTTGACTGAAGTGTCGCCCTAATGCCAGAGTTTTTATTTCTTCTATATTAAGTTACTCTGAGTCAGATCAGACTGAAGTCATGATGCTGTTCATCAAATTTAATATGAAATATAAGTTGCTCGTTATATTGTTAATTTATTTAAAGCACAATCTGTAAAACAAATGTAAACAAAAGTTTATCCCTCGCAACCTTAAATCAAAGGACTTGAAGACTTGAGGACTTGAAGAATTGTATCTCATCCTCGTGTCTCTGTGGTCATTAATTCACATTTTATTTTGGGGATTTCTATTTAAAATGGAACAACTTTACATAAACTTAATATACTGCAAATGTACTATCATTTTATGTTTGTGCATGCTGTTCTTCAATTTACAGTACAACTGAAATACATTTATAACGTAAATTGTACTTTGAATGTACATAAAATCTAACATTGATAGATTACAAATACCTTTACACTAGTCTACCAGTGTATTTCTACATAGTGCTTGTGCATTTCTAATAAATTTAAGTGTACTTGACAACTCCTACAAATGTTCTATAAGGGAGACTTTAAAGTGTACTACCAATGTGCTTAAATATACACTACACCCCATTTATAATGTACATGATATGTACTACTAATAGAGTACAAGTACGTTGACAATAAATATATTGTCAACGTGGCGATAGTTTCAGGCTCTCTTGTACAATCTGATGGCTGTTGGCAGAAAGGAACACCTGAATGCTCCGTGGGGAGAGTGAGCCTCTGGCTGAAGGTGCTCCCCCTCTGCCACAGCTCCTCATAGAGGAGATGGGAGGGATTTCCCAAGATCTTATTAGGGCCTGAGCTGCAAAGGGGCGAAGATGCCCTTGTATCAGTTCTGTTTCTTTCTTTCTTTCTTTCGTCTTTCTTTATTAATCCGCCACTTCAACCCTAAATTTGACCCCCTAAACATGCTCAAAAACTCATCACATTTGGCACACACATCAGGTCTGGTGAAAAAGTTGATAAAATATAAAAATTTTCATCAAAAGTGCCAAAATGTGCTCTATAGCGCCACCTATGTCACTAAAATGGCTGCCACGGCCTGTAGGAATGCCATAGAAAACTCAATTATTCGACTCATCAAGACCTACAAATCATACACTGACACCCCTGACCTAAATCCAACAGGAAGTCCACAATTCACCCATGAAAGTATGTGACTGTGTGCCAATTTTGAACCTTGAATAAACGCTCCTCCTAGGGCATTAATAGTATCGGCTTCAAACTTTAATACATGACTTATCACACTGTGTTGAACAAAAGTTGTTAAAAACTTTGTACTAACTCCAATGGTTTAGATATTATAAACCCTGAAAGTTGCAGTGCCACATTACCCTTACAATGTAAAGCAATGGGGAGGCATGATCTTTGTGTCAAACAGAGGCTTTTGATGTCTAAACTATAAGTCTGACCACTTTCAAAACCTGTATCAATGGATTTGCAATGAAATTTCCCACAGAAAAATGTGATTTTTTTTTATGTAAGATTTGGCCAAAGTAATGGGATTTATGAGGAGATTTCACAAGAAGAATACTTTAACATTCTCCTCTCCAACTGAGACGGAGAGAGGAGGGAAGAAAGGGGGGGAGGGGTGTGTGCCACACAGAGTGGAGGCTGGTCTTCCTATTTTTTGAGAGGCAAGAGGGGGATCAAAATATAAAAAAGAACATATGGATGAAATAAACCATTACCAAATCTCAGTATTATTTACAACATATTTTTTCTCTCTTTTTAGTAAAAGACACATAAAATGACGCTCCAAGGGAGGACGGCCTCCCTAACCAATCAACAACCAGAATGCAATATTGTCATCAAGATGGTCCAATGATAGTTTCCAGAATTCATCTTCAATTCTCTCCACTGTAAGGCAGAATAGCAGCAGTAGATAGCTCCTTGAGTTAGCCAATGCAACAGCTGGCTTATTGTAGCAGCCTGAAGGACTCTTTATGCATCCATGGAAGGACTGTTGTTAAGCTAACGGGAGAAATGATCTGGACTGTGCAGCACAGCAGCAGCAGGACACCACCAGGGAGCGGCTGGAGAGAGGAGCAACCGCAGAAACAACCAGGAGAGTTAGCTTGTTTGTCATTGTTGCTAATGATATCAGACTGGATAAGCAGCAGCCATAAAATTCTGTTAACTAACAAACAAGATGACCAACAGCCACAAATGGATGTTATGACATGAATACTTCATCTCCATGATAGAAAGAAGAAACATCAGATAACGTGAGTCAGATACAGCTTCTCTCTCTCTGTCTCTTTGGTCGTTAATTTCATCTCTGATGGTTAAATGTCTCTCTGTGTGGCTGTTTTGTGAATTTATCTCCTTAAAAAGAATGCAGCAGATATAAATATAAATATATTATAATATAAATATATATATATATATATATATATATATATATATATATATATAATGTGTTGTGGGTAGTTTGCTTGTTGAAGTTACAGTGAGATGAATGGACTCACTCATTCATGTGGAATTGATCCCGTTTTCAATTGAGTGGTTGTTTAGTCACCTGTTGATGTTTTATGATTAGTGTGCATCGATGTGACATCTGTAGGTATGTTAACACGCTGTTTAATGTGCTGGAGCTGAGTAGCTAATTAGCATCTAGCTGCTAACTGACGTTAGCAGTGAATGTTTGTTTGGTGGCTCCTTCAACAAGCTGCAGGACAACACTTGTGTTCATGTTTCTAAGTTATCGTCAATTTTTGATGATGTGGATAGAGGCTGTTTCATTCACTACTGTGTTTAAAAGAGGAAGGTATCATGCCTCACATTGCAATAATTGAGCATTGAATATTTTATATATTTTATTTGAACATTGGACATCTTAAATGTTGTTTTCATTTAAGACCATGGGCAAAAGTTCCTTGCTGTTTCTTGGTATAAGTATGTTACAGAATAGATGGAAAACAAAGTTTTATTTGTTTGACTCAAATCTGTGATACGATCCGACCGTGAGTTTTGTGATCCATTGCACCCCTAGTGTTAACATGTCAGCTTTGTAGACTATATTTTGTATGTCATGCACATAGATAAGAGTGTATAAGTCATGTATTTGATACGTGCATTAATACTTTCTGATGTGAACCTACACTTTTAGATCTGTGAATGTTTTTAGTGTCTTTCTAGTATTCAGCACTTATCTGTTCCTGTATCACATTATAAGCTCTGTGGTACTTTATATATTTCTGTATACTAAGAAAATACACAGGAAACACGTGTAAATCATGTGATATCTTGTCTGTTTTTGATGAGAACATAAATCCGTTGTCACAATAGAACAATACTATAAATTTGAATTTCACTTTGTTGGTAAAATCACACATCTGATCCAGTCCATGGCTAAAATGAGCTCTTCTTTGTTTAGAAACAATATGTATATGTTAAATGTCTTTAAAGAAGCAGCCTTTGCACTACTCAGGGGTTTTTGTTTTTAAAAGCAAATTGTTTTATTGGCATATAAAATTGCCCCCCACCCCTCCGATTTCATCAGGTGGGGAACAATGATATAGTTTGATGCAGTTTGTTGTAAGATTCCATGTTGGTTTTCCTCCTGTCCTCCCCAATTTTTTGAGTCACCAGCCGCCACTGGTGTGGGGGTTGAATGCAGCTCATTTTTGTAGGATACAGCAGTATCCGGCCTATATACATACAGTAGATTATATACAAACTTTGTATGAAGTTTGGTGTTATATGGTAGTAGTGGGGATGACCTATGAGGGGAAGGGAAAAATGGAGTGAGGGTGACAGTTTAGTGATAAAGTGCTGTAGAAAAATACCATCAAAACTAAAATTTGTAGCTCTGTACTGCAGTTATTCCTTTATTAGGGCCCGAGCACCTAGCGGTTCACTCACACTCTCCATTCAAATATATGAGTATTTTTCTGTGTCCAGCTGCAGTTACTTATTGTCTTTACACACCTGACAGTACACATGTCAATCAAACTTTGACCAGGTCAACCTGCTGCACACATTAAAGGACCGCAGGAAGTACAATCAGCTCTGTCCCTTCTTGTATTTTCCTGCTAGTCACTGATGTGCACAGCCAGGAATTTATAGGAGTCCACTAACTCCACCTCCTCCCCCTGGATGGTAATAGGGGTTGGGGGCTTCCTGCTCCTCCGGAAGTCCATCACCAGCTCTTTGGTCTTGGAGATGTTGAGATTTAGGTGGTTGTCCTCAGACCAATGCACATAGAGAGGGCTGGATGGTGTTAAATGCACTGGAGAAGTCAGAGAACAGCACTCTCACTCTGCTCACTGATCTCTCCAGGTGTGAGCCAGCCCTATGCAGCAGGTGGATGATGGCATAGTCCACACCAACTTTAGCCTGGTATGCAAACTGCAGAGGGTCCAGAGAGCTGCTCACCAGGGGCCTCAGCTGCTGAAGAATATACTTGCAATGTAAATTATAATATTTCAAATGTGTTTAAAGTACACTTGTGACACAGGGAAGAACAGGTGAACCCAAGTGCAGAAACTCAAAGGCAAGGAGACAGGGATATAGTAGAAGCGCTGTTTTTATTTTAAAACGAGGGAGGAAAGGAAATGCACGCCTGGGAAAGCTTGACCTGGAAGATGGAGACCTGGGGCTGATGTTAAAGCTGGAAGATGGAAACAGAGGAGGTCCAGGGCAGGGTAGCAGGGATGATGAGACGAGGCAAAGGGCTGGAGACAGGGACCAGAGCCAGAACTGCAGGGAACAGGCAACAACAAGAAAACAGGATACATGCAAGTGAAGTGGCTTGAAGACAAGTAGCAGAGTCTATGATCTGGCTGAGTGGAAGTGGCAGGGCTGAGTGTTTGTAGAAGGCTTGATTACTGAGATAAGGTGCAGCTTGTAAGGCTCTGATCTGACTCCAGCACACCTGCAGACAATCACACAGGGAGTGTCACAGCCCGGCTCAAGAGGACAAAGAGGAGAGAACAATACATGACTTTTAACAAAAGAGTTATTTAACAAAATATAAGTTAACAAACATCAAAATAAAGTATGTAAATCAGTAACATCAGTAGTTCGCTTTGAATGAGTGTACAGTGAAGTGTAATAAACACAAGGAAAAACCTAACTTAAATGTGCTTGTACTCTATTAGTAGTACATTTTATGTACATTATAAGTCATAGCTGATACCTTCTACACTTCGTTTAAAAAAAATCTAACACAAAAAGTGACACACAGACATGTTCCAACTCTGTCCCTCAAACTTTTATTTATTTCTAATGTTTCCAAAAAACAAAATAACCCACAAAATAATAACCTCACTATAAACAGAACAAGTTCATTCATTCTTAGTATGTAGAGGGTATATTTGTTTAGATACATTTATTTTTAGTGCGCACACCAACTTTCAACTCTCACTTCCTTCTATGATTCCTAAAAAAAACAACAAAAAACCTTATAATATGTAGATAAGTTTTAATTCCTTGCCTTTTTAGCATTTAGATAAGTTTGAACTCTTTCATTGCTTTTCAGCATGTACATAAGTTTTGTAACTGTTTAACTCTTTGACTGATACTTTCTACACTTTGTTTGAGAAAATCTAACACAAAAAGTGAGTCTTTACACACAGACATGTTCCACCTCTTTCCTTCAAACTTTCATTTACTTCCAGTTTCCAAAAAACCCACAAGCTCTACAAAAACATTTTTTAAAAATAAAAACCTCAGTATGTACACAGTACATTTACTCATTCATACTTAGTATGTAGAGACTAAATTTGTTTACATACATTTCTTTTTCTTCTTTCGCTTCTATCAATTCTTTGAAAAACAGAAGAAGTAAAGTTAAGTCAGAAATGCTCCAAGTCTTTCCTTTCAACTCACTTCTTTCACTTTGGTGCTTTTTGTTTTTCTTTTTTGTCCATATTTTTTCTCTCTTGTGGTGAACACGTCATAACGACTAAAAGAAGGAAATATCTTTGAGAAAGTCTGTAGACGATGTTCCATTCAAGTCTTTTGTTGCTGTTGTGCACAGCTCCTGTAGGCTCTCCTCTCTCCACTTCCAGCCAGCATGTTATGAATGACTCTCCTGTGAAATACTTGTATATCTTGCAAGTGTGTATACAGGAAGAGATTTGTATCTTGGTTTAGTTTTGCTTTGAGTAGATCATTTAGTATAATTCTGTGTGTTATTTTGCTGTTAGCCCACCCTGAAGCCAAAATGTCCCTAATAACTGAGTGAATAAATACTTTTGAGGGCTGTAATCCTTGTTGCTGGTGCTTCTTGGGAGTTGGGAAGAGGGGAGTTTCATTTCTATGTTGCACCAGGGTTTCCCCTACATTAGTGCGTAACAATAGTTAAAAAGCTGTTTAGCAGTTACAGCCTCATGTTAACTTACTAAGAATGGTCCCAGTGGCTTCCTGAGGTAGTATACAGATGTTAAATGTGTCACAAAGACTGTCCTGGTGTTGGATCAGTACTCTGTATTGGAATATACTCTGGGTTTAGGTACTGGAATCATTACCGCTGTCGCCAAGTGCTTGCTCATGGGGGAATTGTTGGGTCTCTGTAAATTAAAGAGTACGGTCTTGACCTGCTCTATGTGAAAAGTGCCTTGAGATGACTTCTGTTGTGATATGGGCGCTATATAAATAAAAATTGATTGATTGATTGATTGATATCAGGAGAGAAGAATTTTGATCGGTGCATCCCTAGTGAACTTTCTAAGGATTTACAAAAAATAAGCTGACAGGTTGCACATATCAGTTGTTATTCACCTGCCTGACATCCAAAATAAAGCACAATATTAGCACGAAAAGTTAGTGAGCTTTAGTTGAGTCCACTGGAGGCGAGGAGGATATTAGACATTTATTAGGTAGAGATGCAACACAAGCACCAACCTCTGCTCACAAGCACAAGTGTTAGTGAGGAAAACAATAACAAAGGTAGAAATAAAGAATAACGATTTCTTGATGCACTTCCACAGATGACATCATTTGTCTGGGTTCCTTCTTTGACCATCACTTGAGTTTCTGAGCAACTGTAGGATAAGAAAAGTGAAAGACTGCTTTATTTCTTTGTTATTGGATTCAAATGGAAACTCATTTTAAGTGTCATCTTAAGAATAAAATACAGAGTAATGTCACACTGATGCAATAATAAATCAATACAAATATATCAATAAAATAAACCATGCTTACAACAAAGCAGTGGGTCAATTTTAGTTAAGTTGCAATATTTTGAGAAAAAAGTTGTAATGTTATGAATATAGTTGTCATTTTTCAAGAATATATTTGTAATATTTTGAGATTAAGTTGTAATTTCATAATGGTTTTGGAAACTAAAGACAATCTACTACTTGGATACTTGAGGGAATTCCTATAAAACCTGCGGGACTGGAAAACTGACTAATGAATGGAACATTCTTGTGGAGTCAATCTCCCAAATTCCAAACAACAAGCGAGGTGACTCACATCTGAGGAAACACATCAGGAAACGGGGTAGGAAAGCCTTCCACAGAAACTAAACTCAAACAGGAAAATAAACACAGACCAATACTATCCGTCATCCTCAGCAATGTCCACTCCTTGTGAAATAAGACAGATGAACTTCCAGCACATGTGAACTTCCTGCATGAATATAGAAATGCTTCCATCCTGGCGTTCACAGAAACATGGCTTGACAATCGCATCTATGATCATGCAGTCTTTATTGACAGTTTAAGCGCCCTGTTAAGACTCAATAGAGACAAACAAAAGTACCGGTAAAGAACACAGAGGCAGGGTTTGTTTTTATATCAATAGGCACTGGTGATCCAAAGCCATTATCCACGAAAGTCTGAGGTAGCCTGACATAAAGCTAAAACTTCCTCAGCTACTTTTAGTGGGGAGGACTGTGACCATAATTCATGGGGAACCAGTGGAAGCTGTACACCAGTACAAATACCTGGACACTGTCATGGATGACAAACTGCATTTTGAAGCCAACACAGAGGTGATCATCAAGAAGTGCCAACAGCATCAGTATTTCCTGAGGAAGCTAAACATAATAATACCCTCCTCATTCATCTGCTGGTTCCTCTCTCTCACAATCCAAGCAAGAAGCAAGAAGCGCCTCCAGAAGACAATGAACATCTGCTGTAAAATCATAGGCCTCCCCCTGCCGTCTCTGATCTCACTGCATCATCAGCAAACACTCCAGAAAGCCCAATCGGGACCCTACTGGCTGCCCTCTGGCAGGCGTCTGTGCTGCCCTGCAGCTAAGACTAACCTGAGAAAGACAACATTCATATATGAGGCTGTTCGCCTACTAAACTCCAGTCTGCCTCAGGCCCCGTCTTCCTCTCTAACCTGGGACTAACACCCACAACTTCTGATCTGCCACAGCACCCCTCCACTTAAGACTCTTATATTATTTGTATCTCTGCTACGTGGTCACTGTTTGTCTATCATGTATTGCCTTATATGTCCTGTTTGTATGTCCTTTTACGATGCCTGCCTCATGAGTTGCCCCTCAGGGATAAATAAAGTTTTTTGAATTGAAGTGAATTGGCAATGTCCCATGCATGATGATTTGTTCCACTGCTGCAAAAAAACCCCAGTGCACAATTGTAATGATCAAAGTGCTATATAGCAAGAAAAAATGTTCTTTTGCTTTGCTTTTTGTGCTTTTAGGGAACAAATTAATAAATAATCAATGAATAATTCAATAGAAAAGTGTCTTACATTGTCCAAGCTGTGCAGTTCACACCATCCTGTGAAAAATAGCCCGGCTGACAGTCGTCACACACTGTATCAGTTCTGTTGGTTCCTTAGAGAAAGAGACACATCTGAGATTACTCACCATCACTGATCATTCACTGACAGAACAGTCTGACTTTGACGTTTGTTACCAGGTTGTTTTATCCTCTGACATTGTCAACAAAAACGCTTTTCCTCTTCACATTTCTCAGGAGCAATTTATAATGAATAAGTATAGAAGCCAAGATAGTATCTTAGGTTTTTACACAGGCCTTGTTTGTACCTTTATTTGTTAAAATCATGTTTACTTCACATATACTGCACATAGTCACTAATCAACTACGATGGTTTTACTGGTGCAAAAGTTCCACTTGACAGCAACAAGTTGACTGGTCTGTGTTCAGTTGTGACTTTTTCTACAGAATTATTGAGCTGCTTTTTTCCTGCTATCTAGTGGACAGAAATCAATACGTGCAGCTTTAATAAGCAACTTGTTTGTCAGGTCATGGTGTTCCCATTTAAAACTTCAACTACAACTATAATCTTAAAGTCAGCAGGAGAAAACCAACCTTTTTGACTGATGTATTGTCCTGGTTGACAGCTTGTGTGTTTCAGTGCTTTCACACAGCCGTCCTCTGTGGAGTCCATACAGTAGAATCCCTCCAGTGGTTGACAAACTGTATTTGATGTTGATGTACATGATGTCTTTATCTGCAGACCGGAACCTGTCAACACATACAGAGGTTACATATGAGATACTAAACTTCTCTTCTGTTAAATCTACTAGACAGCAACAGCATGCTGATCTTTTTTCTGACTTACAGACAATCTTCAGCTTTTATGACATCTTTGGGAAATGTGAAACAATAGTTTCTCCCATTTATGAATTCATATAATAATGAGCTTAGAATAGTAATGTTTTTCAACAGTGAGCAGTATGCTCCACACAAAAGAAAAAAGTGATTATTGATCAATCTCAGATTAAACTGAGAAAACAACAGCACAGATACAATCCTCTAATCATCATTTTCCTCATTGTTGTCATGTAGAAATTTAATGTTACAGTTTTATTGGGAAACTTGCTTGTTAGGCTCTAATTTCCACTGTGGAAGTTGTCTCAAGGCAGTAGACTCGTCATGCTGAGTCTCTGCATCTTCATAATGAAGCCGCCAACCAGACAGTTTATTCACTTCTTACAGCATTGACAGTGAGACTTGCAGTAAAAAAACTTCTTACTGGCCTTAAATCAATACTAAGGCTTAAATTTCTGCAAATAATATGAATATAAATCTACCTGCATCACAGTTTGCACAGATGAAACACTGTTTAAGTCCAGTGGGATGATTCATGTAAGTTTCATCAGTGCAGGGCAGGCAGGATGTACTACTGATCTTTGTACAATCTGTTTTAACTCGACTTCCTGTGGAGAAGAAACAATTTATTATCATCATAATTATCATATTATTCACATTATATTTTAAATAATTGCTATTCTCTCTCTGATCCCTCTTGTTCACCAGGTGACAAATATCATACAAGCATTGTATCTTTCTGTAAATCTTCTGTCATGTCTGAATTAAGAAACAAGGAACATTTAGCTACGTAAAAGTCAGCTGTCAGAAAAAGCATCACTTTGTTTTACTGCTTATAAACAAGCAGTAAACTGTATTGATCCTGCTTTTATGTTTCAGTTAGATCTTACCAGCAGAACATCTAGGACAGCATTCTTCTCCTATTTGGTACTCTGCTGGATGACATGCGAGGATCTGTCCAATGAAGACTTTCAGTATTATTATCTGTGAAGAGTAAAAACAGTTTTTTGTCTCAGTGAAACCTGGTTGAAGTTAAGATATTGTTGAAAACTGTCCTGAATAACTTCCTGCTTTAAGCAGAGAAAGGCAGAATAAAAGACATGACATATACAACACATAACAATGAGGTGGAAAAGAAGAAATGGAGGAATAAAACATGTGATGGTGATAACTGAAAGTGAAGGGAAGGTCAGTGGAGGAGGATGTCAATGGAGGCAAGAAGAAGGAAGAGAGGACCTGAGGGGAGAAGATGACGGCCAGGTAGGACTGAAAAAAGAAGATGAAGATATGGAGACGAAGATGATTTCAGAAGACGACTGAACAGTAAAATGACCAAAGAACACTTTTTTCTTTCCACTTTATGACTAACTGATTTTTAACTTTAAACAATCATTTGTATCATTGAGGTTTTATATTTTTACACTTCTGAGCAGTTTAATGTTATTTGTACAGTTTTATTCACTATGTGTGAAGAAGCATTTTTGCACTTTCAAAAAGTGAAAAAAGTCCTTGATGTGAGACCAGTCCTACACTACTATATAACATAGTTACAATTACACATAATCATATGTCTTCAATAGCTTTAAATATATTTCTAAGCAGTCTTAAAGCTGCTGTACATGTGAAAACAGTTAATTAATGTTTTATAACACACTGTGAAATTGTTATAATCTGATATATAAAAATTTTGTAATTGTTCTTCATTATAGTTTTAATCTCCAACCTGAAAAGGATTTGTACATGTGCACAATCACTTCTTAATGATTATCACACTATACATTTATTCTAAACTATGATAATAATATTTCAAATATTCATATTTATCAACAATTCAAACCATAATTAATATTGTTGGCGATTCATCTTCCATCTATCTATCTTTCAGATTTTAGAGAAGCAACTCTACTGGTTTGTCCTCCTCTTGTCACTATGAATTCTTTTCCAGGAGTCTGTTTGTTTGTTTGTCATTATTTATACATTAAAGTCAGTGTTCAGCACTTCACCTTGTCAATAATCCCCTGACCGCCCCAAACCAGCCTCGTTACGTCACACTGGTATCAGAGAGGTGTCGCTGCTTTTAAATACAAGATAAACTCCTCAATCTGCCTCAATGTTTAAAAACAGCTGTAAACTCTGTTTTAAAATCATTAGTTTTTATAGTATAGACTTTATTGAACAAAATAACAATAATGAAAAGCAGTAAGACCACTTGTATTGTGACTGACTGTCTCAGATTGAATCCATCTACTATCACATGGAAATATTCAAGTAAAGTTCAAGTACCTTAAAATTGTACTTGGATGTATCAGAGCTGTTCAACAACACATGACCCCCCCCCCCCCTCCTTTTGTTATAAACTATTTTACCAACAAAGTTGCAGCTGTCAAAGGTTTTCTTCTCAAAGTCATTTTGTGGATCAAGTTGACAGTTTTGATGAATTGAAGACACAATCTCACTGAGATTTGGGATGAAGAGAGATGTCACATCCAAATCTGAGGGACAACATCTGGAAACAAAAAGAAAACTTTGGTCTTGTACACAGCTCGTATTTTAGTTAACTGCCATTCTCAGAGGTTAAACTTCAGTCCTGTTTGTTTCATGTCAAAGCTCATTAAAAGTCTTCAGAGACAAATGTCATTTAGAAAAATGTTAGTTTGTCTTGTTTCTTGTTACTGGATAGTGTATTGAGCTGAACTCTTGGCATTGACCATTTGCATTAATACTCCTTACTTACTTACTTACAGCACAGCTCAGACTTGAGAGAACAGAAAGATTTTAGACAGTGTGAGTATCATAAGTGGAAGATGACAAATGATATCAGAAGTGACTAAAACGGAAACTGACACATTTAAATAGTTGAACAGCAGGTTAAAGGATATTTTAATAGTGTTACAGTTTACAATGTTCTCTTACAAAACGTTATTAACAAAACCAATATAGGCAACAAGCAGCCAGACATCACAGCTTTAACAAAAGATCCGTTGTATTATGTCTAGGATCAGAGCCACGCCTGTAATCTGACTGCTGGTGCACAGTGGAACAATAATTTTGTAAAATGCTGTAGTTTGAAAAAAAAAAAAAACACATAACATTTTAGCCTACTTACCCTGGTTACTGTGGAAAATGGCCGATTAAGCACCGAAGTATAATCAGCAGCTGAATACACTTGTACGAAAGTGAGGAAGAACCAGGAAAAATCAGTAAGAATCAGGAAGAGAAAAATAGGGATTACTGGGCGCAACAGCTCTGTGAGTAGTATTTAAAGGAATGCAGGAAGAGGCAGGTCATGTTCCTGAAACTCCCTTAAAAAAGCTTAAAAAAACTGATACAGTAATCAAAGATAGTAGGCTAAATTGTTATGTTATTGTTTGAAACTACAGCATCTAACAAAAGTATTGTCACTGTTGGTAAGTTACCGCTGAAATCGTGATTCTACCGAACATTAAAACATGACACAATGGTCTCGTTTATCGGTTACGTAGTTTTAATTAATACTTCAGCGTTTTCTGAAGTGCTGCCGGTAACTTTAATAACATGTACGTAAAGTGTATTACAAAACTGGTTGTACACCAGCAGTCTGTGTTTAGTACCAGCAGCGTGCAGCAGCACATAATGCAGTAATTTACCTGCCAACCGATTTTCGCGGGAGTCTCCCTATTTTTACCCCCTTCTCCCGCTGTGCTCCCGTTTTCATAGTTTTTTGCTTTTCGTTATAGCAACATTTTTCTGGGACTGTACAGCTTGCGTGTGCAGCTGCTCTCTCCAGGCAGTCTTACGTCCTCCTCCCTCTGCTCCACTGCGGTCAAGTCAGCCGCCACAACTACTACTATTTCCTATTGCAATAGGAAATAGTAGGACTTGGATGGTCCGTCGACTAAACGTGGTTTGACGTCGCTTTCATTTACTTTCGCCCCTTTGGGACTCAGGCCCTAATGAAAGCGACGTCAAACCACGTTTAGTTGATGGATTACTCATGTCCCTCCAGCAGAAAAGCCTCATTACTGCAATAACGGAAGCGTACGTGCAGTAGCAAATTACGTGGCGGCTCGCTTGACTGTGATTTCCGTAGTGGCGGCTGGCTTGACCGCAGTCTCCGACGCCGATGTGATTCACTACCTGCAGGTGCCGCTGGTTTGTCTCAAGTTTACAAGAATTTGCCAAATGTTAAGATACTAGGCAAACTCAGATAAACAGTCTACTGACAGACAGCTTTCGTTGTGGTTCTCTGTGGTTGTGTAAAACTTAAAGGCGTTGGATGAGACACTGAAGGCAAAGCAGTTGAAAATATCGATTTTTCTACATGTTTATCATCTTTCTATTGTTTTTCTATTGTTTGTTTGTCTGTTTATTTTTTGGTGGGGTTTTTTTTGGTGTTGTGTCTTTGCTTTGCATTGTACTACTTTTGCTTTGTCTGTCAAAGCACTTTGTAAACTGTTTTTAAACGTGCTCTATAAATAAAGATTATTATTATATATATTATTATTGTGCTGGTTGAACAGGTGGTTTGATAAAATACTTATTGGCTTTCAACTCGCAAAGGTTTACAGTAACCAGAATAGTTGTCGTCAATTTGAGTATTAAGGGGGTAAAACTGAACTTTTTCTTTTCAATCCTAAATGTTGGCAGGTATGTAATATAATTAAAGCTGCAAGCAGTGCTGAACGGGCCTTCACGCCTTCGTGCACATTGGGCCACGATGCAGTCGAACGGCTTCTGTCACAGGCATGTAGATGTCTTCAGACCCGGGCTGTTTTCAGACAGTGCAAGAAGGAGATAAACATCACTTCCTTTGTCCACTATATTGCCCGCTGCTGGGGCTGCGTTGCTGCTATTTCGTAGGGGGCACTATTCAGCCAGTTTGCATCACTACTGAATATTGTCATGTAGACGTGTTCAGGCCAGGACTCTTATCAAACATGCAAAGTTTGGGGCAGACTGGAGCATTTGCACTGAAATTACAGCAATTTCCTCTGTCATGGCGAAACATCAAAACTCAACGCCACGCCACAGCCACACGCTTCAATGATAGCTAAATTATAGCATATTAGGCACATTACCGCCACCCTCTGCTTTGGACTGTAAACCAAATATTAAATCCTACACATAAATCCTGTCTGTCTAATAAACTCAAAAAGAAAAAACTGCTGCTCCACCCACTTGGCAGGTTCATTAAAGTTTTAATGCTGAGCTCTGGAACTCCAGTCTTCCTGAGTTCTTCCCTCATATATTGTCTTTTTTGATCATACTTAGTACAATCTATGCTTGCATGTGTAATAGTTTCCTCAGTCAAGTGGGTAAAAATATGTGCATATATCAGCAATCACCAAAAATGATAGTCAAAAAGTAATCGTGTTAAATAACCGTGATGTCAATATTGAGCAAAAAATAATTGTGATTATGCTTTTTGCCATAATCAAGCACCCCTAAAGAGAACATACATTTTGATTTACATACACACACACAAAGCATTTAAATATGTATGTGATAAATTGTTGTCTTTAATTAACAGTTACTTGAACATTTTTCAGTGTGCTCCTAAATTTCTATGTGTGCTCCTAATTTTTTTCATTTAGGAACACATGTACTTCTCGACAAAAAAGTAAGCATTGAACACTGCTGTCAGATGTGTAGAGACAATAAGTAACTGCAGCTGGACACAGAAAAATACTCATATATTTGAATGGAGAGTGTGAGCGAACCGCTAGGTGCTCGGGCCCTAATAAAGGAAAAACTGCAGTACAGAGCTACAAAATTTAGTTTTGATTTTATTTTTCTGCAGCACTTTATCACTAAACTGTCACTCTCACTCCATTTTTTCCCTTCCCTTCATAGGTCATCCCCACTACTGAATTATACATATAAGACTCATAATTATTGTAAAATAAATGATAATAACAAAAAAATTAAAAATCATATTGTAGTAGGAATTTTCATCGCAAATCCATTGATACAGGTTTGAAAGTGGTCTGACTTATAGTTTAGACGCCAGACGTCCCAGTTTTGCACAAAGTCCATGCCCAGAGATTGCCTCCCCATTGGTTTACATTGTAAGGTGTGATGTCGCACTCTAACTTTCAGGGCTTACTAAATCTAAACCGTTCGAGTTATTACAAAGTTTTTAATAACTTTTGTTCAGCACAGTGTGATAAATCATGTATAAACTTTGAAGCCAATACCATTAAGGCCCTAGGAGGAGATAGCGCTTATTCGGGGTCCAAAATTGGGGAAAAGTCATAGTTTCATGTGTGTATTGCGGACTTCCTGTTCAGGGGTGTCAGTGTATGATTTGTAAGTCTTGATGAGTCGAATAATTGAGTTTTGGTTCGATCACTCTACGACATTCCTATGGGTCATGGCGGCCATATTCGTTACATAGGTGGCGCTCTCAAGCACATTTTGGAATTTTGGGGGGTTCATTTTTACATTTTATCAAATTTTTCACCAGACCTGGTGTGCGTGAGTTTTTGGTGAGTTTTTGAGCATGTTTAGGGGGTCAAATTTAGGTCTGAAGTGGCGAGATAATAAAGAAAGAAAGAAAGAAAGAAAGAAAGAGAACAGATACAAGAGGGTCTCCGCCCCTTTCGCCCCTATTGTATTTCGTGTGTTTGTTTCTTTCTTCTTCTTTTTATAAAGTCAGGTAAAGTTGACCAGACCTGTCAGCCCAGGTCTGACAACATCTACATGCTTGTGACAGAAGCCCTTGGACTGTGCCATGCCCCGAACAGTAAAGGATAGAAAACACATGTAAATTCAAGATTTGTAGGTCAAAGTCTCATGACTCATTTAAAGTTCAAATGAAGTTTGTATCTAAAACAACAAACCTAAAGGTACAAAGTTTCTTTTTTCATCACTGCATTCAAAGATGATTGCTTTTTGTCTCCTTATAGATTAAAGGAATAGTTTGACATTTTGAGACACTGATTTGCTTTCTTTCTCAGACTTAGAGGAGAAGATCAATACCACTCTTATATGTTTTTTTAAATGTGAAGCTAACAGCCAGTTAGCTTAGCTTACACAAGGACTAGAAACAGGGGGAAACAGCTAGCCTGGCTCCATATGAAGGTATAAAAATCCACGTACCAGCACCTCTAAAGTTCGGTTATTCATGTTATATCTTGTTAATTAGTGAACTTTAGAGGTGGGATGATTTTTTAACCTTTTTGACAGAGTCTGACTAGCCGTTTCCAGTCTTTGTGCTAAGCTAAGTTACTGTCTCCTGGCTATCGCTTCATATTTAATGTACAAACAGGAGAGTGCTATCAGTCTTTTCAAGTCTACTGCCCAAAATGTCAAAGAATTTCCTTAACAATACACTGTTATCACTGAGTATGTGTAGTTATGCAGCGTTTTATGTGTTCCTGCTTCCACTCTACAGAAGAGGAAGATGAGCAAGAACTGACCTATGCTAATGTGAAGATCGTGCAGCAGCAACGGAGGTAGATGCATCAGACGGCAGAGATGGAGGCGGAGAACGGCCAAGTCAAGTTTTCATGGTGACCTCGGAAAACTGTTAAATCAACAGAAGATGAATGTGTGTACGCTAAGGTCCATGAAAGCAGGTGATACACAGTGTTCAGCGTTTTTACAAAGACATATATTATCATTCATCACTTGTAATGTACTCCTGGGTATTCTTCCCTCAGCTCTCTAGAAGACCAAAGATAAGTTTGCATGTAATGACTGGTCTCTGAATTTGTTTCCATTACATGAACACTTCTGCTTTTTCTTAGGCATGACATTTCATTCTTGCAAAATTTATCATTTGCAATAGATTTTTTAAGACAAGGTGTTGAAACCATTTGTGTCAGTTAAAGGATGCAACAAGACAAATGAACGAGTTGTGTTGTCCTGCTTACTCTTAAATTAAAGTTACTTCATGGGGTAAATTTGTAGATGGAGTTAACATGTAGTCTTTTCATTACTAATTACATTATTATATCATTTTTATTATACATTATTTTAGGATGAACGCCTTATTATACATTGTTATATATAGTTTTTCTGTTTCTGTTTCTGTCTGGAGTCAAATGAAGGGACAGTTTAAAACTAAATGTGATGCAACAACTTGTCAGTTTCTTAACACAAGATGTGTTTATCAGTTAACACCAGCAAGTTATATTTCCTATATTTTGCTTGATGCACTTCCTATGTGTGTGTTTGTGGATTCCAGTTAACAAAGTACCTTACAAAACTAAAAGATAGATATCCAAATTACTCAACCATAGTGACACTGAACAACTTTTAACTATTTCATTATTTGAATAATTCAGAGTTTGAGTTATTCAAGCTCCAACTTTCAAATCTGGAGGAGAAACAAATCCACATTCTGAATATTTATATGAATTAGGTTGCTGACTTAAATTGCTTGTTGTCCTGTATTAACCAGAAGTTTGAATTAAATTGATGTTTTAGTTAATTACTATCGTGCAGGTGAATGTGGGATAAATGTTAGAACACAGAACACATTCATAGCAGCGATTACATACTGTAAGCTGTAATTGCAAATCTGTGGAAACTGACCACTGCTCTTCAGAACTTGAAAGAGTGCTTTCATCACTTAAAACAACTCAATATCAATTTTTAAGGGATTGGAGCTCTCAGCTCCAACCCAGCTCTCCTTTGGAAATGTTCACTGCACTTTAAACTTATATTCCCAACAAGAACTAATAGAAATACAGTAGATATATATCTACTAGGGATGTGCAGAAAGCCCAGTATTTGTATTTGTATCTATATTTTTTTGAGGCAGCAAAATTATGTGTATTTGTATTTGAATAAAAGTGGAAAGAGCCTTAAAAATCATGTTTTTGTTTTTTTATTATGCTTTTAATTTTAGAAAATGAAAGTGTTACAATAAGTGTTCATGAATAAACTACCTTCTGAAGGAGGTCCACAAACCGGGTCTCCAACTGGAGTCTCCTAGATCATAGATGACTGATGCAAACATGATGATCCAGAGACATAGTTGTGCTAAACTGGCCTTTAATCTTTTCCCCATGAGCACAAATAGACAGTTTACATGTTGAACTACCAGCTGTCATTCTAAAATCCCAGTTTGATGGTAGAATATGGCCTCATTTATTGAATCAGTAAATGTTTTTCTGTGTATCAAAAGACTGATCAATCACTTGTTTTACAGTTTATCTTATGTTTTCAGTTGTCCTGATGTCTTTTGGGCATCATGGAAGGGAACTGAAATACAGCAGACAACAGCTGCTAGGTTGGTACTGCATGACATCATGACATGTCACCTGTGGCTTGGATTGTACTTCATCGTCTGCCAAATGAAATGTAATGTTAGTGTAAAGTATAGTATCAGAGTTTTGTTTGTCATAGGCTTCATTATATGTCTGTGACTGTTGAGTAGTACAAGAAAGAAGGAGATGAGGAAGTCATGACAACATAAAGATCACAGGAAGAAGGTGGTGTCTTGTTTTCTTTCCTGTAAGTAGTGACCATGTTAAATTCACTCTCTTTCCCCCTCTCCACCTATAAAACCTGTAACTGAATTCAATACAGTTTTTATACCTTCTTATCTGAGGTTGATCTCTAACAGAAGACATTTCAGGCTGTTCAGTGTAGGATGTTCATGTTTTCTATTGAATAAAGTAAAGAAGTTTGTCTGAAAGCTGCTGACTGGGTCAACAGAGGCTGAACAGTGAGGAGACATGGAAGCTGTGGTTGGACTGTTGCTGATACTATTCGGAGTCTCTCATGGTGAGCTGTTTCACTATCTGACATGTTAGTATTGGATTTGATATTGTGCAAATAAGATGTTTTGTGTTCAATTAGAAATCATTATTGATGATTTTATGCAGCCACAAGATCACTTTTAGTCAATAAGTACAGTTTGACATCATCCTAACTGATGCAGCTTAAATACTGTTCCAGGCTAGAAAACAGCTTTGACCAAATAAATACTTTTAAAAAGTATTTATTTTAAAATGAACCCTGTTCATTAGTGAGTATGACGCACAACACATAGTTTAGTGATAGTTTAGAGCTGCGGTTGACTGCCAGTAAATGGTTTTGATGTTGTTACAACCTGAAAGCTCTCTAGGGTCGCCATCTTGACACGACCAGAAAAAAACGCAACAAATGAAGCATTCAGAGCAGGCTGAAGACCTGAATATTAACAGGGATTATTTTTCGTACATTAACCTCAAGTTTTAGAACTGGGACCATGTTTAACACAGATATCCAACATCATAACAGCATGAAAATAACAGAAAATCACAAAAAACATAATATGTACCCTTTAATGTTTCTGTTTTAAAACATGAATATTTGCACCGGCATAGTACATTGTCCTAGTCATTAATTTAGTAGAAATGGAATGACCACATTGTGATAATAACTTTTTTAAAATGTATTTTTCTATTTTTCCAGGTGTTGAAACCCACTGTGATGGCAGACAGGATGGAGCTCAGTGTTATGGAGCTCTGGGAGGAACTGTGGTGCTCCAGCTGATGGACAGCGCATCAAAAATATTTAAATACCAATGGACAAAAAACAAAACCTTAAAAATACTTGATGGGAGAAAGGATAAGATTGTGTCTAATGAGATGAAGGACAGATCCGTCTTTACTCCCAGTAATGGAACATTTAGGATAAATAACCTGAGCAGGACTGATGGTGCTGAATATACCCTTCATATCTTTGATTCAAATGGACGGGAATTAGAACAGCGGACTCTTCAGTTGTCTATTCAAGGTAAATAACTACTTTTGCTTTCATTAATCTTATAATTTAATTTGTATTATTCATAATAAACCAACAAATGATTTTAGAAAATTACACTAGGTAAATACACTTACATAAATACACATACTACTGTACAAATACTATTTCTATATTTTACCTTTGCAAACAATCATTTCACATGAAACACTCAAAGTCTGCCACACAACTACAGTATAGGGTTGCATTTCCTGAAACATTTTAGTCTGTACTTCTGTATATGAATTCACATTGTAAACATTGAATATGTTTAAAGCCACATTAAAAAGTCATGTGAGTGTGTTTCTCTCAGCTCCTGTGTCCTCTGTCCTGCTGGACTCTGAGTGTTTGTCCCAGAGAGAGATGAGGGTGTCCTGCTCCTCTGAGGGAGGGGACAGTCCTCAGTACAGCTGGACTCTGGATGGACACACACTGACAGACGCTCAGCTCCTCTCTGGAAATAAAGAGACCAACAACATCACTCTGAAACAAGACGTATCAGGACTACTGGTCTGCTCGGTCAGGAATCACGTCAGTAATGTCTCGAAAGAAACAAAGATATCTATGTGTGGTGAGACAGAACATAACTAGAAATCAACTTGATAATTAATTATTACACTGTACATTAGTCACAGTTGATCTGTTTGTTTGTCCGTAGGCTTCATATTCATCAACTGCACCTTACCCGACGGGACAAACATATCACAGTGTGTGATTTCAGCCAATAACACCCTGTGTATTGATCCAACAACAACCCCTCCCATGATCACAAACATTACAGGTAAGAAGACTGGCATCACAGTGTCAATTAAACCCTCAAATCAAACTGTGACCAACTCCAGCAGTGATGACCCATGGCACAGTCACATTAGTAAGTGAAAACTAACTCTGCTGCAGTGGATTCATTCATGTCATTTTCTCCTTTTGTCTCATGTATATGTGCATAATAACACCTTTCATTAAGAACATGGTTACTGAAAGATCTGTGTTTCTCTTGTGTCTTTTATTACTACAACATGTCATTTTCCAGTAATGGCTGGTGTTCTCTCAGCGCTGGTAATTCTGTCAGTAGTCACGGTGGCAGTCGTCTGTAGTCACAGGAAAAAGCAAAACAACAAACCTAAAGGTACAAAGTTTCTTTTTTCATCACTGCACTCAAAGATGATTGTTTCTTGTCTACTTATAGATTAAAGGAATAGTTTGACATTTTGGGACACTGATTTGCTTTCTTTCTCAGAGTTAGAGGAGAAGATCAATACCACTCTTATATGTTTTTTAAATGTAAAGCTAACAGCCAGTTAGCTTAGCTTAGCACAAAGACTAGAAACAGGGGGAAACAGCTAGCCTGGCTCCATACGAAGGTATAAAAATCTGCCTACCAGCACCTCTAAAGTTCAGTTATTCATGTTATATCTTGTTAATTAGTGAACTTTAGAGGTGGGAGGATTTTTTAACCTTTTTGACAGAGTCTGACTAGCTGTTTCCAGTCTTTGTGCTAAGCTGAGCTACTGTCTCCTGGCTATCGCTTCATATTTAATGTACAAACAGGAGAGTGCTATTAATCTTTTCAAGTCTACTGCCCAAAATGTCAAAGAATTTCCTTAACAATACACTGTTATCACTGAGTATGTGTAGTTATGCAGCATTTTATGTGTTCCTGCTTCCACTCTACAGAAGAGGAAGATGAGCAAGAACCGACCTATGCTAATGTGAAGATCGTGCAGCAGCAACGGAGGCAGATGCATCAGACGGCAGAGATGGAGGCGGAGTACAGCCAAGTCAAGTTTTCAGGGTGACCTCAGAAAACTGTTAAACCAACAGAAGATGAATGTGTGTACGCTAAGGTCCATAAAAGCAGGTGATATACAGTGTTCAGCGTTTTTACAAAGACATATATTATCATTCATCACTTGTAATGTACTCCTGGGTTATGACTGGCATCAGTATGAAAACCTGCCAAAGGAGCTCAAACACTCAGGTGCATCATTTGAATCACACTGTGGCTAATTTTTTGTATAATATTTAATATTTTCTTCAAATATATATATATATTTTCAAGTATTCCTTGATTCCTTGATCCATTCCTTTTACATGATGTAATACATCCTTGTTTTAACTCTTTTTTAATTTATAAGCATATTTACATTTAATTGATTGTTAAAACACAGAAAACTTGCAGTGCACAGTGTGCTCTTACATTGGTTTATCAAAGGTTTTGTGCTGTGTGGTGTGTGTTGGGACTTAATCTCATATTTGGCCACACCTCTTCCCTCAGCTCTCTAGAAGACCAAAGATAAGTTTGCATGTAATGACTGGTCTCTGAATTACATGAACACTTCTGCTTTTTCTTAGGCATGACATTTCATTCTTGCAAAATTGTTTTATCATTTGCAATAGATTTTTTAAGACTAGTTTATTAGCTTTATTTATTACAGGGTGTTGAAACCATTTGTGTCAGTTAAAGGATGCAACAAGACATATGAACGAGTTGTGTTGTCCTGCTTACTCTTAAATTAAAGTTACTTCATGGGGTGAATTTGTAGATGGAGTTAACGTGTAGTCTTTTCATTACTAATTACATTATTATATCATTTTTATTATACATTATTTTAGGATGAACGCCTTATTATACATTATTATATATAGTTTTTCTGTTTCTGTTTCTGTCTGGAGAAATGAGAGAGTCAAATGAAGGGATAGTTTAAAACTAAATGTGATGCAACAACTTGTCAGTTTCTTAACACAAGATGTGTTTATCAGTTAAAACCATCAAGTTATATTTCCTATATTTTGCTTGATGCACTTCCTATGTGTGTGTTTGTGGATTCCAGTTAACAAAGTACCTTACAAAACTAAAAGATAGATATCCAAATTACTCAACCATAGTGACACTGAACAACTTTTAACTATTTCATTATTTGAATAATTCAGAGTTTGAGTTATTCAAGCTCCAACTTTCAAATCTGGAGGAGAAACAAATCCACATTCTGAATATTTATATGAATTAGGTTGCTGACTTAAATTGCTTGTTGTCCTGTATTAACCAGAAGTTTGAATTAAATTGATGTTTTAGTTAATTACTATTGTGCAGGTGAATGTGGGATAAATGTTGGAACACAGATCACATTCATAGCAGCGATTACATAGTGTAAGCTGTAATTGCAAATCTGTGGAAACTGATCACTGCTCTTCAGAACTTGAAAGAGTGCTTTCATCACTTAAAACAACTCAATATCAATTTTTAAGGGATTGGAGCTCTCAGCTCCAACCCAGCTCTCCTTTGGAAATGTTCACTGCACTTTAAACTTATATTCCCAACAAGAACTAATAGAAATACAGTAGATATATATCTACTAGGGATGTGCAGAAAGCCCAGTATTTGTATTTGTATCTATATTTTTTTGAGGCAGCAAAATTATTTGTATTTGTATTTGAATAAAAGTGGAAAGAGCCTTAAAAATCATGTTTTTGTTTTTTATTATGCTTTTAATTTTAGAAAATGAAAGTGTGACAATAAGTGTTCATGAATAAACTACCTTCTGAAGGAGGTCCACAAACCGGGTCTCCAACTGGAGTCTCCTAGATCATAGATGACTGATGCAAACATGATGATCCAGAGACATAGTTGTGCTAAACTGGCCTTTAATCTTTTCCCCATGAGCACAAATAGACAGTTTACATGTTGAACTACCAGCTGTCATTCTAAAATCCCAGTTTGATGGTAGAATACGGCCTCATTTATTGAATCAGTAAATGTTTTTCTGTGTATCAAAAGACTGATCAATCACTTGTTTTACAGTTTATCTTATGTTTTCAGTTGTCCTGATGTCTTTTGAGCATCATGGAAGGGAACTGAAATTCAGCAGACAACAGCTGCTAGGTTGGTACTGCATGACATCATGACATGTCACCTGTGGCTTGGATTGTACTTCATCGTCTGCCAAATGACATGTAATGTTAGTGTAAAGTATAGTATCAGAGTTTTGTTTGTCATAGGTTTCATTATATGTCTGTGACTGTTGAGTAGTACAAGAAAGAAGGAGATGAGGAAGTCATGACAACATAAATTTCTTGAGAAGATGATGGTGTCTTGTTTTCTTTCTTGTAAGTAGTGACCATGTTAAATTCACTTCCTTTCCCCCTCTCCACCTCTAAAACCTGTAGCTGAATTCAATACAGTTTTTATACCTTCTAATCTGAGGTTGATCTCTAACAGAAGACATTTCAGCCTGTTCAGTGTAGGATGTTCATGTTTTCTATTGAATAAAGTACAGAAGTTTGTCTGAAAGCTGCTGACTGGGTCAACAGAGGCTGAACAGTGAGGAGACATGGAAGCTGTGGTTGGACTGTTGCTGATACTATTCGGAGTCTCTCATGGTGAGCTGTTTCACTATCTGACATGTTAGTATTGGATTTGATATTGTGCAAATAATATGTTTTGTGTTCAATTAGAAATCATTATTGATGATTTTATGCAGCCACAAGATCACTTTTAGTCAATAAGTACAGTTTGACATCATCCTAACTGATGCAGCTTAAATACTGTTCCAGGCTAGAAAACAGCTTTGACCAAATAAATACTTTTAACAAAGAAGAATCAACTGACAACTAGGATTTCAGGGATTAGTTTCACGTGCATACCCTGTTCATTAGTGAGTATGACGCACAACACATAGTTTAGTGATAGTTTAGAGCTGTGGTTGACTGCCAGTAAATGGTTTGATGTTGTTACAACCTGAAGGCTTTCTGTAGGTTAACTTTGAAATCACAGGTTGTGGAGCAAATAAACGCTAATGAAATTTTTGTGAGATCCAAATCTCAGGACTTTGCAAATACAGTTGATAGCACAAAATGAATGAAATTTAATTTGAACAATGGAAACCCTCTCACTTACCAAAAATCAGAAATGACAGAATGATCATAATGAAATCTTAAGGAACCTGGAGATATACAATATCTTTTGTATTCTGACTGAATCTGTGAGGAAGAATGAAAACATCTCACAGTGCTGCTGAGTAATAATTATCACAATCACTCCAGAAATATAGTATTACTGTATTTGCTTGGCAATGAACAATAGTTCATATCCAACATATGGCTGCCCTGATCTTTATTAGAAACTGTATAAAACAACAAGAACGTGTTATTATCAATGTTTTATGATGTGACACCGCTAAGGTTAAGGTCTGGTCAGGTTGAGGCACAAAAACCACTTGGGTTAGGGCAGTCCTTCTCAAATAGTGGGGCGGTGCGATGCTGGACCGGTGTGTTTACTGTGTGTTACTGTGTGTTCACATCACAGACACTGAGTGAATTCTGGCTGAGTGTAGAGAGGCAGTATCCACTCTTAGGGCAGAAGGCTATGGGCATTCTTATTCCCTTTGCAACATCATATCTTTGTGAGACTGGCTTCTCTGCTGTTGCTGCACTGAAGACCAAGTACAGGTCCCAGCTAAACATTGAACAGGAGCTGAGAGTTGCAGTATCATGCTTCAAACCCTGCTTTGAAAAGCTGAGCACTGCAAAACGTGCTCATTGTAGCCATTAATCCTGACTTCCTCATTTTGATAAAAAAAAAAATCAGCACAAATTGTTTTATTCATTTTTGTTTTGTAGGTTTAAGTGTTTATATTGTTCTCCTTAGTTAATGTTGCTGATCAATTTGAATGTATTATTATTTATTGATTTTATTTAATTTTATTTTTCAGAATGTTTATCGTTTAAATAAGGATTTAATTTTTTTTAATTTCAGGCAAATTGATGCACTTTAAATCTTTTCTGTTACAAACTAAAAAACAATGTTAATAGAATTATTCTTTGTTGTAAGTTGATCTATACTTCTTTCTTTTTTTGTTTTCTTTAATGTTAATAAGGATACAATGTTATGCAGAGGTGTACTTATAACAATTTTATAGACAAATGATACTGTTTATAGTCGTGGCGGAGAGTGGGGGGGCGCAAAATCTTTTCTTCTTCCTAGGGGGGGCGTAACAGAAAATAATTGAGAAGCACTGGGTCAGGGAAAGGTCATGGTTTGGGTTAAAATTATCACTTGAAATGTGGCGTGGGATAAAGTTACTACTTCCTAACAATTCTGGCGAGGGTTTCGCAAATATAGACTCGCCATCTTGACACGACCAGAAAAAAACGCAACAAATGAAGCGTTCAGAGCAGGCTGAAGACCTGAATTTTAACAGGGATTATTTTTCGTACATTAACCTCAAGTTTTAGAACTGGGACCATGTTTAACACAGATATCCAACATCATAACAGTATGAAAATAACAGAAAGTCACAAAAAACATAATATGTACCCTTTAATGTTTCTGTTTTAAAACATGAATATTTGCACTGGCATAGTACATTGTCCTAGTCATTAATTTAGTAGAAATGGAATGACCACAATTGTGATAATAACTTTTTTAAAATGTATTTTTCTATTTTCCAGGTGTTGAAACCCACTGTGATGGCAGACAGGATGGAGCTCAGTGTTATGGAGCTCTGGGAGGAACTGTGGTGCTCCAGCTGATGGACAACACCTCAGAAATATTTAAATACCAATGGACAAAAAAAAAAACCACAATAATACTTTTTGTGACAAAAAATAAGATTGTGTATAATGAGATAGAGGACAGATCCATCTTTACTCCCAGTAATGGAACATTTAGGATAAATAACCTGAGCAGGACTGATGGTGCTGAATATACCCTTAAAACCTTTGATTCAAATGGACGGGAATTAGAACAGCGGACTCTTCAGTTGTCTATTCAAGGTAAATAACTACTTTTGCTGTCATTAATCTTATCATTTAATTTGTATTATTCACAATAAACCAACAGATGATTTTGGAAAATTACACTAGGTAAATACACTTACATAAATACACATACTACTGTACAAATACTATTTCTATATTTTACCTTTGCAAACAATCATTTCACATGAAACACTCAAAGTCTGCCACACAACTACAGTATAGGGTTGCATTTCCTGAAACATTTTAATCTGTACTTCTGTATATGAATTCACATTGTAAACATTGAATATGTTTAAAGCCACATTAAAAAGTCATGTGAGTGTGTTTCTCTCAGCTCCTGTGTCCTCTGTCCTGCTGGACTCTGAGTGTTTGTCTCAGGGAGAGATGAGGGTATCCTGCTCCTCTGAGGGAGGGGACAGTCCTCAGTACAGCTGGACTCTGGATGGACACACATTGACAGACGCTCAGCTCCTCTCTGGAAATAATGAGACCAACAACATCACTCTGAAACAAGACGTCTCAGGACTACTGGTCTGCTCGGTCAGGAATCACGTCAGTAATGTCTCGAAAGAAAAGAAGATATCTATGTGTGGTGAGACAGAACATGACTAGAAATCAACTTGATAATTAATTATTACACTGTACATTATTCACAGTTGATCTGTTTGTTTGTCTGTAGGCTTCATATTCATCAACTGCACCTTACCCGACGGGACAAACATATCACAGTGTGTGTTTTCAGCCAATAACACTCTGTGTATTGATCCAACAACAACCCCTCCCATGATCACAAACATTACAGGTAAGAAGACTGGCATCACAGTGTCAATTAAACCCTCAAATCAAACTGTGACCAACTCCAGCAGTGATGACCCATGGTACATTAATAAGTGAAAACTTTCTCACCACACACGCCAGTACAGTCTATAGTACTTTCATAACTTTGCTGTCACAGTGGAAACTTGACATGTGATTTTTGTGTCTCTGTATTTGAACAGATAACTCGCTGCTTGTGTTTGTTTTGCGAGCAGTTGTGGTACTTTCTCTGTTGGGTGGGATTGCCATCTATTTTGCTTGGAAGAAGAAGAAATACAACAAAGTTGAAACCTCCACCAGACCACAAATAAAGGACCATCCAGAGAACTCCTTCGCAATGGTTGAATTGTGAAGTTCTGCATCTGAACGTTAACTTTGTGAAAGCATCAGGATGGTTTTCACCTTCTGCAGTGATTGGTCACGTGTCTTTATAGGTATAAAAAAAATGACAGGATTTACTGTGAAATCTCTCTCCTGTTTTTATTCTTTACAAAACTTCTTCTGCCACTGTGTTCACAGCCCAGCAGCTCGCTGTGAGTACCTTTACAAAAAAGTCTTAGTTAGTGTTTTCTGCGGCTCAGTGCATCCTTTATAAAGATTTCAAAAGTAAACAGACTTGTTGTGAAATCATCAGTGTACTGCTGCCTTTAGAGAGTGGTAAAGCCTACAGATCCCCACAGCTCTGCCTGTGATCATAGAACAGAGGAAACATTACAGTTGATACTGTCTGTTGATGATGTACAAAACTTTTTTCTTTCATTACTGCTGAAGTGAATTACAGTCACAATCAAAGACACGTTAATGTCTAAATGTGCTGAAAGTGTCCATTTATTTTAAAGGAAAACGTCACATTGTGAATAGAGCTTATATTGTTAGTTTATTACTGAAACTCATTTTGATAATATTTGGAAATTATTGTACTGTAGATTTCCATATCCTGACTGTCTGACTAAAACCTTTTATCTCCAAATTTGGTGATTTTCTTACTTCTTAAATTCAACCAATTTAAACACATTGGATTATTGAAATATGTACTGTCAGAGGTTGATGTTTTGAAGATACATGGCTTTCACTTTTGTACAGGAATGTTGAATTTAGTAGCTACATATATTGTGAAAATCACAGTTTTGTATTCAAAGGTTTTTATTGACACATTTGTTTGTACTAAAGCCCAAAATGTGATTTTACAACACATAAAATGCTGGAATGTGAACTTATATGACTGAAGTGTCATATCATCGTTTGTTTCTATCCAATCAGAATTTAAAGTAACAATTAATCAGTTCAATCAGTTTTGTATTTTGAATGTAGTTGAGCTGCCTTTTTGTTGACATTTGTATCACGGATTGTACCTTTAATGCCTGCTGAGAACTGAATGAACCCTCCAGTCTCATCACTAGTATAAGTAGATGTGAGGTTTCCCTCTGCTGGTTCACAGAGGCGTCACCATTATTTATGGATAGTTCTGTATTCATAAAACTCTGCTGAGATCAGTAAAAATAGATCAAATATTTACATGCTTCAGTTTAAGGTAAAATAATGATCAATAGAGCATACTGAGCAATACATTACTCTCCATCATAGAGTTATTATACTTCACGTATACGTGTGACACAGCAGCATCAGCTGTACGGTGTTATGTTACACTCTGTGTACACTGTATTTATGATCTCTGTCGGATAAACATAAGTGTGTTCGTGAAAACGTATATATTAACTTTTAATTCACTTCACAACGTGGCATTATGTGACAGAAATATGCACATACATTATTATCTGCCAGACTTATAAAGACGCAGATACACCTGGTTCTGCTTTTTTAAATGTCACACACTGTGGAATCACATGCACGAGCCTCATTTGCTGTCACAGTGAGCCAAAAATGGATGTAAAGGTCTTTAAACCTCCGTTTGCACGTCAACAGTTGTGTCCGTTCTGCTCATCAGACCTCAGTGAGAATTACGCACAGGCTCTCCAACAGCTGATCATTACGCACGGTTGCTGTGGATGTTTGAAACGACTTTACCTCTAATTCATCACATTTGTCTGCAAACCGTCACCACTGTAAAGTGTCAGTCATCATTATTAAACGTCAGAAGAATGACAAATGATTTATTGATGGAGCTCGTGTTGAAACTGACTTTACAAAGTGCTTCAAAATGAAGTGATCGTTAACAGAGAGATGATGCTGAAATAAACAGAATGATGCTTTAATAAGGTTTAATAATTCACCTTTGAATTTTACTGAAAGCTGTGAAGCAAAAATAACGACACAATCTAGACTGAAGTGCGCACATTGTCAGTGCACATTCTTCCTGTATAAATAGCATAGTTGTTGTGAAACAGCCATATACCCCTGTGATTGGCAGGTTCGTTCTTATGCAATAAAGGGACCCTCCACACACAACACAGTAAAGTGCCATTCAAATAAAACTCGCGGGCCGCACTAATATTAAACTTTCATATCAAGGTGGGGGCCACAAAATATCGGCCTGCGGGCCAATTGATTGAGACCCATGATCTGACGGGTCTGAAGTGACATGTGTAGGTATGTTTACACGCTGTTTGATGTGCTGCAGCTGAGCAGCTAATTAGCATCTAGCTGCTAACTGACGTTAGCAGTGAATGTTTGCTTGGTGGCTCGTTCAACAAGCTGCAGGACAACACGTGTGTTCATGTTTCTAAGTTATCATCAAGTTTTGATGATGTGGACAGAGGTTGTTTCATTCACTACCGTATTCAAAAGAGGAAGGTATCATGCCTCATATTGCAATAATTGAGCATTGAATATTTCATATATTTTATTTTAGTTTATTTAAACATTGGACATCTTAAATGTTGTTTGTCTTGAATGTTTTCATTTAAGACCATGGGCAAACGTTCATTGCTGTTTCGTGCTGTTAGTGTGTTACAAAATAAATAGAAAACAAAGTTTTATTTGTCTCCCCCCTTTTTTTGCTGATCCTAAAAATAATCCCATCTGTGACTCAAATCCTATATATTTTGTGTCGTGCACATAGATAAGAGTGTGTAAATCAAGTATTTGATACATGCATTAATACCTTCTGATGTGAACCTACACTTTTAGATCTGTGAATGTTTTTAGTGTTCAGTCTCTCTAGTATTCAGCACTGATGTGTTCCTGTATCACATTATAAGCTTTGTGGTACTTTATATATTTCTGTATACTAAGAAAATACATAGGAAACACGTGTAAATCATGCAATATCTTGTCTGTTTTTGATGAGAACATAAATCTGTTGTCACAGTAGAACAATACTATAAATTTGAATTTCACTTTGTTAGTAAAATCACTCATCTGAACCAGTCCATGGCTAAAATGAGCTCATCTTTGTTTAGAAACAATATGTATATGCTAAATGTCTTTAAAGAAGCAGCCTTTACACTACTCAGGGGTTTTTGTTTTTAAAAGCAAATTGTTTTATTGGCATATAAAATTGCCCCCCACCCCTCTGATTTCATCAGGTGGGGGACAATGATATAGTTTGATGTGGTAAGTTGGTTTTCCTCCTGTCCTCCCCAGCTTTTTGAGTCACCAGCCGCCACTGGTGTGGGGGTTGAATGCAGCTCATTTTTGTAGGATACAGCAGAAAGGCCTATATACATACAGTACATTATATACAAACTTTGTATGAAGTTTGGTGTTATTATCATTTATTTTATGATAATTACAGGTCTTATATTTATAATTCAGTAGTGGGGATGACATATGAGGGTAAGGGAAAAAATGGAGTAAGGGTAACAGTTTAGTGATAAAGTGCTGTAGAAAAATACCATCAAAACTAAAATTTGTAGCTCTGTACTGCAGTTTTTCCTTCAATAGGGCCTGAGCACCTAGCGGTTCGCTCACACCCTCCATTCAAATATATGAGTAATTTTCTGTGTCCAGCTGCAGTTACTTATTGTCTGTACACACCTGACAGTACACATTTCAATCACACTTTGACCAGGTCATGTGGGTCAAAAGTCTTTACTTTTCTAAAAAATAGACTTGATGAAAATTAGGAAATTAATTTGTTTTACACACAAACTACTTTCCATTTACTAATTGAAATTCCGGTAAATGGGCCCAAAATTTGCATGATTTTGATGACACAGGTGTGAGCAAGACAGACATGTCTCACTTTTTAGAAAATTCTCACACCATTGAGATTTGATGTTTCACCATGACAGAGGAAGTCGCTATAACTTTACTGTAAATGCTCCAGTTCAGCTTCAATTTCGGTTGAATTATGGCTTGTAGAGTTAAATCAAACTTTTATACCGGAAATGAAACTGAGGTACAAATAACAGATACAAGAGTACATGAAACTGAAATTGTGAACACAATAAAAATGTATTTGAAAAGTGACAAAACTCTAGATAATGACTTACTCATGAATATATTTAATGATTGTGGCTGAATCTGTAGGAAATGTGAAGGAAAGCTAAAAGTTGCAAAATCAAATGTATTCTCATTCATTAAACAAAGATCACAAACTCAGGTATAAAACTAATGCTGAACCACAATAACAATTAGAATATGTTGTCCCAATTTGACTTTTTATACACTAACTAATGGTACTGCCACAAGGAGGGAGTTTAAGTTTGTCCACAAGTTGTTAAGTGAAACATTTTTCTGTCTCATATTTTTATATATTTTACAGTAATATTAACAGTCGCTGAACTGCAACTGTTTTCCAGTCACAGGCCTACAAGCTCAGCTGCTCAGCTTCAGGTTTATATGTGGACAAACATTTTTGATGAATGAACTGAATTTCCAGTGTAGAGGGTATGCCATTTCATTCTGGGCTTTTTGGAGTAGTCAGTGTTTCAAAATATGAATTTTTTAGATGCTTTCGGCTACATCTTGTTTCCTTCCTCAGCAGATGGAGTTTGCTCAGTTGTCATGGAGATGGTTCAGTTGTTATCAAGGGACCCAAGTATGGAGTATATATATCATATATCATATATAATATATCGGTCTGATATATTGACTGATATATTTATTGTTCAACAGTCTTGTAATAAACCTTGTAAAACATAACCTGTATGATAGTTAGTAGTTCATGGTATTCCTGTATTAGATTGCATTATATTGCAAGATATTAAAAATATGTTTTCAATGTTAAACCAAAGGTCATCTGGGTGATTGAGGTCAGTGAGGTTTTCCTGCTCCTCTGAGGACGGGGACAGTCCTCCATACAGCTGGAGAGAGACAGAATCTACTGAGAAACACAAAGAGAGAGGGAGAGGATGACATGACAAAAGTTAACTGGTGACATTCAAACAAGCTTTCATCCACTGGACCAACAGGACGTGTCTGAGTGTCTCACAGGGACTTTTTGGGGCATCGTGTTTGCAAATTTTTTTTTAGCATAAGTGTTTCTGTCATAAATGGGGAACTGGATCCGTAGAGTAGTACAAGACATAAACAAAAACGGAACAACAATAATCATAATGATGGAGGAGATGAGGAAGTCACAAGAACATAAAGATCACGGGAAGATGATGGTGTGTGGTTTTCTTTCTTGTAAGTAGTGACCATATTAAATTCACTTCCTTTCCCCCTCTCCACCTATAAAACCTGTAGCTGAATTCAATACGGTTTTTATACCTTCTAATCTGAGGTTGATCTCTAACAGAAGACATTTCAGGCTGTTCAGTGCAGGATGTTCATGTTTTCTATTGAATAAAGTAAAGAAGTTTGTCTGAAAGCTGCTGACTGGGTCAACAGAGGCTGAACAGTGAGGAGACATGGAAGCTGTGGTTGGACTGTTGCTGATACTATTCGGAGTCTCTCATGGTGAGCTGTTTCACTATCTGACATGTTAGTATTGGATTTGATGTTGTGCAAATAAGATATTTTGTGTTCAATTAGAAATCATTATTGATGATTTTATGCAGCCACAAGATCACTTTTAGTCAATAAGTACAGTTTGACATCATCCTAACTGATGCAGCTTAAATACTGTTCCAGGCTAGAAAACAGCTTTGACCAAATAAATACTTTTAACAAAGAAGAATCAACTGACAACTAGGATTTCAGGGATTAGTTTCACATGCATACCCTGGTCATTAGTGAGTATGACGCACAACACATAGTTTAGTGATAGTTTAGAACTGTGGTTGACTGCCAGTAAATGGTTTGATGTTGTTACAACCTGAAAGCTTTCTGTAGGTTAACTTTGAAATCACAGGTTGTGGAGCAAATAAATGCTAATGAAATTTTTGAAAGTGAGATCCAAATCTCAGGACTTTGCAAATACAGTTGATAGCACAAAATGAATGAAATTTAATTTGAACAATGGAAACCCTCTCACTTACCAAAAATCAGAAATGACAGAATGATCATAATGAAATCTTAAGGAACCTGGAGATATACAATATCTTTTGTATTCTGACTGAATCTGTGAGGAAGAATGAAAACATCTCACAGTGCTGCTGAGTAATAATTATCACAATCACTCCAAAAATACAGTTTTACTGTATTTGCTTGGCAATGAACAGTAGTTCATATCCAACATATGGCTGCCCTGATCTTTATTAGAAACTGTATAAAACAACAAGAACGTGTTATTATCAATGTTTTATGATGTGACACCGCTAAGGTTAAGGTCTGGTCAGGTTGAGGCACAAAAACCACTTGGGTTAGGGCAGTCCTTCTCAGATAGTGGGGCGGTGCGATGCCGGACCGGTGTGTTTACTGTGTGTTACTGTGTGTTCACATCACAGACACTGAGTGAATTCTGGCTGAGTGTAGAGAGGCAGTATCCACTCTTAGGGCAGAAGGCTATGGGCATTCTTATTCCCTTTGCAACATCATATCTTTGTGAGACTGGCTTCTCTGCTGTTGCTGCACTGAAGACCAAGTACAGGTCCCAGCTAAACATTGAACAGGAGCTGAGAGTTGCAGTATCATGCTTCAAACCCCACTTTGAAAAGCTGAGCACTGCAAAACGTGCTCATTGTAGCCATTAATCCTGACTTCCTCATTTTGATAAAAAAAAAAAAAAATCAGCACAAATTGTTTTATTCATTTTTGTTTTGTAGGTTAAAGTGTTTTATATATTGTGCTCCTGAGTTAATGTTGCTGATCAATTTGAATTTATTATTATTTATTGATTTTATTTAATTTTATTTTTCAGTATCAAATGGCAGTCGGTCAAAAAATGTTTATAGTTTAAATAAGGATTTAATTTTTTTTTAATTTCAGGCAAATTGATGCACTTTAAATCTTTTCTGTTACAAACTAAAAAACAATGTTAATAAAATTATTCTTTGTTGTAAGTTGATCTATACTTCTTTCTTTTTTCTTTTTTTGTTGTCTTTAATGTTAATAAGGATACAATGTTATGCAGAGGTGTACTTATAACAATTTTATAGACAAATGATACTATTTATGTCGCAGTGGAGAGTGGGGGGGCGCAAAATCTTTTCTTCTTCCTAGGGGGGGCGTAACAGAAAATAATTGAGAAGCACTGGGTCATGGAAAGGTCATGGTTTGGGTTAAAATGATCACTTGAAATGTGGCGTGGGATAAAGTTACTACTTCCTAACAATTCTGGCGAGGGTTTCGCAAATATAAGCTCGCCATCTTGACACGACCAGAAAAAAACGCAACAAATGAAGCGTTCAGAGAAGGCTGAAGACCTGAATATTAACAGGGATTATTTTTCGTACATTAACCTCAAGTTTTAGAACTGGGACCATGTTTAACACAGATATCCAACATCATAACAATATGAAAATAACAGAAAATCACAAAAAACATAATATGTACCCTTTAATGTTTCTGTTTTAAAACATGAATATTTGCACCGGCATAGTACATTGTCCTAGTCATTAATTTAGTAGAAATGGAATGACCACAATTGTGATAATAACTTTTTTAAAATGTATTTTTCTATTTTTCCAGGTGTTGAAACCCACTGTGATGGCAGACAGGATGGAGCTCAGTGTTATGGAGCTCTGGGAGGAACTGTGGTGCTCCAGCTGATGGACAACACCTCAGAAATATTTAGATATGAATGGAAAAAAAACAAAACACAATGATACTTAATGGGAGAAAGGATAAGATTGTGTATAATATGATGAAGGACAGATCCATCTTTACTCCCAGTAATGGAACATTTAGGATAAATAACCTGAGCAGGACTGATGGTGCTGAATATACCCTTAAAACCTTTGATTCAAATGGACGGGAATTAGAACAGCGGACTCTTCAGTTGTCTATTCAAGGTAAATAACTACTTTTGCTATCAATCATCTTATCATTTAATTTGTATTATTCACAATAAACCAACAAATGATTTTGGAAAATTACACTAGGTAAATACACTTACATAAATACACATACTACTGAACAAATACTATTTCTATATTTTACCTTTGCAAACAATCATTTCACATGAAACACTCAACGTCCGCCACACAACTACAGTATAGGGTTGCATTTCCTGAAACATTTTAGTCTGTACTTCTGTATATGAATTCACATTGTAAACACTGAATATGTTTAAAGCCACATTAAAAAGTCATGTGAGTGTGTTTCTCTCAGCTCCTGTGTCCTCTGTCCTGCTGGACTCTGAATGTTTGTCTCAGGGAGAGACGAGGGTGTCCTGCTCCTGTGAGGGAGGGGACAGTCCTCAGTACAGCTGGACTTTGGATGGACACACACTGACAGACGATCAGCTCCTCTCTGAAAATAAAGAGACCAACAACATCACTCTGAAACAAGACGTCTCAGGACTACTGGTCTGCTCGGTCAGGAATCACGTCAGTAATGTCTCGAAAGAAATGAAGATATCTACGTGTGGTGAGACAGAACATAACTAGAAATCAACTTAATAATTGATTATTACACTGTACATTAGTCACAGTTGATCTGTTTGTTTGTCCGTAGGCTTCATATTCATCAACTGCACCTTACCCGACGGGACAAACATATCACAGTGGGTGTTTTCAGCCAATAACACCCTGTGTATTGATCCAACAACAACCCCTCCCATGATCACAGACATTACAGATAAGAAGACTGGCATCACAGTGTCAATTAAACCCTCAAATCAAACTGTGACCAACTCCAGCAGTGATGACCCATGGTACAGTCACATTAGTAAGTGAAAACTAACTCTGCTGCAGTGGATTCATTCATGTCATTTTCTCCTTTTGTCTCATGTATATGTGCATAATAACACCTTTCATTAAGAACATGGTTACTGAAAGATCTGTGTTTCTCTTGTGTCTTTTATTACTACAACATGTCATTTTCCAGTAATGGCTGGTGTTCTCTCAGCGCTGGTAATTCTGTCAGTAGTCACGGTGGCAGTCATCTGTAGTCACAGGAAAAAGCAAAACAACAAACCTAAAGGTACAAAGTTTCTTTTTTCATCACTGCACTCAAAGATGATTGTTTCTTGTCTACTTATAGATTAAAGGAATAGTTTGACATTTTGGGACACTGATTTGCTTTCTTTCTCAGAGTTAGAGGAGAAGATCGATACCACTCTTATATGTTTTTTAAATGTAAAGCTAACAGGCAGTTAGCCTACCTTAGCACAAAGACTAGAAACAGGGGGAAACAGCTAGCCTGGCTCCATACGAAGGTATAAAAATCCACCTACCAGCACCTCTAAAGTTCAGTTATTCATGTTATATCTTGTTAATTAGTGAACTTTAGAGGTGGGAGGATTTTTAACCTTTTTGACAGAGTCTGACTAGCTGTTTCCAGTCTTTGTGCTAAGCTGAACTACTGTCTCCTGGCTATCGCTTCATATTTAATGTACAAACAGGAGAGTGCTATTAGTCTTTTCAAGTCTACCGCCCAAAATGTCAAAGAATTTCCTTAACAATACACTGTTATCACTGAGTATGTGTAGTTATGCAGCGTTTTATGTGTTCCTGCTTCCACTCTACAGAAGAGGAAGATGAGCAAGAACCGACCTATGCTAATGTGAAGATCGTGCAGCAGCAACGGAGACAGATGCATCAGACGGCAGAGATGGAGGCGGAGTACGGCCAAGTCAAGTTTTCAGGGTGACCTCAGAAAACTGTTAAACCAACAGAAGATGAATGTGTGTACGCTAAGGTCCATGAAAGCAGGTGATACACAGTGTTCAGCGGTTTTACAAAGACATATATTATCATTCATCACTTGTAATGTACTCCTGGGTTATGACTGGCATCAGTATGAAAACCTGCCAAAGGAGCTCAAACATTCAGGTGCATCATTTGAATCACACTGTGGCTAATCTTTTGTATAATATTTAATATTTTCTTTAAAAACATACATAATTTCAAGTATTCCTTGATTTTTATCCTCTTTTTTTATCTTTACATGATGTAATACATCCTTGTTTTAACTCTTTTTTAATTTATAAGCATATTTACATTTAATTGATTGTTAAAACACAGAAAACTCGCAGTGCACAGTGTGCTCTTACATTGGTTTATCAAAGGTTTTGTGCTGTGTGGTGTGTGTTGGGACTTAATCTCATATTTGGCCACACCTCTTCCCTCAGCTCTCTAGAAGACCAAAGATAAGTTTGCATGTAATGACTGGTCTCTGAATTTGTTTCCATTACATGAACACTTCTGCTTTTTCTTAGGCATGACATTTCATTCTTGCAAAATTGTTTTATCATTTGCAATAGATTTTTTAAGACTACTTTATTAGCTTTATTTATTACAGGGTGTTGAAACCATTTGTGTCAGTTAAAGGATGCAACAAGACATATGAACGAGTTGTGTTGTCCTGCTTACTCTTAAATTAAAGTTACTTCATGGAGTGAATTTGTAGATGGCGTTAACATGTAGTCTTTTCATTACTAATTACATTATTATATCATTTTTATTATACATTATTTTAGGATGAACGCCTTATTATACATTATTATATATAGTTTTTCTGTTTCTGTTTCTGTCTGGAGAAATGAGAGAGTCAAATGAAGGGATAGTTTAAAACTAAATGTGATGCAACAACTTGTCAGTTTCTTAACACAAGATGTGTTTATCAGTTAAAACCATCAAGTTATATTTCCTATATTTTGCTTGATGCACTTCCTATGTGTGTGTTTGTGGATTCCAGTTAACAAAGTACCTTACAAAACTAAAAGATAGATATCCATATTACTCAACCATAGTAACACTGAACAACTTTTAACTATTTCATTATTTGAATAATTCAGAGTTTGAGTTATTCAAGCTCCAACTTTCAAATCTGGAGGAGAAACAAATCCACATTCTGAATATTTATATGAATTAGGTTGCTGACTTAAATTGCTTGTTGTCCTGTATTAACCAGAAGTTGATTTGAATTAAATTGATGTTTTAGTTAATTACTATTGTGCAGGTGAATGTGGCATAAATGTTAGAACACAGAACATATTCATAGCAGCGATTACATACTGTAAGCTGTAATTGCAAATCTGTGGAAACTGATCACTGCTCTTCAGAACTTGAAAGAGTGCTTTCATCACTTAAACAACTCAATATCAATTTTTAAGGGATTGGAGCTCTCAGCTCCAACCCAGCTCTCCTTTGGAAATGTTCACTGCACTTTAAACTTATATTCCCAACAAGAACTAATAGAAATACAGTAGATATATATCTACCAGGGATGTGCAGAAAGCCCAGTATTTGTATTTGTATCTATATTTTTTTGAGGCAGCAAAATTATTTGTATTTGTATTTGAATAAAAGTGGAAAGAGCCTTAAAAATCATGTTTTTGTTTTTTTATTATGCTTTTAATTTTAGAAAATGAAAGTGTTACAATAAGTGTTCATGAATAAACTACCTTCTGAAGGAAGTCCACAAACCGGGTCTCCAACTGGAGTCTCCTAGATCATAGATGACTGATGCAAACATGATGATCCAGAGACATAGTTGTGCTAAACTGGCCTTTAATCTTTTCCCCATGAGCACAAATAGACAGTTTACATGTTGAACTACCAGCTGTCATTCTAAAATCCCAGTTTGATGGTAGAATATGGCCTCATTTATTGAATCAGTAAATGTTTTTCTGTGTATCAAAAGACTGATCAATCACTTGTTTTACAGTTCATCTTATATTTTCAGTTGTCCTGATGTCTTTTGAGCATCATGGAAGGGAACTGAAATTCAGCAGACAACAGCTGCTAGGTTGGTACTGCATGACATCATGACATGTCACCTGTGGCTTGGATTGTACTTCATCGTCTGCCAAATGACATGTAATGTTAGTGTAAAGTATAGTATCAGAGTTTTGTTTGTCATAGGATTCATTATATGTCTGTGACTGTTGAGTAGTACAAGAAAGAAGGAGATGAGGAAGTCATGACAACATAAATTTCTTGAGAAGATGATGGTGTCTTGTTTTCTTTCCTGTAAGTAGTGACCATATTAAATTCACTTCCTTTCCCCCTCTCCACCTATAAAACCTGTAACTGAATTCAATACAGTTTTTATACCTTCTAATCTGAGGTTGATCTCTAACAGAAGACATTTCAGGCTGTTCAGTGTAGGATGTTCATGTTTTCTATTGAATAAAGTACAGAAGTTTGTCTGAAAGCTGCTGACTGGGTCAACAGAGGCTGAACAGTGAGGAGACATGGAAGCTGTGGTTGGACTGTTGCTGATACTATTCGGAGTCTCTCATGGTGAGCTGTTTCACTATCTGACATGTTAGTATTGGATTTGATGTTGTGCAAATAAGATGTTTTGTGTTCAATTAGAAATCATTATTGATGATTTTATGCAGCCACAAGATCACTTTTAGTCAATAAGTACAGTTTGACATCATCCTAACTGATGCAGCTTAAATACTGTTCCAGGCTAGAAAACAGCTTTGACCAAATAAATACTTTTAACAAAGAAGAATCAACTGACAACTAGGATTTCAGGGATTAGTTTCACGTGCATACCCTGTTCATTAGTGAGTATGACGCACAACACATAGTTTAGTGATAGTTTAGAGCTGTGGTTGACTGCCAGTAAATGGTTTGATGTTGCTACAACCTGAAAGCCTTCTAGGGTCGCCATCTTGACACGACCAGAAAAAAACGCAACAAATGAAGCGTTCAGAGCAGGCTGAAGACCTGAATATTAACAGGGATTATTTTTCGTACATTAACCTCGAGTTTTAGAACTGGGACCATGTTTAACACAGATATCCAACATCATAACAGTATGAAAATAACAGAAAATCACAAAAAACATAATATGTACCCTTTAATGTTTCTGTTTTAAAACATGAATATTTGCACTGGCATAGTACATTGTCCAAGTCATTAATTTAGTAGAAATGGAATGACCACATTGTGATAATAACTTTTTTAAAATGTATTTTTCTATTTTTCCAGGTGTTGAAACCCACTGTGATGGCAGACAGGATGGAGCTCAGTGTTATGGAGCTCTGGGAGGAACTGTGGTGCTCCAGCCGATGAACAGCACCTCAGAAATATTTAGATACCAATGGACAAAAAACAAAACCACAATAATACTTCATGGGAGAAAGGATAAGATTGTGTCTAATGAGATGAAGGACAGATCCATCTTTACTCCCAGTAATGGAACATTTAGGATAAATAACCTGAGCAGGACTGATGGTGCTGAATATACCCTTACAACCTTTGATTCAAATGGACAGCAATTAGAACCGTGGACTCTTCAGTTGTCTTTTCAAGGTAAATAACTAGATTTGCTATCATTAATCTTATCATTTCATTTGTATTATTCACAATAAACCAACAAATGATTTTAGAAAATTAAACTAGGTAAATACACTTACATAAATACACATACTACTGTACAAATACTATTTCTATATTTTACCTTCCAAACAATCATTTCACATGAAACACTCAAAGTCCGCCACACAACTACAGTATAGGGTTGCATTTCCTGAAACATTTTAGTCTGTACTTCTGTATATGAATTCACATTGTAAACACTGAATATGTTTAAAGCCACATTAAAAAGTCATGTGAGTGTGTTTCTCTCAGCTCCTGTGTCCTCTCTCCTGCTGGACTCTGAGTGTTTGTCCCAGAGAGAGATGAGGGTGTCCTGCTCCTCTGAGGGAGGGGACAGTCCTCAGTACAGCTGGACTCTGGATGGACACACACTGACAGATGATCAGCTCCTCTCTGGAAATAAAGAGACCAACAACATCACTCTGAAACAAGATGTCTCAGGACTACTGGTCTGCTCGGTCAGGAATCACGTCAGTAATGTCTCGAAAGAAATGAAGATATCTACGTGTGGTGAGACAGAACATAACTAGAAATCAACTTGATAATTAATTATTACACTGTACATTAGTCACAGTTGATCTGTTTGTTTGTCCGTAGGCTTCATATTCATCAACTGCACCTTACCCGACGGGACAAACATATCACAGTGGGTGTTTTCAGCCAATAACACCCTGTGTATTGATCCAACAACAACCCCTCCCATGATCACAGACATTACAGGTAAGAAGACTGGCATCACAGTGTCAATTAAACCCTCAAATCAAACTGTGACCAACTCCAGCAGTGATGACCCATGGTACAGTCACATTAGTAAGTGAAAACTAACTCTGCTGCAGTGGATTCATTCATGTCATTTTCTCCTTTTGTCTCATGTATATGTGCATAATAACACCTTTCATTAAGAACATGGTTACTGAAAGATCTGTGTTTCTCTTGTGTCTTTTATTACTACAACATGTCATTTTCCAGTAATGGCTGGTGTTCTCTCAGCGCTGGTAATTCTGTCAGTAGTCGCAGTGGCAGTCATCTGTAGTCACAGGAAAAAGCAAAACAACAAACCTAAAGGTACAAAGTTTCTTTTTTCATCACTGCACTCAAAGATGATTGTTTCTTGTCTACTTATAGATTAAAGGAATAGTTTGACATTTTGGGACACTGATTTGCTTTCTTTCTCAGAGTTAGAGGAGAAGATCGATACCACTCTTATATGTTTTTTAAATGTAAAGCTAACAGGCAGTTAGCCTACCTTAGCACAAAGACTAGAAACAGGGGGAAACAGCTAGCCTGGCTCCATACGAAGGTATAAAAATCCACCTACCAGCACCTCTAAAGTTCAGTTATTCATGTTATATCTTGTTAATTAGTGAACTTTAGAGGTGGGAGGATTTTTAACCTTTTTGACAGAGTCTGACTAGCTGTTTCCAGTCTTTGTGCTAAGCTGAACTACTGTCTCCTGGCTATCGCTTCATATTTAATGTACAAACAGGAGAGTGCTATTAGTCTTTTCAAGTCTACCGCCCAAAATGTCAAAGAATTTCCTTAACAATACACTGTTATCACTGAGTATGTGTAGTTATGCAGCGTTTTATGTGTTCCTGCTTCCACTCTACAGAAGAGGAAGATGAGCAAGAACTGACCTATGCTAATATGAAGATCGTGCAGCAGCAACGGAGGCAGATGCATCAGATGGCAGAGATGGAGGCGGGGTACGGCCAAGTCAAGTTTTCAGGGTGACCTCAGAAAACTGTTAAACCAACAGAAGATGAATGTGTGTACGCTAAGGTCCATGAAAGCAGGTGATACACAGTGTTCAGCGGTTTTACAAAGACATATATCATCATTCATCACTTGTAATGTACTCCTGGGTTATGACTGGCATCAGTATGAAAACCTGCCAAAGGAGCTCAAACATTCAGGTGCATCATTTGAATCACACTGTGGCTAATCTTTTGTATAATATTTAATATTTTCTTTAAAAACATACATAATTTCAAGTATTCCTTGATTTTTATCCTCTTTTTTTATCTTTACATGATGTAATACATCCTTGTTTTAACTCTTTTTTAATTTATAAGCATATTTACATTTAATTGATTGTTAAAACACAGAAAACTCGCAGTGCATAGTGTGCTCTTACATTGGTTTATCAAAGGTTTTGTGCTGTGTGGTGTGTGTTGGGACTTAATCTCATATTTGGCCACACCTCTTCCCTCAGCTCTCTAGAAGACCAAAGATAAGTTTGCATGTAATGACTGGTCTCTGAATTTGTTTCCATTACATGAACACTTCTGCTTTTTCTTAGGCATGACATTTCATTCTTGCAAAATTGTTTTATCATTTGCAATAGATTTTTTAAGACTACTTTATTAGCTTTATTTATTACAGGGTGTTGAAACCATTTGTGTCAGTTAAAGGATGCAACAAGACATATGAACGAGTTGTGTTGTCCTGCTTACTCTTAAATTAAAGTTACTTCATGGAGTGAATTTGTAGATGGCGTTAACATGTAGTCTTTTCATTACTAATTACATTATTATATCATTTTTATTATACATTATTTTAGGATGAACGCCTTATTATACATTATTATATATAGTTTTTCTGTTTCTGTTTCTGTCTGGAGAAATGAGAGAGTCAAATGAAGGGATAGTTTAAAACTAAATGTGATGCAACAACTTGTCAGTTTCTTAACACAAGATGTGTTTATCAGTTAAAACCATCAAGTTATATTTCCTATATTTTGCTTGATGCACTTCCTATGTGTGTGTTTGTGGATTCCAGTTAACAAAGTACCTTACAAAACTAAAAGATAGATATCCATATTACTCAACCATAGTAACACTGAACAACTTTTAACTATTTCATTATTTGAATAATTCAGAGTTTGAGTTATTCAAGCTCCAACTTTCAAATCTGGAGGAGAAACAAATCCACATTCTGAATATTTATATGAATTAGGTTGCTGACTTAAATTGCTTGTTGTCCTGTATTAACCAGAAGTTGATTTGAATTAAATTGATGTTTTAGTTAATTACTATTGTGCAGGTGAATATGGCATAAATGTTAGAACACAGAACATATTCATAGCAGCGATTACATAGTGTAAGCTGTAATTGCAAATCTGTGGAAACTGATCACTGCTCTTCAGAACTTGAAAGAGTGCTTTCATCACTTAAACAACTCAATATCAATTTTTAAGGGATTGGAGCTCTCAGCTCCAACCCAGCTCTCCTTTGGAAATGTTCACTGCACTTTAAACTTATATTCCCAACAAGAACTAATAGAAATGCAGTAGATATATATCTACTAGGGATGTGCAGAAAGCCCAGTATTTGTATTTGTATCTGTATTTTTTTGAGGCAGCAAAATTATTTGTATTTGAATAAAAGTGGAAAGAGCCTTAAAAATCATGTTTTTGTTTTTTTATTATGCTTTTAATTTTAGAAAATGAAAGTGTTACAATAAGTGTTCATGAATAAACTACCTTCTGAAGGAAGTCCACAAACCGGGTCTCCAACTGGAGTCTCCTAGATCATAGATGACTGATGCAAACATGATGATCCAGAGATATAGTTGTGCTAAACTGGCCTTTAATCTTTTCCCCATGAGCACAAATAGACAGTTTACATGTTGAACTACCAGCTGTCATTCTAAAATCCCAGTTTGATGGTGGAATACGGCCTAATTTATTGAATCAGTAAATGTTTTTCTGTGTATCAAAAGACTGATCAATCACTTGTTTTGCAGTTTATCTTATGTTTTCAGTTGTCCTGATGTCTTTTGAGCATCATGGAAGGGAACTGAAATACAGCAGACAACAGCTGCTAGGTTGGTACTGCATGACATCATGACATGTCACCTGTGGCTTGGATTGTACTTCATCGTCTGCCAAATGAAATGTAATGTTAGTGTAAAGTATAGTATCAGAGTTTTGTTTGTCATAGGCTTCATTATATGTCTGTGACTGTTGAGTAGTACAAGAAAGAAGGAGATGAGGAAGTCATGACAACATAAATTTCTTGAGAAGATGATGGTGTCTTGTTTTCTTTCCTGTAAGTAGTGACCATATTAAATTCACTTCCTTTCCCCCTCTCCACCTATAAAACCTGTAGCTGAATTCAATACAGTTTTTATACCTTCTAATCTGAGGTTGATCTCTAACAGAAGACATTTCAGCCTGTTCAGTGTAGGATGTTCATGTTTTCTATTGAATAAAGTACAGAAGTTTGTCTGAAAGCTGCTGACTGGGTCAACAGAGGCTGAACAGTGAGGAGACATGGAAGCTGTGGTTGGACTGTTGCTGATACTATTCGGAGTCTCTCATGGTGAGCTGTTTCACTATCTGACATGTTAGTATTGGATTTGATGTTGTGCAAATAAGATGTTTTGTGTTCAATTAGAAATCATTATTGATGATTTTATGCAGCCACAAGATCACTTTTAGTCAATAAGTACAGTTTGACATCATCCTAACTGATGCAGCTTAAATACTGTTCCAGGCTAGAAAACAGCTTTGACCAAATAAATACTTTTAACAAAGAAGAATCAACTGACAACTAGGATTTCAGGGATTAGTTTCACGTGCATACCCTGTTCATTAGTGAGTATGACACACAACACATAGTTTAGTGATAGTTTAGAGCTGTGGTTGACTGCCAGTAAATGGTTTGATGTTGCTACAACCTGAAAGCCTTCTAGGGTCGCCATCTTGACACGACCAGAAAAAAACGCAACAAATGAAGCGTTCAGAGCAGGCTGAAGACCTGAATATTAACAGGGATTATTTTTCGTACATTAACCTCGAGTTTTAGAACTGGGACCATGTTTAACACAGATATCCAACATCATAACAATATGAAAATAACAGAAAATCACAAAAAACATAATATGTACCCTTTAATGTTTCTGTTTTAAAACATGAATATTTGCACCGGCATAGTACATTGTCCTAGTCATTAATTTAGTAGAAATGGAATGACCACAATTGTGATAATAACTTTTTTAAAATGTATTTTTCTATTTTTCCAGGTGTTGAAACCCACTGTGATGGCAGACAGGATGGAGCTCAGTGTTATGGAGCTCTGGGAGGAACTGTGGTGCTCCAGCTGATGGATAACACCTCAGAAATATTTAGATATGAATGGAAAAAAAAACAAAACACAATGATACTTAATGGGAGAAAGGATAAGATTGTGTATAATATGATGAAGGACAGATCCATCTTTACTCCCAGTAATGGAACATTTAGGATAAATAACCTGAGCAGGACTGATGGTGCTGAATATACCCTTAAAACCTTTGATTCAAATGGACGGGAATTAGAACAGCGGACTCTTCAGTTGTCTATTCAAGGTAAATAACTACTTTTGCTATCAATCATCTTATCATTTAATTTGTATTATTCACAATAAACCAACAAATGATTTTGGAAAATTACACTAGGTAAATACACTTACATAAATACACATACTACTGAACAAATACTATTTCTATATTTTACCTTTGCAAACAATCATTTCACATGAAACACTCAAAGTCCGCCACACAACTACAGTATAAGGTTGCATTTCCTGAAACATTTTAGTCTGTACTTCTGTATATGAATTCACATTGTAAACACTGAATATGTTTAAAGCCACATTAAAAAGTCATGTGAGTGTGTTTCTCTCAGCTCCTGTGTCCTCTGTCCTGCTGGACTCTGAATGTTTGTCTCAGGGAGAGACGAGGGTGTCCTGCTCCTGTGAGGGAGGGGACAGTCCTCAGTACAGCTGGACTCTGGATGGACACACACTGACAGACGATCAGCTCCTCTCTGAAAATAAAGAGACCAACAACATCACTCTGAAACAAGACGTCTCAGGACTACTGGTCTGCTCGGTCAGGAATCACGTCAGTAATGTCTCGAAAGAAATGAAGATATCTACGTGTGGTGAGACAGAACATAACTAGAAATCAACTTAATAATTGATTATTACACTGTACATTAGTCACAGTTGATCTGTTTGTTTGTCCGTAGGCTTCATATTCATCAACTGCACCTTACCCGACGGGACAAACATATCACAGTGGGTGTTTTCAGCCAATAACACCCTGTGTATTGATCCAACAACAACCCCTCCCATGATCACAGACATTACAGATAAGAAGACTGGCATCACAGTGTCAATTAAACCCTCAAATCAAACTGTGACCAACTCCAGCAGTGATGACCCATGGTACAGTCACATTAGTAAGTGAAAACTAACTCTGCTGCAGTGGATTCATTCATGTCATTTTCTCCTTTTGTCTCATGTATATGTGCATAATAACACCTTTCATTAAGAACATGGTTACTGAAAGATCTGTGTTTCTCTTGTGTCTTTTATTACTACAACATGTCATTTTCCAGTAATGGCTGGTGTTCTCTCAGCGCTGGTAATTCTGTCAGTAGTCGCAGTGGCAGTCATCTGTAGTCACAGGAAAAAGCAAAACAACAAACCTAAAGGTACAAAGTTTCTTTTTTCATCACTGCACTCAAAGATGATTGTTTCTTGTCTACTTATAGATTAAAGGAATAGTTTGACATTTTGGGACACTGATTTGCTTTCTTTCTCAGAGTTAGAGGAGAAGATCGATACCACTCTTATATGTTTTTTAAATGTAAAGCTAACAGGCAGTTAGCCTACCTTAGCACAAAGACTAGAAACAGGGGGAAACAGCTAGCCTGGCTCCATACGAAGGTATAAAAATCCACCTACCAGCACCTCTAAAGTTCAGTTATTCATGTTATATCTTGTTAATTAGTGAACTTTAGAGGTGGGAGGATTTTTAACCTTTTTGACAGAGTCTGACTAGCTGTTTCCAGTCTTTGTGCTAAGCTGAACTACTGTCTCCTGGCTATCGCTTCATATTTAATGTACAAACAGGAGAGTGCTATTAGTCTTTTCAAGTCTACCGCCCAAAATGTCAAAGAATTTCCTTAACAATACACTGTTATCACTGAGTATGTGTAGTTATGCAGCGTTTTATGTGTTCCTGCTTCCACTCTACAGAAGAGGAAGATGAGCAAGAACCGACCTATGCTAATGTGAAGATCGTGCAGCAGCAACGGAGGCAGATGCATCAGATGGCAGAGATGGAGGCGGAGTACGGCCAAGTCAAGTTTTCAGGGTGACCTCAGAAAACTGTTAAACCAACAGAAGATGAATGTGTGTACGCTAAGGTCCATGAAAGCAGGTGATACACAGTGTTCAGCGGTTTTACAAAGACATATATTATCATTCATCACTTGTAATGTACTCCTGGGTTATGACTGGCATCAGTATGAAAACCTGCCAAAGGAGCTCAAACATTCAGGTGCATCATTTGAATCACACTGTGGCTAATCTTTTGTATAATATTTAATATTTTCTTTAAAAACATACATAATTTCAAGTATTCCTTGATTTTTATCCTCTTTTTTTATCTTTACATGATGTAATACATCCTTGTTTTAACTCTTTTTTAATTTATAAGCATATTTACATTTAATTGATTGTTAAAACACAGAAAACTCGCAGTGCACAGTGTGCTCTTACATTGGTTTATCAAAGGTTTTGTGCTGTGTGGTGTGTGTTGGGACTTAATCTCATATTTGGCCACACCTCTTCCCTCAGCTCTCTAGAAGACCAAAGATAAGTTTGCATGTAATGACTGGTCTCTGAATTTGTTTCCATTACATGAACACTTCTGCTTTTTCTTAGGCATGACATTTCATTCTTGCAAAATTGTTTTATCATTTGCAATAGATTTTTTAAGACTACTTTATTAGCTTTATTTATTACAGGGTGTTGAAACCATTTGTGTCAGTTAAAGGATGCAACAAGACATATGAACGAGTTGTGTTGTCCTGCTTACTCTTAAATTGAAGTTACTTCATGGAGTGAATTTGTAGATGGCGTTAACATGTAGTCTTTTCATTACTAATTACATTATTATATCATTTTTATTATACATTATTTTAGGATGAACGCCTTATTATACATTATTATATATAGTTTTTCTGTTTCTGTTTCTGTCTGGAGAAATGAGAGAGTCAAATGAAGGGATAGTTTAAAACTAAATGTGATGCAACAACTTGTCAGTTTCTTAACACAAGATGTGTTTATCAGTTAAAACCATCAAGTTATATTTCCTATATTTTGCTTGATGCACTTCCTATGTGTGTGTTTGTGGATTCCAGTTAACAAAGTACCTTACAAAACTAAAAGATAGATATCCATATTACTCAACCATAGTAACACTGAACAACTTTTAACTATTTCATTATTTGAATAATTCAGAGTTTGAGTTATTCAAGCTCCAACTTTCAAATCTGGAGGAGAAACAAATCCACATTCTGAATATTTATATGAATTAGGTTGCTGACTTAAATTGCTTGTTGTCCTGTATTAACCAGAAGTTGATTTGAATTAAATTGATGTTTTAGTTAATTACTATTGTGCAGGTGAATGTGGCATAAATGTTAGAACACAGAACATATTCATAGCAGCGATTACATACTGTAAGCTGTAATTGCAAATCTGTGGAAACTGATCACTGCTCTTCAGAACTTGAAAGAGTGCTTTCATCACTTAAACAACTCAATATCAATTTTTAAGGGATTGGAGCTCTCAGCTCCAACCCAGCTCTCCTTTGGAAATGTTCACTGCACTTTAAACTTATATTCCCAACAAGAACTAATAGAAATACAGTAGATATATATCTACCAGGGATGTGCAGAAAGCCCAGTATTTGTATTTGTATCTATATTTTTTTGAGGCAGCAAAATTACTTGTATTTGTATTTGAATAAAAGTGGAAAGAGCCTAAAAAATCATGTTTTTGTTTTTTTATTATGCTTTTAATTTTAGAAAATGAAAGTGTTACAATAAGTGTTCATGAATAAACTACCTTCCGAAGGAAGTCCACAAACCGGGTCTCCAACTGGAGTCTCCTAGATCATAGATGACTGATGCAAACATGATGATCCAGAGACATAGTTGTGCTAAACTGGCCTTTAATCTTTTCCCCATGAGCACAAATAGACAGTTTACATGTTGAACTACCAGCTGTCATTCTAAAATCCCAGTTTGATGGTAGAATATGGCCTCATTTATTGAATCAGTAAATGTTTTTCTGTGTATCAAAAGACTGATCAATCACTTGTTTTACAGTTCATCTTATATTTTCAGTTGTCCTGATGTCTTTTGAGCATCATGGAAGGGAACTGAAATACAGCAGACAACAGCTGCTAGGTTGGTACTGCATGACATCATGACATGTCACCTGTGGCTTGGATTGTACTTCATCGTCTGCCAAATGACATGTAATGTTAGTGTAAAGTATAGTATCAGAGTTTTGTTTGTCATAGGCTTCATTATATGTCTGTGACTGTTGAGTAGTACAAGAAAGAAGGAGATGAGGAAGTCATGACAACATAAATTTCTTGAGAAGATGATGGTGTCTTGTTTTCTTTCCTGTAAGTAGTGACCATATTAAATTCACTTCCTTTCCCCCTCTCCACCTATAAAACCTGTAGCTGAATTCAATACAGTTTTTATACCTTCTAATCTGAGGTTGATCTCTAACAGAAGACATTTCAGGCTGTTCAGTGTAGGATGTTCATGTTTTCTATTGAATAAAGTACAGAAGTTTGTCTGAAAGCTGCTGACTGGGTCAACAGAGGCTGAACAGTGAGGAGACATGGAAGCTGTGGTTGGACTGTTGCTGATACTATTCGGAGTCTCTCATGGTGAGCTGTTTCACTATCTGACATGTTAGTATTGGATTTGATGTTGTGCAAATAAGATGTTTTGTGTTCAATTAGAAATCATTATTGATGATTTTATGCAGCCACAAGATCACTTTTAGTCAATAAGTACAGTTTGACATCATCCTAACTGATGCAGCTTAAATACTGTCCCAGGCTAGAAAACAGCTTTGACCAAATAAATACTTTTAACAAAGAAGAATCAACTGACAACTAGGATTTCAGGGATTAGTTTCACGTGCATACCCTGTTCATTAGTGAGTATGACGCACAACACATAGTTTAGTGATAGTTTAGAGCTGTGGTTGACTGCCAGTAAATGGTTTGATGTTGCTACAACCTGAAAGCCTTCTAGGGTCGCCATCTTGACACGACCAGAAAAAAACGCAACAAATGAAGCGTTCAGAGCAGGCTGAAGACCTGAATATTAACAGGGATTATTTTTCGTACATTAACCTCGAGTTTTAGAACTGGGACCATGTTTAACACAGATATCCAACATCATAACAGTATGAAAATAACAGAAAATCACAAAAAACATAATATGTACCCTTTAATGTTTCTGTTTTAAAACATGAATATTTGCACTGGCATAGTACATTGTCCAAGTCATTAATTTAGTAGAAATGGAATGACCACATTGTGATAATAACTTTTTTAAAATGTATTTTTCTATTTTTCCAGGTGTTGAAACCCACTGTGATGGCAGACAGGATGGAGCTCAGTGTTATGGAGCTCTGGGAGGAACTGTGGTGCTCCAGCCGATGAACAGCACCTCAGAAATATTTAGATACCAATGGACAAAAAACAAAACCACAATAATACTTCATGGGAGAAAGGATAAGATTGTGTCTAATGAGATGAAGGACAGATCCATCTTTACTCCCAGTAATGGAACATTTAGGATAAATAACCTGAGCAGGACTGATGGTGCTGAATATACCCTTACAACCTTTGATTCAAATGGACAGCAATTAGAACCGCGGACTCTTCAGTTGTCTTTTCAAGGTAAATAACTAGATTTGCTATCATTAATCTTATCATTTCATTTGTATTATTCACAATAAACCAACAAATGATTTTAGAAAATTAAACTAGGTAAATACACTTACATAAATACACATACTACTGTACAAATACTATTTCTATATTTTACCTTCCAAACAATCATTTCACATGAAACACTCAAAGTCCGCCACACAACTACAGTATAAGGTTGCATTTCCTGAAACATTTTAGTCTGTACTTCTGTATATGAATTCACATTGTAAACACTGAATATGTTTAAAGCCACATTAAAAAGTCATGTGAGTGTGTTTCTCTCAGCTCCTGTGTCCTCTCTCCTGCTGGACTCTGAGTGTTTGTCCCAGAGAGAGATGAGGGTGTCCTGCTCCTCTGAGGGAGGGGACAGTCCTCAGTACAGCTGGACTCTGGATGGACACACACTGACAGATGATCAGCTCCTCTCTGGAAATAAAGAGACCAACAACATCACTCTGAAACAAGATGTCTCAGGACTACTGGTCTGCTCGGTCAGGAATCACGTCAGTAATGTCTCGAAAGAAATGAAGATATCTACGTGTGGTGAGACAGAACATAACTAGAAATCAACTTAATAATTGATTATTACACTGTACATTAGTCACAGTTGATCTGTTTGTTTGTCCGTAGGCTTCATATTCATCAACTGCACCTTACCCGACGGGACAAACATATCACAGTGGGTGTTTTCAGCCAATAACACCCTGTGTATTGATCCAACAACAACCCCTCCCATGATCACAGACATTACAGGTAAGAAGACTGGCATCACAGTGTCAATTAAACCCTCAAATCAAACTGTGACCAACTCCAGCAGTGATGACCCATGGTACAGTCACATTAGTAAGTGAAAACTAACTCTGCTGCAGTGGATTCATTCATGTCATTTTCTCCTTTTGTCTCATGTATATGTGCATAATAACACCTTTCATTAAGAACATGGTTACTGAAAGATCTGTGTTTCTCTTGTGTCTTTTATTACTACAACATGTCATTTTCCAGTAATGGCTGGTGTTCTCTCAGCGCTGGTAATTCTGTCAGTAGTCGCAGTGGCAGTCATCTGTAGTCACAGGAAAAAGCAAAACAACAAACCTAAAGGTACAAAGTTTCTTTTTTCATCACTGCACTCAAAGATGATTGTTTCTTGTCTACTTATAGATTAAAGGAATAGTTTGACATTTTGGGACACTGATTTGCTTTCTTTCTCAGAGTTAGAGGAGAAGATCGATACCACTCTTATATGTTTTTTAAATGTAAAGCTAACAGGCAGTTAGCCTACCTTAGCACAAAGACTAGAAACAGGGGGAAACAGCTAGCCTGGCTCCATACGAAGGTATAAAAATCCACCTACCAGCACCTCTAAAGTTCAGTTATTCATGTTATATCTTGTTAATTAGTGAACTTTAGAGGTGGGAGGATTTTTAACCTTTTTGACAGAGTCTGACTAGCTGTTTCCAGTCTTTGTGCTAAGCTGAACTACTGTCTCCTGGCTATCGCTTCATATTTAATGTACAAACAGGAGAGTGCTATTAGTCTTTTCAAGTCTACCGCCCAAAATGTCAAAGAATTTCCTTAACAATACACTGTTATCACTGAGTATGTGTAGTTATGCAGCGTTTTATGTGTTCCTGCTTCCACTCTACAGAAGAGGAAGATGAGCAAGAACTGACCTATGCTAATATGAAGATCGTGCAGCAGCAACGGAGGCAGATGCATCAGATGGCAGAGATGGAGGCGGAGTACGGCCAAGTCAAGTTTTCAGGGTGACCTCAGAAAACTGTTAAACCAACAGAAGATGAATGTGTGTACGCTAAGGTCCATGAAAGCAGGTGATACACAGTGTTCAGCGGTTTTACAAAGACATATATCATCATTCATCACTTGTAATGTACTCCTGGGTTATGACTGGCATCAGTATGAAAACCTGCCAAAGGAGCTCAAACATTCAGGTGCATCATTTGAATCACACTGTGGCTAATCTTTTGTATAATATTTAATATTTTCTTTAAAAACATACATAATTTCAAGTATTCCTTGATTTTTATCCTCTTTTTTTATCTTTACATGATGTAATACATCCTTGTTTTAACTCTTTTTTAATTTATAAGCATATTTACATTTAATTGATTGTTAAAAAACAGAAAACTCGCAGTGCATAGTGTGCTCTTACATTGGTTTATCAAAGGTTTTGTGCTGTGTGGTGTGTGTTGGGACTTAATCTCATATTTGGCCACACCTCTTCCCTCAGCTCTCTAGAAGACCAAAGATAAGTTTGCATGTAATGACTGGTCTCTGAATTTGTTTCCATTACATGAACACTTCTGCTTTTTCTTAGGCATGACATTTCATTCTTGCAAAATTGTTTTATCATTTGCAATAGATTTTTTAAGACTACTTTATTAGCTTTATTTATTACAGGGTGTTGAAACCATTTGTGTCAGTTAAAGGATGCAACAAGACATATGAACGAGTTGTGTTGTCCTGCTTACTCTTAAATTAAAGTTACTTCATGGGGTGAATTTGTAGATGGAGTTAACATGTAGTCTTTTCATTACTAATTACATTATTATATCATTTTTATTATACATTATTTTAGGATGAACGCCTTATTATACATTATTATATATAGTTTTTCTGTTTCTGTTTCTGTCTGGAGAAATGAGAGAGTCAAATGAAGGGATAGTTTAAAACTAAATGTGATGCAACAACTTGTCAGTTTCTTAACACAAGATGTGTTTATCAGTTAAAACCATCAAGTTATATTTCCTATATTTTGCTTGATGCACTTCCTATGTGTGTGTTTGTGGATTCCAGTTAACAAAGTACCTTACAAAACTAAAAGATAGATATCCATATTACTCAACCATAGTAACACTGAACAACTTTTAACTATTTCATTATTTGAATAATTCAGAGTTTGAGTTATTCAAGCTCCAACTTTCAAATCTGGAGGAGAAACAAATCCACATTCTGAATATTTATATGAATTAGGTTGCTGACTTAAATTGCTTGTTGTCCTGTATTAACCAGAAGTTGATTTGAATTAAATTGATGTTTTAGTTAATTACTATTGTGCAGGTGAATATGGCATAAATGTTAGAACACAGAACACATTCATAGCAGCGATTACATAGTGTAAGCTGTAATTGCAAATCTGTGGAAACTGATCACTGCTCTTCAGAACTTGAAAGAGTGCTTTCATCACTTAAACAACTCAATATCAATTTTTAAGGGATTGGAGCTCTCAGCTCCAACCCAGCTCTCCTTTGGAAATGTTCACTGCACTTTAAACTTATATTCCCAACAAGAACTAATAGAAATGCAGTAGATATATATCTACTAGGGATGTGCAGAAAGCCCAGTATTTGTATTTGTATCTGTATTTTTTTGAGGCAGCAAAATTATTTGTATTTGAATAAAAGTGGAAAGAGCCTTAAAAATCATGTTTTTGTTTTTTTATTATGCTTTTAATTTTAGAAAATGAAAGTGTTACAATAAGTGTTCATGAATAAACTACCTTCTGAAGGAAGTCCACAAACCGGGTCTCCAACTGGAGTCTCCTAGATCATAGATGACTGATGCAAACATGATGATCCAGAGACATAGTTGTGCTAAACTGGCCTTTAATCTTTTCCCCATGAGCACAAATAGACAGTTTACATGTTGAACTACCAGCTGTCATTCTAAAATCCCAGTTTGATGGTGGAATACGGCCTAATTTATTGAATCAGTAAATGTTTTTCTGTGTATCAAAAGACTGATCAATCACTTGTTTTGCAGTTTATCTTATGTTTTCAGTTGTCCTGATGTCTTTTGAGCATCATGGAAGGGAACTGAAATACAGCAGACAACAGCTGCTAGGTTGGTACTGCATGACATCATGACATGTCACCTGTGGCTTGGATTGTACTTCATCGTCTGCCAAATGAAATGTAATGTTAGTGTAAAGTATAGTATCAGAGTTTTGTTTGTCATAGGCTTCATTATATGTCTGTGACTGTTGAGTAGTACAAGAAAGAAGGAGATGAGGAAGTCATGACAACATAAATTTCTTGAGAAGATGATGGTGTCTTGTTTTCTTTCCTGTAAGTAGTGACCATATTAAATTCACTTCCTTTCCCCCTCTCCACCTATAAAACCTGTAGCTGAATTCAATACAGTTTTTATACCTTCTAATCTGAGGTTGATCTCTAACAGAAGACATTTCAGCCTGTTCAGTGTAGGATGTTCATGTTTTCTATTGAATAAAGTACAGAAGTTTGTCTGAAAGCTGCTGACTGGGTCAACAGAGGCTGAACAGTGAGGAGACATGGAAGCTGTGGTTGGACTGTTGCTGATACTATTCGGAGTCTCTCATGGTGAGCTGTTTCACTATCTGACATGTTAGTATTGGATTTGATGTTGTGCAAATAAGATGTTTTGTGTTCAATTAGAAATCATTATTGATGATTTTATGCAGCCACAAGATCACTTTTAGTCAATAAGTACAGTTTGACATCATCCTAACTGATGCAGCTTAAATACTGTTCCAGGCTAGAAAACAGCTTTGACCAAATAAATACTTTTAACAAAGAAGAATCAACTGACAACTAGGATTTCAGGGATTAGTTTCACGTGCATACCCTGTTCATTAGTGAGTATGACACACAACACATAGTTTAGTGATAGTTTAGAGCTGTGGTTGACTGCCAGTAAATGGTTTGATGTTGCTACAACCTGAAAGCCTTCTAGGGTCGCCATCTTGACACGACCAGAAAAAAACGCAACAAATGAAGCGTTCAGAGCAGGCTGAAGACCTGAATATTAACAGGGATTATTTTTCGTACATTAACCTCGAGTTTTAGAACTGGGACCATGTTTAACACAGATATCCAACATCATAACAGTATGAAAATAACAGAAAATCACAAAAAACATAATATGTACCCTTTAATGTTTCTGTTTTAAAACATGAATATTTGCACTGGCATAGTACATTGTCCAAGTCATTAATTTAGTAGAAATGGAATGACCACATTGTGATAATAACTTTAAAATTTTTTTTTCTATTTTTCCAGGTGTTGAAACCCACTGTGATGGCAGACAGGATGGAGCTCAGTGTTATGGAGCTCTGGGAGGAACTGTGGTGCTCCAGCTGATGGACAGCACCTCAGAAATATTTAAATACCAATGGAACAAAGACAAAACCACAATAATACTTAATGGGAGAAAGGATAAGATTGTGTCTAATGAGATGAAGGACAGATCCATCTTTTCTCCCAGTAATGCAACATTTAGGATAAATAACCTGAGCAGGACTGATGGTGCTGAATATACCCTTAAAACCTTTGATTCAAATGGACGGGAATTAGAACAGCTGACTCTTCAGTTGTCTATTCAAGGTAAATAACTACTTTTGCTATCAATCATCTTATCATTTAATTTGTATTATTCACAATAAACCAACAAATGATTTTGGAAAATTAAACTAGGTAAATACACTTACATAAATACACATACTACTGTACAAATACTATTTCTATATTTTACCTTCCAAACAATCATTTCACATGAAACACTCAAAGTCCGCCACACAACTACAGTATAGGGTTGCATTTCCTGAAACATTTTAGTCTGTACTTCTGTATATGAATTCACATTGTAAACACTGAATATGTTTAAAGCCACATTAAAAAGTCATGTGAGTGTGTTTCTCTCAGCTCCTGTGTCCTCTCTCCTGCTCTCTAGAAGACCAAAGATAAGTTTGCATGTAATGACTGGTCTCTGAATTTGTTTCCATTACATGAACACTTCTGCTTTTTCTTAGGCATGACATTTCATTCTTGCAAAATTGTTTTATCATTTGCAATAGATTTTTTAAGACTACTTTATTAGCTTTATTTATTACAGGGTGTTGAAACCATTTGTGTCAGTTAAAGGATGCAACAAGACATATGAACGAGTTGTGTTGTCCTGCTTACTCTTAAATTAAAGTTACTTCATGGGGTGAATTTGTAGATGGAGTTAACATGTAGTCTTTTCATTACTAATTACATTATTATATCATTTTTGTTATCCATTATTTTAGGATGAACGCCTTATTATACATTATTATATATAGTTTTTCTGTTTCTTTTTCTGAAGGGATAGTTTAAAACTAAATGTGATGCAACAACTTGTCAGTTTCTTAACACAAGATGTGTTTATCAGTTAAAACCATCAAGTTATATTTCCTATATTTTGCTTGATGCACTTCCTATGTGTGTGTTTGTGGATTCCAGTTAACAAAGTATCTTACAAAACTAAAAGATAGATATCCATATTACTCAACCATAGTAACACTGAACAACTTTTAACTATTTCATTATTTGAATAATTCAGAGTTTGAGTTATTTAAGCTCCAACTTTCAAATCTGGAGGAGAAACAAATCCACATTCTGAATATTTATATGAATTAGGTTGCTGACTTAAATTGCTTGTTGTCCTGTATTAACCAGAAGTTTGAATTAAATTGATGTTTTAGTTAATTACTATTGTGCAGGTGAATGTGGGATAAATGTTAGAACACAGAACACATTCATAGCAGCGATTACATACTGTAAGCTGTAATTGCAAATCTGTGGAAACTGATCACTGCTCTTCAGAACTTGAAAGAATGCTTTCATCACTTAAACAACTCAATATCAATTTTTAAGGGATTGGAGCTCTCAGCTCCAACCCAGCTCTCCTTTGGAAATGTTCACTGCACTTTAAACTTATATTCCCAACAAGAACTAATAGAAATGCAGTAGATATATATCTACTAGGGATGTGCAGAAAGCCCAGTATTTGTATTTGTATCTATATTTTTTTGAGGCAGCAAAATTATTTGTATTTGTATTTGAATAAAAGTGGAAAGAGCCTTAAAAATCATGTTTTTGTTTTTTTATTATGCTTTTAATTTTAGAAAATGAAAGTGTTACAATAAGTGTTCATGAATAAACTACCTTCTGAAGGAAGTCCACAAACCGGGTCTCCAACTGGAGTCTCCTAGATCATAGATGACTGATGCAAACATGATGATCCAGAGACATAGTTGTGCTAAACTGGCCTTTAATCTTTTCCCCATGAGCACAAATAGACAGTTTACATGTTGAACTACCAGCTGTCATTCTAAAATCCCAGTTTGATGGTGGAATACGGCCTAATTTATTGAATCAGTAAATGTTTTTCTGTGTATCAAAAGACTGATCAATCACTTGTTTTGCAGTTTATCTTATGTTTTCAGTTGTCCTGATGTCTTTTGAGCATCATGGAAGGGAACTGAAATACAGCAGACAACAGCTGCTAGGTTGGTACTGCATGACAATATGACATGTCACCTGTGGCTTGGATTGTACTTCATCGTCTGCCAAATGAAATGTAATGTTAGTGTAAAGTATAGTATCAGAGTTTTGTTTGTCATAGGCTTCATTATATGTCTGTGACTGTTGAGTAGTACAAGAAAGAAGGAGATGAGGAAGTCATGACAACATAAATTTCTTGAGAAGATGATGGTGTCTTGTTTTCTTTCCTGTAAGTAGTGACCATATTAAATTCACTTCCTTTCCCCCTCTCCACCTATAAAACCTGTAGCTGAATTCAATACAGTTTTTATACCTTCTAATCTGAGGTTGATCTCTAACAGAAGACATTTCAGCCTGTTCAGTGTAGGATGTTCATGTTTTCTATTGAATAAAGTACAGAAGTTTGTCTGAAAGCTGCTGACTGGGTCAACAGAGGCTGAACAGTGAGGAGACATGGAAGCTGTGGTTGGACTGTTGCTGATACTATTCGGAGTCTCTCATGGTGAGCTGTTTCACTATCTGACATGTTAGTATTGGATTTGATGTTGTGCAAATAAGATGTTTTGTGTTCAATTAGAAATCATTATTGATGATTTTATGCAGCCACAAGATCACTTTTAGTCAATAAGTACAGTTTGACATCATCCTAACTGATGCAGCTTAAATACTGTTCCAGGCTAGAAAACAGCTTTGACCAAATAAATACTTTTAACAAAGAAGAATCAACTGACAACTAGGATTTCAGGGATTAGTTTCACGTGCATACCCTGTTCATTAGTGAGTATGACGCACAACACATAGTTTAGTGATAGTTTAGAGCTGCGGTTGACTGCCAGTAAATGGTTTTGATGTTGTTACAACCTGAAAGCCTTCTAGGGTCGCCATCTTGACACGACCAGAAAAAAACGCAACAAATGAAGCGTTCAGAGCAGGCTGAGGACCTGAATATTAACAGGGATTATTTTTCGTACATTAACCTCAAGTTTTAGAACTGGGACCATGTTTAACACAGATATCCAACATCATAACAGCATGAAAATAACAGAAAATCACAAAAAACACAATATGTACCCTTTAATGTTTCTGTTTTAAAACATGGATATTTGGACCGGCATAGTACATTGTCCTAGTCATTAATTTAGTAGAAATGGAATGACCACATTGTGATAATAACTTTTTTAAAATGTATTTTTCTATTTTTCCAGGTGTTGAAACCCACTGTGATGGCAGACAGGATGAAGCTCAGTGTTATGGAGCTCTGGGAGGAACTGTGGTGCTCCAGCTGATGGACAGCACCTCAGAAATATTTAAATACCAATGGAACAAAGACAAAACCACAATAATACTTAATGGGAGAAAGGATAAGATTGTGTCTAATGAGATGAAGGACAGATCCATCTTTTCTCCCAGTAATGCAACATTTAGGATAAATAACCTGAGCAGGACTGATGGTGCTGAATATACCCTTAAAACCTTTGATTCAAATGGACGGGAATTAGAACAGCTGACTCTTCAGTTGTCTATTCAAGGTAAATAACTACTTTTGCTATCATTAATCTTATCATTTAATTTGTATTATTCACAATAAACCAACAAATGATTTTGGAAAATTAAACTAGGTAAATACACTTACATAAATACACATACTACTGTACAAATACTATTTCTATATTTTACCTTCCAAACAATCATTTCACATGAAACACTCAAAGTCTGCCACACAACTACAGTATAGGGTTGCATTTCCTGAAACATTTTAGTCTGTACTTCTGTATATGAATTCACATTGTAAACACTGAATATGTTTAAAGCCACATTAAAAAGTCATGTGAGTGTGTTTCTCTCAGCTCCTGTGTCCTCTCTCCTGCTGGACTCTGAGTGTTTGTCCCAGAGAGAGATGAGGGTGTCCTGCTCCTCTGAGGGAGGGGACAGTCCTCAGTACAGCTGGACTCTGGATGGACACACACTGACAGATGATCAGCTCCTCTCTGGAAATAAAGAGACCAACAACATCACTCTGAAACAAGACGTATCAGGACTACTGGTCTGCTCGGTCAGGAATCACGTCAGTAATGTCTCGAAAGAAATGAAGATATCTACGTGTGGTGAGACAGAACATAACTAGAAATCAACTTGATAATTAATTATTACACTGTACATTATTCACAGCTGATCTGTTTGTTTGTCCGTAGGCTTCATATTCATCAACTGCACCTTACCCGACGGGACAAACATATCACAGTGGGTGTTTTCAGCCAATAACACCCTGTGTATTGATCCAACAACAACCCCTCCCATGATCACAAACATTACAGGTAAGAAAACTGGCATCACAGTGTCAATTAAACCCTCAAATCAAACTGTGACCAACTCCAGCAGTGATGACCCATGGCACAGTCACATTAGTAAGTGAAAACTAACTCTGCTGCCGTGGATTCATTCATGTCATTTTCTCCTTTTGTCTCATGTATATGTGCATAATAACACCTTTCATTAAGAACATGGTTACTGAAAGATCTGTGTTTCTCTTGTGTCTTTTATTACTACAACATGTCATTTTCCAGTAATGGCTGGTGTTCTTTCAGCGCTGGTAATTCTGTCAGTAGTCGCAGTGGCAGTCGTCTGTAGTCACAGGAAAAAGCAAAACAACAAACCTAAAGGTACAAAGTTTCTTTTTTCATCACTGCACTCAAAGATGATTGTTTCTTGTCTACTTATAGATTAAAGGAATAGTTTGACATTTTGGGACACTGATTTGCTTTCTTTCTCAGAGTTAGAGGAGAAGATCGATATCACTCTTATATGTTTTTTAAATGTAAAGCTAACAGGCAGTTAGCCTACCTTAGCACAAAGACTAGAAACAGGGGGAAACAGCTAGCCTGGCTCCATACGAAGGTATAAAAATCCACCTACCAGCACCTCTAAAGTTCAGTTATTCATGTTATATCTTGTTAATTAGTGAACTTTAGAGGTGGGAGGATTTTTAACCTTTTTGACAGAGTCTGACTAGCTGTTTCCAGTCTTTGTGCTAAGCTGAACTACTGTCTCCTGGCTATTGCTTCATATTTAATGTACAAACAGGAGAGTGCTATTAGTCTTTTCAAGTCTACTGCCCAAAATGTCAAAGAATTTCCTTAACAATACACTGTTATCACTGAGTATGTGTAATTATGCAGCGTTTTATGTGTTCCTGCTTCCACTCTACAGAAGAGGAAGATGAGCAAGAACCGACCTATGCTAATGTGAAGATCATGCAGCAGCAACGGAGGCAGATGCATCAGACGGCAGAGATGGAGGCGGAGTACGGCCAAGTCAAGTTTTCAGGGTGACCTCGGAAAACTGTTAAACCAACAGAAGATGAATGTGTGTACGCTAAGGTCCATAAAAGCAGGTGATATACAGTGTTCAGCGGTTTTACAAAGACATATATTATCATTCATCACTTGTAATGTACTCCTGGGTTATGACTGGCATCAGTATGAAAACCTGCCGAAGGAGCTCAAACATTCAGGTGCATCATTTGAATCACACTGTGGCTAATCTTTTGTATAATATTTAATATTTTCTTTAAAAACATACATAATTTCAAGTATTCCTTGATTTGTATCCTCTTTTTTATCTTTACATGATGTAATACATCCTTGTTTTAACTCTTTTTTCATTTATAAGCATATTTACATTTAATTGATTGTTAAAACACAGAAAACTCGCAGTGCACAGTGTGCTCTTACATTGGTTTATCAAAGGTTTTGTGCTGTGTGGTGTGTGTTGGGACTTAATCTCATATTTGGCCACACCTCTTCCCTCAGCTCTCTAGAAGACCAAAGATAAGTTTGCATGTAATGACTGGTCTCTGAATTTGTTTCCATTACATGAACACTTCTGCTTTTTCTTAGGCTTGACATTTCATTCTTGCAAAATTGTTTTATCATTTGCAATAGATTTTTTAAGACTACTTTATTAGCTTTATTTATTACAGGGTGTTGAAACCATTTGTGTCAGTTAAAGGATGCAACAAGACATATGAACGAGTTGTGTTGTCCTGCTTACTCTTAAATTAAAGTTACTTCATGGGGTGAATTTGTAGATGGAGTTAACATGTAGTCTTTTCATTACTAATTACATTATTATATCATTTTTGTTATACATTATTTTAGGATGAACGCCTTATTATACATTATTATATATAGTTTTTCTGTTTCTGTTTCTGTCTGGAGAAATGAGAGAGTCAAATGAAGGGATAGTTTAAAACTAAATGTGATGCAACAACTTGTCAGTTTCTTAACACAAGATGTGTTTATCAGTTAAAACCATCAAGTTATATTTCCTATATTTTGCTTGATGCACTTCCTATGTGTGTGTTTGTGGATTCCAGTTAACAAAGTATCTTACAAAACTAAAAGATAGATATCCATATTACTCAACCATAGTAACACTGAACAACTTTTAACTATTTCATTATTTGAATAATTCAGAGTTTGAGTTATTCAAGCTCCAACTTTCAAATCTGGAGGAGAAACAAATCCACATTCTGAATATTTATATGAATTAGGTTGCTGACTTAAATTGCTTGTTGTCCTGTATTAACCAGAAGTTTGAATTAAATTGATGTTTTAGTTAATTACTATCGTGCAGGTGAATGTGGGATAAATGTTAGAACACAGAACACATTCATAGCAGCGATTACATAGTGTAAGCTGTAATTGCAAATCTGTGGAAACTGATCACTGCTCTTCAGAACTTGAAAGAGTGCTTTCATCACTTAAACAACTCAATATCAATTTTTAAGGGATTGGAGCTCTCAGCTCCAACCCAGCTCTCCTTTGGAAATGTTCACTGCACTTTAAACTTATATTCCCAACAAGAACTAATAGAAATGCAGTAGATATATATCTACCAGGGATGTGCAGAAAGCCCAGTATTTGTATTTGTATCTATATTTTTTTGAGGCAGCAAAATTATTTGTATTTGTATTTGAATAAAAGTGGAAAGAGCCTTAAAAATCATGTTTTTGTTTTTTTATTATGCTTTTAATTTTAGAAAATGAAAGTGTTACAATAAGTGTTCATGAATAAACTACCTTCCGAAGGAAGTCCACAAACCGGGTCTCCAACTGGAGTCTCCTAGATCATAGATGACTGATGCAAACATGATGATCCAGAGACATAGTTGTGCTAAACTGGCCTTTAATCTTTTCCCCATGAGCACAAATAGACAGTTTACATGTTGAACTACCAGCTGTCATTCTAAAATCCCAGTTTGATGGTAGAATATGGCCTCATTTATTGAATCAGTAAATGTTTTTCTGTGTATCAAAAGACTGATCAATCACTTGTTTTACAGTTTATCTTATGTTTTCAGTTGTCCTGATGTCTTTTGAGCATCATGGAAGGGAACTGAAATACAGCAGACAACAGCTGCTAGGTTGGTACTGCATGACATCATGACATGTCACCTGTGGCTTGGATTGTACTTCATCGTCTGCCAAATGACATGTAATGTTAGTGTAAAGTATAGTATCAGAGTTTTGTTTGTCATAGGCTTCATTATATGTCTGTGACTGTTGAGTAGTACAAGAAAGAAGGAGATGAGGAAGTCATGACAACATAAAGATCACGGGAAGAAGGTGGTGTCTTGTTTTCTTTCCTGTAAGTAGTGACCATGTTAAATTCACTCTCTTTCCCCCTCTCCACCTATAAAACCTGTAACTGAATTCAATACAGTTTTTATACCTTCTAATCTGAGGTTGATCTCTAACAGAAGACATTTCAGGCTGTTCAGTGCAGGATGTTCATGTTTTCTATTGAATAAAGTAAAGAAGTTTGTCTGAAAGCTGCTGACTGGGTCAACAGAGGCTGAACAGTGAGGAGACATGGAAGCTGTGGTTGGACTGTTGCTGATACTATTCGGAGTCTCTCATGGTGAGCTGTTTCACTATCTGACATGTTAGTATTGGATTTGATGTTGTGCAAATAAGATGTTTTGTGTTCAATTAGAAATCATTATTGATGATTTTATGCAGCCACAAGATCACTTTTAGTCAATAAGTACAGTTTGACATCATCCTAACTGATGCAGCTTAAATACTGTTCCAGGCTAGAAAACAGCTTTGACCAAATAAATACTTTTAACAAAGAAGAATCAACTGACAACTAGGATTTCAGGGATTAGATTCACATGCATACCCTGTTCATTAGTGAGTATGACGCACAACACATAGTTTAGTGATAGTTTAGAGCTGTGGTTGACTGCCAGTAAATGGTTTGATGTTGTTACAACCTGAAAGCTTTCTGTAGGTTAACTTTGAAATCACAGGTTGTGGAGCAAAGAAATGCTAATGAAATTTTTGAAAGTGAGATCCAAATCTCAGGACTTTGCAAATACAGTTGATAGCACAAAATGAATGAAATTTAATTTGAACAATGGAAACCCTCTCACTTACCAAAAATCAGAAATGACAGAATGATCATAATGAAATCTTAAGGAACCTGGAGATATACAATATCTTTTGTATTCTGACTGAATCTGTGAGGAAGAATGAAAACATCTCACAGTGCTGCTGAGTAATAATTATCACAATCACTCCAGAAATACAGTTTTACTGTATTTGCTTGGCAATGAACAATAGTTCATATCCAACATATGCCTGCCCTGATCTTTATTAGAAACTGTATAAAACAACAAGAACGTGTTATTATCAATGTTTTATGATGTGACACCGCTAAGGTTAAGGTCTGGTCAGGTTGAGGCACAAAAACCACTTGGGTTAGGGCAGTCCTTCTCAAATACTGGGGTGGTGCGATGCCGGACCGGTGTGTTTACTGTGTGTTACTGTGTGTTCACATCACAGACACTGAGTGAATTCTGGCTGAGTGTAGAGAGGCAGTATCCACTCTAAGGGCAGAAGGCTATGGGCATTCTTATTCCCTTTGCAACATCATATCTTTGTGAGACTGGCTTCTCTGCTGTTGCTGCACTGAAGACCAAGTACAGGTCCCAGCTAAATATTAAACAGGAGCTGAGAGTTGCAGTATCATGCTTCAAACCCCGCTTTGAAAAGCTGAGCACTGCAAAACGTGCTCATTGTAGCCATTAATCCTGACTTCCTCATTTTGATAAAAAAATCAGCACAAATTGTTTTATTCATTTTTGTTTTGTAGGTTAAAGTGTTTTATATATTGTGCTCCTTAATGTTAATGTTGCTGATCAATTTGAATTTGTTATTATTTATTGATTTTATTGAATTTTATTTTTCAGTATCAAATGGCAGTCGGTCAAAAAATGTTTATAGTTTAAATAAGGATTTAATTTTTTTTTAATTTCAGGCAAATTGATGCACTTTAAATCTTTTCTGTTACAAACTAAAAAACAATGTTAATAAAATTATTCTTTGTTGTAAGTTGATCTATACTTCTTTCTTTTTTCTTTTTTTGTTTTCTTTAATGTTAATAAGGATACAATGTTATGCAGAGGTGTACTTATAACAATTTTATAGACAAATGATACTATTTATAGTTGCAGTGGAGAGTGGGGGGGCGCAAAATGTTTTCTTCTTCTTAGGGGGGGCGTAACAGAAAATAATTGAGAAGCACTGGGTCAGGGAAAGGTCATGGTTTGGGTTAAAATTATCACTTGAAATGTGGCGTGGGATAAAGTTACTACTTCCTAACAATTCTGGCGAGGGTTTCGCAAATATAGGGTCGCCATCTTGACACGACCAGAAAAAAACACAACAAATGAAGCGTTCAGAGCAGGCTGAGGACCTGAATATTAACAGGGATTATTTTTCGTACATTAACCTCAAGTTTTAGAACTGGGACCATGTTTAACACAGATATCCAACATCATAACAGTATGAAAATAACAGAAAATCACAAAAAACATGATATGTACCCTTTAATGTTTCTGTTTTAAAACAGTATATTAGCACTGGCATAAAACATTGTCCTAGTCATTAATTTAGTAGAAATGGAATGACCACAATTGTGATAATAACTTTTTAAAATGTATTTTTCTATTTTCCAGGTGTTGAAACCCACTGTGATGGCAGACAGGATGGAGCTCAGTGTTATGGAGCTCTGGGAGGAACTGTGGTGCTCCAGCTGATGAACAGCACCTCAGAAATATTTAGATACGAATGGAAAAAAAAACAAAACACAATGATACTTAATGTGTCTAATGAGATAGAGGACAGATCCATCTTTACTCCCAGTAATGGAACATTTAGGATAAATAACCTGAGCAGGACTGATGGTGCTGAATATACCCTTACAACCTTTGATTCAAATGGAACTGCATTAGAACAGCGGACTCTTCAGTTGTCTATTCAAGGTAAATAACTACTTTTGCTATCATTAATCTTATAATTTAATTTGTATTATTCACAATAAACCAACAAATGATTTTAGAAAATTAAACTAGGTAAATACACTTACATAAATACACATACTACTGCACAAATACTATTTCTATATTTTACCTTTGCAAACAATCATTTCACATGAAACACTCAAAGTCTGCCACACAACTACAGTATAGGGTTGCATTTCCTGAAACATTTTAGTCTGTACTTCTGTATATGAATTTACATTGTAAACACTGAATATGTTTAAAGCCACATTAAAAAGTCACGTGAGTGTGTTTCTCTCAGCTCCTGTGTCCTCTGTCCTGCTGGACTCTGAGTGTTTGTCTCAGGGAGAGATGAGGGTGTCCTGCTCCTCTGAGGGAGGGGACAGTCCTCAGTACAGCTGGACTCTGGATGGACACACACTGACAGACGCTCAGCTCCTCTCTGGAAATAAAGAGACCAACAACATCACTCTGAAACAAGACGTATCAGGACTACTGGTCTGCTCGGTCAGGAATCACGTCAGTAATGTCTCGAAAGAAGAGAAGATATCTACGTGTGGTGAGACAGAACATAACTAGAAATCAACTTGATAATTAATTATTACACTGTACATTAGTCACAGTTGATCTGTTTGTTTGTCTGTAGGCTTCATATTCATCAACTGCACCTTACCCGACGGGACAAACATATCACAGTGGGTGTTTTCAGCCAATAACACCCTGTGTATTGATCCAACAACAACCCCTCCCATGATCACAAACATTACAGATAAGAAGACTGGCATCACAGTGTCAATTAAACCCTCAAATCAAACTGTGACCAACTCCAGCAGTGATGATCCATGGTACAGTCACATTAGTAAGTGAAAACTAACTCTGCTGCAGTGGATTCATTCATGTCATTTTCTCTTTTTGTCTCATGTATATGTGCATAATAACAAACTGTGACCAACTCCAGCAGTGATGACCCATGGTACATTAATAAGTGAAAACTTTCTCACCACACACGCCAGTACAGTCTGTAGTACTTTCATAACTTTGCTGTCACAGTGGAAACTTGACATGTGATTTTTGTGTCTCTGTATTTGAACAGATAACTCGCTGCTTGTGTTTGTTTTGCGAGCAGCTGTGGTACTTTCTCTGTTGGGTGGGATTGCCATCTATTTTGCTTGGAAGAAGAAGAAATACAACAAAGTTGAAACCTCCACCAGACCACGAATAAAGGACCATCCAGAGAACTCCTTCGCAATGGTTGAATTGTGAAGTTCTGCATCTGAACGTTAACTTTGTGAAAGCATCAGGATGCTTTTCACCTTCTGCAGTGATTGGTCACGTGTCTTTATAGTTTTAAAAAAATGACAGGATTTACTGTGAAATCTCTCTCCTGTTTTTATTCTTTACAAAACTTCTTCTGCCACTGTGTTCACAGCCCAGCAGCTCACTGTGAGTACCTTTATAAAAAAGTCTTAGTTAGTGTTTTCTGCGGCTCAGTGCATCCTTTATAAAGATTTCAAAAGTAAACAGACTTGTTGTGAAATCATCAGTGTACTGCTGCCTTTAGAGAGTGGTAAAGCCTACAGATCCCCACAGCTCTGCCTGTGATCATAGAACAGAGGAAACATTACAGCTGATACTGTCTGTTGATGATGTACAAAACTTTTTTCTTTCATTACTGCTGAAGTGAATTACAGTCACAATCAAAGACACATTAATGTCTAAATGTGCTGAAAGTGTCCATTTATGTTAAAGGAAAATGTCACATTGTGAATAGAGCTTATATTGTTATTTTATTACTGAAACTCATTTTGATGATATTTGGAAATTATTGTACTGTAGATTTCCATATCCTGACTGTCTGACTAAAACCTTGTATCTCCAAATTTGGTGATTTTCTTACTTCTTAAATTCAACCAATTTAAACACATTGGATTATTGAAATATGTACTGTCAGAGGTTGATGTTTTGGAGATACATGGCTTTCACTTTTGTACAGGAATGTTGAATTTAGTAGCTACATATATTGTGAAAATCACAGTTTTGTATTCAAAAGTTTTTATTGACACATTTGTTTGTACTAAAGCCCAAAATGTGATTTTACAACATATAAAATGCTGGCATTGTTTCTATCCAATCAGAATTTAAAATAACAATCAATCAGTTTAATCAGTTTTGTATTTTGAATGTAATTGAGCTGCCTTTTTGTTGACATTTTTATCACGGATTGTACCTTTAATGCCTGCTGAGAACTGAATAAACCCTCCAGTCTCATCACTAGTATAAGTAGATGTGAGGTTTCCCTCTGCTGGTTCACAGAGGCGTCACCATTATTTATGGATAGTTCTGTATTCATAAAACTCTGCTAAGATCAGTAAAAATAGATCAAATATTTACATGCTTCAGTTTAAGGTAAAATAATGATCAATAGAGCATACTGAGCAATACATTACTCTCCATCATAGAGTTATTATACTTCACGTATACGTGTGGCACAGCAGCATCAGCTGTACGGTGTTATGTTACACTCTGTGTACACTGTATTTATGATCTCTGTCGGATAAACATACGTGTGTTCATGAAAACGTATATATTAACTTTTAATTCACTTCACAACGTGGCATTATGTGACAGAAATATGCACATACATTATTATCTGCCAGACTTATAAAGACGCAGATACACCTGGTTCTGCTTTTTTAAATGTCACACACTGTGGAATCACATGCACGAGCCTCATTTGCTGTCACAGTGAGCCAAAAATGGATGTAAAGGTCTTTAAACCTCCGTTTGCACGTCAACAGTTGTGTCCGTTCTGCTCATCAGACCTCAGTGAGAATTACGCACAGGCTCTCCAACAGCTGATCATTACGCACGGCTACTGTGGATGTTTGAAACGACTTTACCCCTAATCCATCACATTTGTCTGCAAACCGTCACCACTGTAAAGTGTCAGTCATCATTATTAAACGTCAGAAGAATGATAAATGATTTATTGATGGAGCTCGTGTTGAAACTGACTTTACAAAGTGCTTCAAAACAAAATGAAGTGATCGTTAACAGAGAGATGATGCTGAAATAAACAGAATGATGCTTTAATAAGGTTTAATAATTCACCTTTGAATTTTACTGAAAGCTGTGTAGAAAAAATAACGACACAATCTAGACTGAAGTGCGCACATTCTCAGCGCACATTCTCCCTGTATAAATAGCATAGTTGTTGTGAAGCAGCCATATACCCCTGTGATTGGCAGGTTCGTTCTTATGCAATAAAGGGACCCTCCACACACAACACAGTAAAGTGCCATTCAAATAAAACTCGCGGGCCGCACTAATATTAAACTTTCATATCAAGGTGGGGGCCACAAAATATCGGCCTGCGGGCCAATTGATTGAGACCCATGATCTGACGGGTCTGAAGTGACATGTGTAGGTATGTTTACACGCTGTTTGATGTGCTGCAGCTGAGCAGCTAATTAGCATCTAGCTGCTAACTGACGTTAGCAGTGAATGTTTGTTTGGTGGCTCGTTCAACAAGCTGCAGGACAACACGTGTGTTCATGTTTCTAAGTTATCATCAATTTTTGATGATGTGGACAGAGGCTGTTTCATTCACTACCGTGTTCAAAAGAGGAAGGTATCATGCCTCATATTGCAATAATTGAGCATTGAATATTTTATATATTTTATTTTAGTTTATTTAAACATTGGACATCTTAAATGTTTTTTGTCTTGAATGTTTTCATTTAAGACCATGGGCAAAAGTTCATTGCTGTTTCGTGCTGTTAGTGTGTTACAAAATAAATAGAAAACAAAGTTTTATTTGTCTCCCCCCTTTTTTTGCTGATCCTAAAAATGATCCGATCAGTGACTCACATCCTATATATTTTGTATGTGGTGCACATAGATAAGAGTGTGTAAGTCATGTATTTGATACGTGCATTAATACTTTCTGATGTGAACCTACACTTTTAGATCTGTGAATGTTTTTAGTGTTCAGTCTTTCTAGTATTCAGCACTGATCTGTTCCTGTATCACATTATAAGCTTTGTGGTACTTTATATATTTCTGTATACTAACAAAAATACACAGGAAACACGTGTAAATCATGTGATATCTTGTCTGTTTTTGATGAGAACATAAATCTGTTGTCACAGTAGAACAATACTATACATTTGAATTTCACTTTGTTGGTAAAATCACTCATCTGAACCAGTCCATGGCTAAAATGAGCTCTTCTTTGTTTAGAAACAATGTGTATATGCTAAATGTCTTTAAAGAAGCAGCCTTTGCACTACTCAGGGGTTTTTGTTTTTAAAAGCAAATTGTTTTATTGGCATATAAAATTGCCCCCCACCCCTCTGATTTCATCAGGTGGGGGACAATGATATAGTTTGATGCGGTATGTTGGTTTTCCTCCTGTCCTCCCCAGCTTTTTGAGTCACCAGCCGCCACTGGTGTGGGGGTTGAATGCAGCTCATTTTTGTAGGATACAGCAGAAAGGCCTATATACATACAGTACATTATATACAAACTTTGTATGAAGTTTGGTGTTATTATCATTTATTTTATGATAATTACAGGTCTTATATTTATAATTCAGTAGTGGGGATGACCTATGAGGGGAAGGGTAAAAATGGAGTAAGGGTAACAGTTTAGTGATAAAGTGCTGTAGAAAAATACCATCAAAACTAAAATTTGTAGCTCTGTACTGCAGTTTTTCCTTTATTAGGGCACGAGCACCTAGCGGTTCACTCACACTCTCCTTTCAAATATATGAGTAATTTTCTGTGTCCAGCTGCAGATACTTATTGTCTTTACACACCTGACAGTACACATTTCAATCACACTTTGACCAGGCTATGTGGGTCAAAAGTCTTTACTTTTCTAAAAATAGACTTGATGAAAATTAGGAAATTAATTTGTTTTACACACAAACTACTTTCCATTTACTAATTGAAATTCCAGTGAATGGGCCCAAAATTTGCATGATTTTGATGACACGGGTGTGAGCAAGACAGACATGTCTCACTTTTTAGTGTCGCTATAACTTTACTGTAAATGCTCCAGTCTGCACCAAACTTCATCCCGGCCTGAACACGTCTACATGACAATATTCCATCAGTGATGCAAACTGGCTGAATAGCACTCCCTACGAAATTTCAGCAAAGCAGTCTCAGCAGCAGGCAAAATAATGGACAAAGGAAGTGATGTTTATCTCCTTCTTGCACTGTCTGAGAACAGCCCGGGTCTGAAGATATCTACATGCCCGTAACAGAAGCCATAGATATACATAGAACCAGACTGTTACATTTACAGTATATGTTAAGTTTTACATGCACTTTGTTTCATTTCCTTCACAGCTGAGTGAAATGAGTCTAAAACGAATGATGAGATGAATGAATTCTAAAATTCTAGTGTCCAGTGTCCTTTTAAGGCCACTGACTCCATTTTCTAGTTTCTTTTAAGTCCATAAACTGGAACAATAACATCCAGTCAAACTGTTTCCAACGTAAATGAGAAAAATGTAAAAGTCACAAATATGATACATTCATGAATTAAATCTCATTTTTTCAGATGCTTGATGATGTCAAAAGAAACCGAAAGCTTCAATTTTAGGTTGAATTATGGCTTGTAGAGTTAAATCAAACTTTTATACTGGAAATGAAACTGAGGTACAAATAACAGATACAAGAGTACATGAAACTGAAATTGTGAACACAATAAAAATGTATTTGAAAAGTGACAAAACTCTAGATAATGACTTACTCATGAATATATTTAATGATTGTGGCTGAATCTGTAGGAAATGTGAAGGAAAGCTAAAAGTTGCAAAATCAAATGTATTCTCACTCATTAAACAAAGATCACAAACTCAGGTATAAAACTAATGCTGAACCACAATAACAATTAGAATATGTTGTCCCAATTTGACTTTTTATACACTAACTAATGGTACTGCCACAAGGAGGGAGTTTAAGTTTGTCCACAAGTTGTTAAGTGAAACATTTTTCTGTCTCATATTTTTATATATTTTACAGTAATATTAACAGTCGCTGATCTGCAACTGTTTTCCAGTCACAGGCCTACAAGCTCAGCTGCTCAGCTTCAGGTTTATATGTCGACAAACATTTTTGATGAATGAACTGAATTTCCAGTGTAGAGGGTATGCCATTTCATTCTGGGCTTTTTGGAGTAGTCAGTGTTTCAAAATATGAATTTTTTAGATGCTTTTGGCTACATCTTGTTTCTTTCCTCAGCAGATGGAGTTTGCTCAGTTGTCATGGAGATGGTTCGGTTGTTATCAAGGGACCCAAGTATGGAGTATATATATCATATATCATATATAATATATCAGTCTGATATATTGACTGATATATTTATTGTTCAACAGTCTTGTAATAAACCTTGTAAAACATAACCTGTATGATAGTTAGTAGTTCATGGTGTTCCTGTATTAGATTGCATTATATTGCAAGATATTAAAAATATGTTTTCAATGTTAACCCAAAGGTCATCTGGGTGATTGAGGTCAGTGAGGTTTTCCTGCTCCTCTGAGGACGGGGACAGTCCTCCATACAGCTGGAGAGAGACAGAATCTACTGAGAAACACAAAGAGAGAGGGAGAGGATGACATGACAAAAGTTAACTGGTGACATTCAAACAAGCTTTCAACCACTGGACCAACAGGACGTGTCTGAGTGTCTCACAGGGACTTTTTGGGGCATAGTGTTTGCATATTTTTTTTTAGCATAAGTGTTTCTGTCATAAATGGGGAACTGGACCTGTAGAGTAGTACAAGAAATAAACAAAAACGGAGCAACAATAATCATAATGATGGAGAAGATGAGGAAGTCACAAGAACATAAAGATCACAGGAAGAAGGTGGTGTCTTGTTTTCTTTCTTGTAAGTAGTGACCATGTTAAATTCACTTCCTTTCCCCCTCTCCACCTATAAAACCTGTAGCTGAATTCAATATGGTTTTTATACCTTCTTATCTGAGGTTGATCTCTAACAGAAGACATTTCAGCCTGTTCAGTGTAGGATGTTCATGTTTTCTATTGAATAAAGTAAAGAAGTTTGTCTGAAAGCTGCTGACTGGGTCAACAGAGGCTGAACAGTGAGGAGACATGGAAGCTGTGGTTGGACTGTTGCTGATACTATTCGGAGTCTCTCATGGTGAGCTGTTTCACTATCTGACATATTAGTATTGGATTTGATGTTGTGCAAATAAGATGTTTTGTGTTCAATTAGAAATCATTATTGATGATTTTATGCAGCCACAAGATCACTTTTAGTCAATAAGTAGCAGCTTAAATACTGTTCCAGGCTAGAACAGAACAGCTTTGACCAAATAAATACTTTTAACAAAGAAGAATCAACTGACAACTAGGATTTCAGGGATTAGTTTCACATGCATACCCTGTTCATTAGTAAGTATGACACACAACACATAGTTTAGTGATTTAGAGCTGCGATTGACTGCCAGTAAATGGTTTGATGTTGTTACAACCTGAAAGCTTTCTGTAGGTTAACTTTGAAATCACAGGTTGTGGAGCAAATATACGCTAATGAAATTTTTGAAAGTGGTATCCAAATCTCAGGACTTTGCAAATACAGTTGATAGCACAAAATGAATGAAATTTAATTTGAACAATGGAAACCCTCTCACTTACCAAAAATCAGAAATGACAGAATGATCATAATGAAATCTTAAGGAACCTGGAGATATACAATATCTTTTGTATTCTGACTGAATCTGTGAGGAAGAATGAAAACATCTCACAGTGCTGCTGAGTAATAATTATCACAATCACTCCAGAAATATAGTTTTACTGTATTTGCTTGGCAATGAACAGTAGTTCATATCCAACATATGCCTGCCCTGCTCTTTATTAGAAACTGTATAAAACAACAAGAACGTGTTATTATCAATATTTTATGATGTGACACCGCTAAGGTTAAGGTCTGGTCAGGTTGAGGCACAAAAACCACTTGGGTTAGGGCAGTCCTTCTCAGACAGTGGGGCGGTGCGATGCTGGACCGGTGTGTTTACTGTGTGTTACTGTGTGTTCACATCACAGACACTGAGTGAATTCTGGCTGAGTGTAGAGAGGCAGTATCCACTCTAAGGGCAGAAGGCTATGGGCATTCTTATTCCCTTTGCAACATCATATCTTTGTGAGACTGGCTTCTCTGCTGTTGCTGCACTGAAGACCAAGTACAGGTCCCAGCTAAACATTGAACAGGAACTGAGAGTTGCAGTATCATGCTTCAAACCCCGCTTTGAAAAGCTGTGCACTGCAAAACTCAGTTGCTCATTGTAGCCATTAATCCTGACTTCCTCATTTTGATAAAAAAAAAAAAAATCAGCACAAATTGTTTTATTCATTTTTGTTTTGTAGGTTAAAGTGTTTTATATATTGTGCTCCTGAGTTAATGTTGCTGATCAATTTGAATTTATTATTATTTATTGATTTTATTTAATTTTATTTTTCAGTATCAAATGGCAGTCGGTCAAAAAATGTTTATAGTTTAAATAAGGATTTAATTTTTTTTTAATTTCAGGCAAATTGATGCACTTTAAATCTTTTCTGTTACAAACTAAAAAACAATGTTAATAAAATTATTCTTTGTTGTAAGTTGATCTATACTTCTTTCTTTTTTCTTTTTTTGTTGTCTTTAATGTTAATAAGGATACAATGTTATGCAGAGGTGTACTTATAACAATTTTATAGACAAATGATACTATTTATGTCGCAGTGGAGAGTGGGGGGGCGCAAAATGTTTTCTTCTTCCTAGGGGGGGCGTAACAGAAAATAATTGAGAAGCACTGGGTCAGGGAAAGGTCATGGTTTGGGTTAAAATTATCACTTGAAATGTGGCGTGGGATAAAGTTACTACTTCCTAACAATTCTGGCGAGGGTTTCGCAAATATAGACTCGCCATCTTGACACGACCAGAAAAAAACGCAACAAATGAAGCATTCAGAGCAGGCTGAAGACCTGAATATTAACAGGGATTATTTTTCGTACATTAACCTCAAGTTTTAGAACTGGGACCATGTTTAACACAGATATCCAACATCATAACAGTATGAAAATAACAGAAAATCACAAAAAACATAATATGTACCCTTTAATGTTTCTGTTTTAAAACATGAATATTTGCACCTGCATAGTACATTGTCCTAGTCATTAATTTAGTAGAAATGGAATGACCACAATTGTGATAATAACTTTTTTAAAATGTATTTTTCTATTTTTGCAGGTGTTGAAACTCACTGTGATGGCAGACAGGATGGAGCTCAGTGTTATGGAGCTCTGGGAGGAACTGTGGTGCTCCAGCTGATGGACAACACCTCAGAAATATTTAGATATGAATGGAAAAAAAAACAAAACACAATGATACTTAATGGGAGAAAGGATAAGATTGTGTATAATATGATGAAGGACAGATCCATCTTTACTCCCAGTAATGGAACATTTAGGATAAATAACCTGAGCAGGACTGATGATGCTGAATATACCCTTACAACCTTTGATTCAAATGGACGGGAATTAGAACAGCGGACTCTTCAGTTGTCTATTCAAGGTAAATAACTACTTTTGCTGTCATTAATCTTATAATTCAATTTGTATTAATCACAATAAACCAACAAATGATTTTGGAAAATTACACTTGGTAAATACACTTACATAAATACACATACTACTGAACAAATACTATTTCTATATTTTACCTTTGCAAACAATCATTTCACATGAAACACTCAAAGTCCGCCACACAACTACAGTATAGTGTTGCATTTCCTGAAACATTTTAGTCTGTACTTCTGTATATGAATTCACATTGTAAACACTGAATATGTTTAAAGCCACATTAAAAAGTCATGTGAGTGTGTTTCTCTCAGCTCCTGTGTCCTCTCTCCTGCTGGACTCTGAGTGTTTGTCCCAGAGAGAGATGAGGGTGTCCTGCTCCTCTGAGGGAGGGGACAGTCCACAGTACAGCTGGACTCTGGATGGACACACACTGACAGACTATCAGCTCCTCTCTGGAAATAAAGAGACCAACAACATCACTCTGAAACAAGACGTCTCAGGACTACTGGTCTGCTCGGTCAGGAATCACGTCAGTAATGTCTCGAAAGAAAAGAAGATATCTACGTGTGGTGAGACAGAACATAACTAGAAATCAACTTAATAATTAATTATTACACTGTACATTAGTCACAGTTGATCTGTTTGTTTGTCCGTAGGCTTCATATTCATCAACTGCACCTTACCCGACGGGACAAACATATCACAGTGTGTGATTTCAGCCAATAACACCCTGTGTATTGATCCAACAACAACCCCTCCCATGATCACAAACATTACAGGTAAGAAGACTGGCATCACAGTGTCAATTAAACCATCAAATCAAACTGTGACCAACTCCAGCAGTGATGACCCATGGTACAGTCACATTAGTAAGTGAAAACTAACTCTGCTGCAGTGGATTCATTCATGTCATTTTCTCTTTTTGTCTCATGTATATGTGCATAATAACACCTTTCATTAAGAACATGGTTACTGAAAGATCTGTGTTTCTCTTGTGTCTTTTATTACTACAACATGTCATTTTCCAGTAATGGCTGGTGTTCTCTCAGCGCTGGTAATTCTGTCAGTGGTCCCGGTGGCAGTCGTCTGTAGTCACAGGAAAAAGCAAAACAACAAACCTAAAGGTACAAAGTTTCTTTTTTCATCACTGCACTCAAAGATGATTGTTTCTTGTCTACTTATAGATTAAAGGAATAGTTTGACATTTTGGGACACTGATTTGCTTTCTTTCTCAGAGTTAGAGGAGAAGATCAATGCCACTCTTATATGTTTTTTAAATGTAAAGCTAACAGCCAGTTAGCTTAGCTTAGCACAAAGACTAGAAACAGGGGGAAACAGCTAGCCTGGCTCCCTACGAAGGTATAAAAATCCACCTACCAGCACTTCTAAAGTTCAGTTATTCATGTTATATCTTGTTAATTAGTGAACTTTAGAGGTGGGAGGATTTTTTAACCTTTTTGACAGAGTCTGACTAGCCGTTTCCAGTCTTTGTGCTAAGCTGAGCTACTGTCTCCTGGCTATCGCTTCATATTTAATGTACAAACAGGAGAGTGCTATTAATCTTTTCAAGTCTACTGCCCAAAATGTCAAAGAATTTCCTTAACAATACACTGTTATCACTGAGTATGTGTAGTTATGCAGCATTTTATGTGTTCCTGCTTCCACTCTACAGGAGAAGAAGATGTGCAAGAACTGACCGATGCTAATGTGAAGATCGTGCAGCAGCAACGGAGACAGATGCATCAGACGGCAGAGATGGAGGCGGAGTACGGCCAAGTCAAGTTTTCAGGGTGACCTCGGAAAACTGTTAAACCAACAGAAGATGAATGTGTGTACGCTAAGGTCCATGAAAGCAGGTGATACACAGTGTTCAGCGTTTTTACAAAGACATATATTATCATTCATCACTTGTAATGTACTCCTGGGTTATGACTGGCATCAGTATGAAAACCTGCCAAAGGAGCTCAAACATTCAAGTGCATCATTTGAATCACACTGTGGCTAATTTTTTTTGTGTAATATTTAATATTTTCTTTAAAAACATATATGTATATATATTTTTTTTCAGGTATTCCTTGATTTTTATCCTCTTTTTTTAATATTTACATGATGTAATACATCCTTGTTTTAACTCTTTTTTAATTCATAAGCATATTTACATTTAATTCATTGTTAAAACACAGAAAACTTGCAGTGCACAGTGTGCTCTTACATTGGTTTATCAAAGGTTTTGTGCTGTGTGGTGTGTGTTGGGACTTAATCTCATATTTGGCCACACCTCTTCCCTCAGCTCTCTAGAAGACCAAAGATAAGTTTGCATGTAATGACTGGTCTCTGAATTTGTTTCCATTACATGAACACTTCTGCTTTTTCTTAGGCATGACATTTCATTCTTGCAAAATTGTTTTATCATTTGCAATAGATTTTTTAAGACTACTTTATTAGCTTTATTTATTACAGGGTGTTGAAACCATTTGTGTCAGTTAAAGGATGCAACAAGACAAATGAACGAGTTGTGTTGTCCTGCTTACTCTTAAATTAAAGTTACTTCATGGGGTGAATTTGTAGATGGAGTTAACATGTAGTCTTTTCATTACTAATTACATTATTATATCATTTTTGTTATACATTATTTTAGGATGAACGCCTTATTATACATTATTATATATAGTTTTTCTGTTTCTGTTTCTGTCTGGAGAAATGAGAGAGTCAAATGAAGGGATAGTTTAAAACTAAATGTGATGCAACAACTTGTCAGTTTCTTACCACAAGATGTGTTTATCAGTTAACACCAGAAAGTTATATTTCCTATATTTTGCTTGATGCACTTCCTATGTGTGTGTTTGTGGATTCCAGTTAACAAAGTACCTTACAAAACTAAAAGATAGATATCCATATTACTCAACCATAGTGACACTGAACAACTTTTAACTATTTCATTATTTGAATAATTCAGAGTTTGAGTTATTTAAGCTCCAACTTTCAAATCTGGAGGAGAAACAAATCCACATTCTGAATATTTGTATGAATTAGGTTGCTGACTTAAATTGCTTGTTGTCCTGTATTAACCAGAAGTTAATTTGAATTAAATTGATGTTTTAGTTAATTACTATTGTGCAGGTGAATGTGGGATAAATGTTAGAACACAGAACACATTCATAGCAGCGATTACATACTGTAAGCTGTAATTGCAAATCTGTGGAAACTGATCACTGCTCTTCAGAACTTGAAAGAGTGCTTTCATCACTTAAAACAACTCAATATCAATTTTTAAGGAGCTCTCAGCTCCAACCCAGCTCTCCTTTGGAAATGTTCACTGCACTTTAAACTTATATTCCCAACAAGAACTAATAGAAATACAGTAGATATATATCTACTAGGGATGTGCAGAAAGCCCAGTATTTGTATTTGTATCTGTATTTTTTTGAGGCAGCAAAAGTATTTGTATTTGTATTTGAATAAAAGTGGAAAGAGCCTTAAAAATCATGTTTTTGTTTTTTTATTATGCTTTTAATTTTAGAAAATGAAAGTGTTACAATAAGTGTTCATGAATAAACTACCTTCTGAAGGAAGTCCACAAACCGGGTCTCCAACTGGAGTCTCCTAGATCATAGATGACTGATGCAAACATGATGATCCAGAGACATAGTTGTGCTAAACTGGCCTTTAATCTTTTCCCCATGAGCACAAATAGACAGTTTACATGTTGAACTACCAGCTGTCATTCTAAAATCCCAGTTTGATGGTAGAATATGGCCTCATTTATTGAATCAGTAAATGTTTTTCTGTGTATCAAAAGACTGATCAATCACTTGTTTTACAGTTCATCTTATGTTTTCAGTTGTCCTGATGTCTTTTGGGCATCATGGAAGGGAACTGAAATACAGCAGACAACAGCTGCTAGGTTGGTACTGCATGACATCATGACATGTCACCTGTGGCTTGGATTGTACTTCATCGTCTGCCAAATGAAATGTAATGTTAGTGTAAAGTATAGTATCAGAGTTTTGTTTGTCATAGGATTCATTATATGTCTGAGACTGTTGAGTAGTACAAGAAAGAAGGAGATGAGGAAGTCATGACAACATAAATTTCTTGAGAAGATGATGGTGTGTGATTTTCTTTCTTGTAAGTAGTGACCATGTTAAATTCACTTCCTTTCCCCCTCTCCACCTCTAAAACCTGTAGCTGAATTCAATACAGTTTTTATACCTTCTTATCTGAGGTTGATCTCTAACAGAAGACATTTCAGGCTGTTCAGTGTAGGATGTTCATGTTTTCTATTGAATAAAGTAAAGAAGTTTGTCTGAAAGCTGCTGACTGGGTCAACAGAGGCTGAACAGTGAGGAGACATGGAAGCTGTGGTTGGACTGTTGCTGATACTATTCGGAGTCTCTCATGGTGAGCTGTTTCACTATCTGACATGTTAGTATTGGATTTGATATTGTGCAAATAAGATGTTTTGTGTTCAATTAGAAATCATTATTGATGATTTTATGCAGCCACAAGATCACTTTTAGTCAATAAGTACAGTTTGACATCATCCTAACTGATGCAGCTTAAATACTGTTCCAGGCTAGAAAACAGCTTTGACCAAATAAATACTTTTAACAAAGAAGAATCAACTGACAACTAGGATTTCAGGGATTATTTTCACGTGCATACCCTGTTCATTAGTGAGTATGACACACAACACATAGTTTAGTGATAGTTTAGAACTGCGGTTGACTGCCAGTAAATGGTTTGATGTTGTTACAACCTGAAAGCTTTCTGTAGGTTAACTTTGAAATCACAGGTTGTGGAGCAAATAAATGCTAATGAAATTAGTGAAAGTGAGATCCAAATCACAGGACTTTGCAAATACAGTTGATAGCACAAAATGAATGAAATTTAATTTGAACAATGGAAACCCTCTCACTTACCAAAAATCAGAAATGACAGAATGATCATAATGAAATCTTAAGGAACCTGGAGATATACAATATCTTTTGTATTCTGACTGAATCTGTGAGGAAGAATGAAAACATCTCACAGTGCTGCTGAGTAATAATTATCACAATCACTCCAGAAATATAGTTTTACTGTAATTGCTTGGCAATGAACAGTAGTTCATGTCCAACATATGGCTGCCCTGCTCTTTATTAGAAACTGTATAAAACAACAAGGACGTGTTATTATCAATGTTTTATGATGTGACACCGCTAAGGTTAAGGTCCGGTCAGGTTGAGGCACAAAAACCACTTGGGTTAGGGCAGTCCTTCTCAGACAGTGGGGCGGTGCGATGCCGGGGGGGGGGGTTAATTGTCATTGCCAGAGTGTGCGCAGGGAGTATTAGCTCTATGGTGGAGCGGTTTTTTGCTCGGAGCATGCGCACACACAGCACAGAGCAGGAGATATGAAGTGCAGTGAACAAACCCTCAAGAGACACCATGGAAAGTTACTTAACAGGGATGGAAAGAAAGGCGGAGAGAGACGAAGATAATTAGACAAACAAAAGTCACCCGAAAGCTAAGACGAGGAAATAAGATGAAGCGTATGTAGCGCTCAGTTTCACTGTGACTACGGTGGGAGACGAGGAAAGACCGGTGTGTTTACTGTGTCTTAAAATGTTGGCAGCGGACAGCATGAAGCCAAATAAATTAAGGCGTCACTTAAAGACATTACACCTCAATCACGCTGATAAGCCGCTTGAGTTTTTTCAGCGAAAACGTGCCGAATATTGCCAACAATCATCCCGCTTTGTGAATGCTACTTCATTAAATCAGCGAGCACTGTTAGCATCATATAAGGTGGCGTACCAAACTGCTCAGTGCAAAAAAACCCCACACCATATCAGAGGAGCTGATACTGCCTGCAGCATTAGACATGGTCTCTGTCGTGCTGGATGACGTAAGTGCTGCAAAAATAAAAACTGTCCCTGACACTGTCGCCAGACGTATAAATGACATTGCTAACGATCTTCAAGAACAGCTGGTAGATAAACACAAACGTTTTGCCTTACAACTCGATGAAGCAACTGACAGCAACAAAGACAATTTGTTTGTGTCTTATGTACGTTTTGACATGACAAACTCTCTGTGTGAGGATCTACTTTTTTGTAAATATGTCAGAGACAGAGCCACAGCTGAAGAGCTTTTCAAAATGCTGGACTGCTTCCTGACTGAGAATGGGCTAAAGTGAGAGAACTGCGTTGGTGTTTGCAGTGATGGTGCACAGACCATGGCAGGGATGAGAAAAGGACTTCAGGCACTCATCAATGCTGAGTGGACACACTGTGTTATACACAGAGAAGCACTGGCCTCAAGGCACCTTTCCTCTGAATTAAGTGAGGTTATGACTGACATTATAGATGTAGTCAATTTTATAAAGACCAGGCCACTAAAAACAGGAGTCTTCTTTGCTGTCTGTGAGGAGATGGGAGCTGAACACCAAGCTGTGCTGTTTCACAGTGAAGCAAGGTGGCTGTCACAAGATAAAGTTTTGTCCTGAGTTTTTGAGCTCAGAGAGCAGATAAGAATGTTTTTGGAGCAATGTGGGGCAGATGACTTGATGAAGGAAATACTGATTCATTCGAGAACCGGCATGAATTTGTTGACACTACTGACTATGATGCCACCTCAGTGATTCCATATATCAAGCAGCATATTTCATCATTGATGGGATTCTTTAAAAAGTACTTCCCTGAAAACAGTTCCCAGTATGACTGGGTCAGAGATCCTTTCAATGCACCAGCTCTGCAGAGGAAGACCAGTTCATTGACATGACGTCTGACTCCACATGGAGACTGAGGTTCACATCACAGACAGTGAGTGAATTCTGGCTGAGTGTAGAGAGGCAGTATCCACTCTAAGGGCAGAAGGCTATGGGCATCCTTATTCCCTTTGCAACATCATATCTTTGTGAGACTGGCTTCTCTGCTGTTGCTGCACTGAAGACCAAGTACAGGTCCCAGCTAAACATTGAACAGGAGCTGAGAGTTGCAGTATCATGCTTCAAACCCCGCTTTGAAAAGCTGAGCACTGCAAAACGTGCTCATTGTAGCCATTAATCCTGACTTCCTCATTTTGATAAAAACAAATCAGCACAAATTGTTTTATTCATTATTGTTTTGTAAGTTAAAGTGTTTTATATATTGTGCTCCTGAGTTAATGTTGCTGATCAATTTGAATGTATTATTATTTATTGATTTTATTTAATTTTATTTTCAGTATCAAATGGCAGTCGGTCAAAAACTGTTTATAATTTAAATAAGGATTTAATTTTTTTTAATTTCAGGCAAATTGATGCACTTTAAATCTTTTCTGTTACAAACTAAAAAAACAATGTTAATAGAATTATTATTTGTTGTAAGTTGATCTATACTTCTTTCTTTTTTTGTTTTCTTTAATGTTAATAAGGATACAATGTTATGCAGAGGTGTACATATAACAATTTTATAGACAAATGATACTATTTATAGTCGCGGTGGAGAGTGGGGGGGCGCAAAATGTTTTCTTCTTCCTGGGGGGGCGTAACAGAAAATAATTAAGAAGCACTGGGTCAGGGAAAGGTCATGGTTTGGGTTAAAATTATCACTTGAAATGTGGCGTGGGATAAAGTTACTACTTCCTAACAATTTTGGCGAGGGTTTCTCAAATATAGACTCACCATCTTGACACGACCAGAAAAAACAAATGAAGTGTTCAGAGCAGGCTGAAGACCTGAATATTAACAGGGATTATTTTTCATACATTAACCTCAAGTTTTAGAACTGGGACCATGTTTAACACAGATATCCAACATCATAACAGTATGAAAATAACAGAAAATCACAAAAAACATAATATGTACCCTTTAATGTTTCTGTTTTAAAACATGAATATTTGCACTGGCATAATACATTGTCCTAGTCATTAATTTAGTAGAAATGGAATGACCACAATTGTGATAATAACTTTTTTAAAATGTATTTTTCTATTTTTGCAGGTGTTGAAACCCACTGTGATGGCAGACAGGATGGAGCTCAGTGTTATGGAGCTCTGGGAGGAACTGTGGTGCTCCAGCTGATGGACAGCGCATCAAAAATATTTAAATACCAATGGAACAAAGACAAAACCACAATAATACTTCATGGGAGAAAGGATAAGATTGTGTCTAATGAGATGAAGGACAGATCCATCTTTACTCCCAGTAATGGAACATTTAGGATAAATAACCTGAGCAGGACTGATGGTGCTGAATATACCCTTAAAACCTTTGATTCAAATGGAACTGCATTAGAACAGCGGACTCTTCAGTTGTCTTTTCAAGGTAAATAACTACTTTTGCTGTCATTAATCTTATCATTTAATTTGTATTATTCACAATAAACCAACAAATGATTTTGGAAAATTACACTAGGTAAATACACTTACATAAATACACATACTACTGAACAAATACTATTTCTATATTTTACCTTCCAAACAATCATTTCACATGAAACACTCAAAGTCTGCCACACAACTACAGTATAGTGTTGCATTTCCTGAAACATTTTAGTCTGTACTTCTGTATATGAATTTACATTGTAAACACTGAATATGTTTAAAGCCACATTAAAAAGTCATGTGAGTGTGTTTCTCTCAGCTCCTGTGTCCTCTGTCCTGCTGGACTCTGAGTGTTTGTCTCAGGGAGAGATGACGGTGTCCTGCTCCTCTGAGGGAGGGGACAGTCCTCAGTACAGCTGGACTCTGGATGGACACACACTGACAGACGATCAGCTCCTCTCTGGAAATAAAGAGACCAACAACATCACTCTGAAACAAGACGTCTCAGGACTACTGGTCTGCTCGGTCAGGAATCACGTCAGTAATGTCTCGAAAGAAATGAAGATATCTACGTGTGGTGAGACAGAACATAACTAGAAATCAACTTGATAATTAATTATTACACTGTACATTAGTCACAGTTGATCTGTTTGTTTGTCCGTAGGCTTCATATTCATCAACTGCACCTTACCCGACGGGACAAACATATCACAGTGTGTGTTTTCAGCCAATAACACCCTGTGTATTGATCCAACAACAACCCCTCCCATGATCACAAACATTACAGGTAAGAAGACTGGCATCACAGTGTCAATTAAACCCTCAAATCAAACTGTGACCAACTCCAGCAGTGATGACCCATGGTACATTAATAAGTGAAAACTTTCTCACCACACACACCAGTACAGTCTGTAGTACTTTCATAACTTTGCTGTCACAGTGGAAACTTGACATGTGATTTTTGTGTCTCTGTATTTGAACAGATAACTCGCTGCTTGTGTTTGTTTTGCGAGCAGTTGTGGTACTTTCTCTGCTGGGTGGGATTGTCATCTATTTTGCTTGGAAGAAGAAGAAATACAACAAAGCTGAAACCTCCACCAGACCACGAATAAAGGACCATCCAGAGAACTCCTTCGCAATGGTTGAATTGTGAAGTTCTGCATCTGAACGTTAACTTTGTGAAAGCATCAGGATGCTTTTCACCTTCTGCAGTGATTAGTCACGTGTCTTTATAGGTATAAACAATGACAGGATTTACTGTGAAATCTCTCTCCTGTTTTTATTCTTTACAAAACTTCTTCTGCCACTGTGTTCACAGCCCAGCAGCTCGCTGTGATTACCTTTATAAAAAAGTCTTAGTTAGTGTTTTCTGCGGCTCAGTGCATCTTTTATAAAGATTTCAAAAGTAAACAGACTTGTTGTGAAATCATCAGTGTACTGCTGCCTTTAGAGAGTGGTAAAGCCTACAGATCCCCACAGCTCTGCCTGTGATCATAGAACAGAGGAAACATTACAGTTGATACTGTCTGTTGATGATGTACAAAACTTTTTTCTTTCATTACTGCTGAAGTGAATTACAGTCACAATCAAAGACACATTAATGTCTAAATGTGCTGAAAGTGTCCATTTATGTTAAAGGAAACTGTCACATTGTGAATAGAGCTTATATTGTTAGTTTATTACTGAAACTCATTTTGATGATATTTGGAAATTATTGTACTGTAGATTTCCATATCCTGACTGTCCGACTAAAACCTTTTATCTCCAAATTTGGTGATTTTCTTACTTCTTAAATTCAACCAATTTAAACACATTGGATTATTGAAATATGTACCGTCAGAGGTTGATGTTTTGGAGATACATGGCTTTCACTTTTGTACGGGAATGTTGAATTTAGTAGCTACATATATTGTGAAAATCACAGTTTTGTATTCAAAGGTTTTTATTGACACATTTGTTTGTACTAAAGCCCAAAATGTGATTTTACAACATATAAAATGCTGGAATGTGAACTTATATGACTGAAGTGTCATATCATCGTTTGTTTCTATCCAATCAGAATTTAAAGTAACAATTAATCAGTTTAATCAGTTTTGTATTTTGAATGTAGTTGAGCTGCCTTTTTGTTGACATTTTTATCATGGATTGTACCTTTAATGCCTGCTGAGAACTGAATAAATTCTCCAGTCTCATCACTAGTATAAGTAGATGTGAGGTTTCCCTCTGCTGGTTCACAGAGGCGTCACCATTATTTATGGATAGTTCTGTATTCATAAAACTCTGCTGAGATCAGTAAACATAAATCAAATATTTACAAGCTTCAGTTTAAGGTAAATGACAAACTGCAGACTCCTGGAAAAGAATTCATAGTGACAAGAGGAGGACAAACCAGTAGAGTGCTTTGCTTCTCTAAAATCTGAAAGATAGATAGATGGATGATGAGTTGCCAACAATATTAATTATGATTTGAATTGTTGATAACTATGAATATTTGAAATGTCCTTATAATAATTTAAGACAAATGGATAGTGTGATAATCATTAAGAAGTGATTATGCACATGTACAAATCCTTTTTAGGTTGGAGATTAAAACCATTTATAATGAAGAACAATTATAAGATATTTATGTATCAACTTATAACAACTGTTTATAAATGTATTTCAAGCTATTGAAGACATATGATTATGTGTAATTGTAACTATGTTATATAGTAGTGTAGGACTGGTCTCACATCAAGGACTTTTTTCACTTTTTGAAAGTGCAAAAATGCTTCTTCACACATAGTGAATAAAACTGTACAAATAACATTCAACTGCTCAGAAGTGTAAAAATGTAAAAACTCAATAATACAAATGATTGTTTAAAGTTAAAAATCAGTTAGTCATAAAGTGGAAAGAAAAAAGTGTTCTTTGGTCATTTTACTGTTCAGTCGTCTTCTGAAATCATCTTCGTCTCCATATCTTCATCTTCTTTTTTCAGTCCTACCTGGCCGTCATCTTCTCCCCTCAGGTCCTCTCTTCCTTCTTCTTGCCTCCATTGACATCCTCCTCCACTGACCTTCCCTTCACTTTCAGTTATCACCATCACATGTTTTATTCCTCCATTTCTTCTTTTCCACCTCATTGTTATGTGTTGTATATGTCATGTCTTTTATTCTGCCTTTCTCTGCTTAAAGCAGGAAGTTATTCAGAACAGCTCTCAACAATATCTTAACTTCAACCAGGTTTCACTGAGACAAAAAACTGTTTTTACTCTTCACAGATAATAATACTGAAAGTCTTCAGTGGACATTCCCTCATATGTCATCGTGCAGAGTACCAAATAGGAGAAGAATGCTGTCCTAGATGTCTTGCTGGTAAGATCTAACTGAAACATAAAAGGATGTTTGGCAGCAACGATACTTACAGAATTGATCACTTCTGGGCTGATCAATACAGTTTACTGCTTGTTTATAAGCAGTAAAACAAAGTGATGGTTTTTCTGACAGCTGACTTTTACGTAGCTAAATGTTCCTTGTTTCTTAATTCAGACATGACAGAAGATTTACAGAAAGATACAATGCTTGTACGATATTTATCACCTGGTGAACAAGAGGGATCAGAGAGAGAAAAGCAATTATTTAAAATATAATGTGAATAATATGATAATTATAATGATAATAAATTGTTTCTTCTTCACAGGAAATCGAGTTAAAACAGATTGTACAGAGTTCAGAAGCACATCCTGTCTGTCCTGCACTGATGGAACCTACATGAATCATCCCACTGGACTTAAACAGTGTTTCACCTGTGCAAACTGTGATGCAGGTAGATTTATATTCATATTATTAGCAGAAATTTAAGCAATCATAAAAACTGAAGATTGTCTGTAAGTCAGAAAAAAGATCAGCATGCTGTTGCTGTCTAGTAGATTGAACAGAAGAGAAGTTTAGTATCTCATATGTAACCTCTGTATGTGTTGACAGGTTCTGGTCTGCAGATAAAGACATCATGTACATCAACATCAAATACAGTTTGTCAACCACTGGAGGGATTCTACTGTATGGACTCCACAGAGGACGGCTGTGTGAAAGCACTGAAACACACAAGCTGTCAACCAGGACAATACATCAGACAAAAAGGTTGGTTTTCTCATGCTGACTTTAAGATTATAGTTGTAGTTGAAGTTTTAAATGGGAACACCATGACCTGACAAACAAGTTGCTTATTAAAGCTGCACGTATTGATTTCTGTCCACTAGATAGCAGGAAAAAAGCAGCTCAATAATTCTGTAGAAAAAGTCACAACTGAACACAGACCAGTCAACTTGTTGCTCAACTTGTTGTGTAAATTGCTCCTGAGAAATGGTGTGAAGATGAAATGAGTATTTGCATGAAGCAGTGAAGCTGATGACATTTGGATCATTGTAGTTTTCTCTCAAACAGTAGTTTGGTTATGAATCTGATTCCATCGTAGCTCAAGAATGACAAGATGGTGAAATATAAAAACTTGTCAACAATCATTATGAAACAAAGGACTATTATTGGATGTGTGATTTTCAAGTGTCAGCTTCACTGAAATGAAATCAGACAGATGTGATGACAGTGATGATGTCATATAACAGTGATGACTTCATAATATGTAAAGTGAAGTAGTTTCAATGTGTATATTTGTATTTGTGCAGGAACAGCTCTCAGGGACACTGAGTGCACTGACTGCAGTGATGGAACATTTTCAGATGGGACATTTACATCTTGTCAACCACACACACAGTAAGTGAAGCTTGACATCAGCCGTGGACACAGCTGGTTTCTAACAACAGCAATGAATTAGTGGAATCTATAAATGTTACTGTAAAAATGTCCCTCTGTCATTCCAGATGTGAATCACTAAAGCTTCAGATGATAAAACCAGGAACTGATTCAGCTGATGCTGAATGTGGAGAACAAAGTTCACATGTGATACATGTGACTGTCGGGATTTTGGTGCTTTTTTTATTAATTGGCATAGCTGGATTAGTTTGCTTTATCATAAAGAAGAAAGCAAGTAAGATTTGTTATTATTTTTTGTATCAGACAATACAAACATTATCATAGTTTTGATGGATGATACTTTCTGACAGGTCATGACATTGTTGATTAAGACTTTTTTCATTGTTTTATTATAGAGGAAAATGAAATTGAAGACATTCCCAAACAGGTATGTTTGTTGTCTCTTTTTGATACTGTAATGAATGTACTTTAGTAGATGACATAATTCAGTTTATCTAACATATTAAATCATGTCATTAATCTCTTAATTTTCACCCAAAAGGAAGTTGGAGAGGAAACGCCAGAGATGCTAAACAGTATCAGGAACATCTCCTACTGCAGAGTAAATGTGATCTAGAATCCAGTTTACAATCCAGGTTGGATTCTAGCACATTGTCTTATCAGTGATGAGAAATAAAACAAGTCCAAGTTTGATTTCCTGAACTTTACTACAGACTGAAAATATCCTCTAAGAGCTGCTTGTCTACAGTCTACATCATTATTTCACATAGATGTTATTAAATGTTGTAGGACGACTGTTGGATGTTGTGAAACTATTGAAAGTTATTGTGTTGATTAGTTTTCTTGTTAAAATGATCTAATGATCCCTGTAGATGATTCAAACCAAACATACAGAAGTGAATGTGGAAGTATTTTTATTTTGGATTTACAGGAGCAACAGCTGTGAGTTATATTGTTCCCTTTAAAATGGAGGCTAGAGGGATCGGCCCTGTGAGTACTGACACAGGGGAAGATAGAAATAAAAGCAACTTTAAATAGAGATTCATCCTTTAAACCAGTAAATGTTACAAACCTGTGAAAACATGTTGGATGAAAACTAAATGTAGCTGCTGAAGAGTCTTGATACTAAGAGCTCATTAATCATCAACATTTATTGACTTATAATTCACCCAGACTGGTTTGTAAAATGTACTAATTAGTGTTCATGTATTGTGGTTGTGATTGTGCACCACAGTGATTCATCAGACTCATAAAGAGCTACAAGGACCTAAGAATTTTGATTTCAGATGATATACATGTAATAATGTACAGTATGAGTGTGTATATAAGATGTGTAAGATAAGATAAGATGTATAAAAAAGTGTATATTGTGTTCATTTCAACGTTTTAAAAAAGACATTAAAGTCTTGAATCATGGACTGCAGCCTGTCAGCCTTCACTTGGTTTAAAATAGATGGAGTCCAGTAAAAGTCAAAAGTCTCTGAGAAGAAATAATCAAGTAAAGTATCAGAACCTAAAAACTGAAAGTTAATGTGAGTAAATGTGTTCAGTTACTTTCTAACTCAGACTCTGACCGTTGTGTTTGGTCTCTTTAAAGAAAACAGGCCAAAGACAGTGAATTCTAGTTATTATGAGGGTTCACATATGGAAAGAGTCAAAGTGCCGCCAGGTTATGTTTCTCCAGATAGAGATACCAAGTGGGTTTTAATTCAAATGTATTAAAACAAGAAAACACACAAACTCTGAGACCAAACCTCCACAGTGGTTCATATAGTTTAGAATCAGCTTCAAATATAAAAACATGAAGTGGTCTAATATTCAGTTTGAAGTGTATTTAGTCATTTTTCAGCATGATGTTCAAGTAACTGTTAATCAGCCCTTCAGGGACGTTTCTGGACGTTTTGGTTCTTTAGACGAGACGTTTACTGGCACCTCTGAGGGAATCAATCTTTTCATTAGAATATTTTATAACAACTGTAATACCTTTATGATACTTTATTTTGATCTGTCTTTATGTGGCCTATTTGGAGGCTCCACAGTTCACTGATTCACAAAGCTGCCTCAGTGTTCTTCAGGACATCAATTAGTTTAGCCCTCCCACCTGTGCAGTGGGAGGGCTGAAGTGTGTTCATGTTTGTGTGTAAATGAATAGTGTCAATGCAAAGCAGTTTACTACTTTATGTCTCAGATTAAATACCTTTGAATCACAGTGTAGAAGTTAATAGTCCAAATTCACCCACAGACCTGATTCTCACAATATCTTCCAAGAAACTTTTTGCTACTTTATTATTTGTAAGTGGGCAAATGATCAGACTTTGTGCACACTAAATGTTTAAGACAATACTGCCACCTACTGGACGTTTTTTAATGTATCTTTATAGATGAATTAGAAAAAAGTTGTTATATTTACATCAAATTAAGAGCACCTTCAACTGCAGGTGTCTCTGTGGTTCCAGCTTCCCTCTGAGCTGTAGAAAGAGGGACGTTGAAGCAGTTTTCCTCTCAGATGAGGATTATGTCATTTATCAACATGCTGCTATGTCCACTCTGAGGCCCCTAGACTAGACTCCATTTACTACTCTGCCATCAGGTGTTACAATTTATTACAATTTTCCAAAACAATGTACATATGAAAGTTAATACAACATAAACAAAGATCTCGTCAGGAGAGAACAATATGAGTAAGTGCCATAAAGCTAAGTTCAGGTCAGGATGTAGGTGCCAACAGGCAGCGCATAGAGCTAATGCATAGGGTGCATAGAAGTGAGTAATATTCCTTTAAAGTCCATCAGGGACAGAGGTGTTTGCAAAAGAGCTGAGTCTTGTAGGTGTGTTACTGATGATAATGACATCCACCACTGGGTTGGGGGGTCTTCCCTGTTTGAGAGACGTCATAATCATCTATACTCATTTATCTACAAATATCATGTTGGTAAATGACCATCGTATATGTCATCCCTGCTGCTCTGGCAATCTGGACCACACTTAACCAGCTCCAGTGATTGGTTGATGCTCCAAGAAGCAGAACCAGAACTGATCCAGGACAAACTGCCTTTGCAGCAACCTTATGGAATAATTTCTAGAGTGCGATCCTGCTTACTGAAAAATTTCTGAATTATTTAATGAGTCTGTTCTTGTGATTTTGTTTGAGGCAGGGTTTTGTTGTAAAACGGCAACTTACCCTGTATAAATAAAGATGATAAAATAAAAATACAATACCGGTGGTCAAACAGGGCCTAGCCTTACTTTTTTTCCATCAATATTTTAACAAAATTATCCCCTGCTCAGGGACAAAAGGGGGGATGAAGAGGACTTTGATATAATTATTTTCCACAACTTTTAAGTTTATTCAGCAATTTAGAGAGATACTAGTTAACTACAGAGGGTTGCAGGTTGTTGTGAATAGTGTGGATGACAGTAGCAGATTAAACTATCTTTTTTCATATTTTTGATATCACTTTATGTTTTCTTCTTTCCAGCTGTTCATTCCAGGAACAGTGGGCCAAAAAACAGGAGGACCATCATTCTGCTCAGTTTATCAGGATATACCATCCTAGGACCTAAAAAGTTTAAACCAGGCTGCGACTGTGATGCAGTCAGTAGAGAGTGTTTCTCTGAATCAGCTATAGTGGACGGTTGACATGTCACTGTGGTAGACACAGATGATGATGATGAAGATCTGATTCTTAAACAGCTGTACATGGAGATCCTGAAGTCCATAGTTGAGGTCAGTCCAGGACTACATGCTTTCATCTTTGTGGTCACAATAGGCAGAATCTCCAGAGCAGCCTCTGGCCTTATAGAAATACTGCCAGGACTTTTTGGTAATGATGCATCTAAGTACACCATGGCAAACTTTATTCTTTTGTACTTATATATTGCAATAACAAGAAATCTTTATTGTAAATTGACATGTGGGCAGCAACAGCTGTATAATCTGATGATTGCTATATACAAGTTTGTTTTCAGTCCCGTTCATGTTCAATCTAACAATTAGGGCAGACAGGAAGTCTTTTCCAGCTGATCCATCAGTGACAGTCTGTGTAACCGCTCTGAATCACCGACAGTAACCGTGTGTTTACCTCCACCGAAAACATGTCTGATTAAAAACTAATAAATCACGTCACTACATTGGTTTCGGGTTTATTGTGTCCTCTGACGTCTCTTCTTACTAGAACACCACTGTCACATTTAATACAAACCACTTTAAGACGTTTTAGGAGACGATTTGTGAAGAAAACTCGCTGCGCGCCGTACAAAGTGACGGTGTATCAGCGAGATTTGAAGCCTCCCAGAAAGAAAGAAATGAGTCCTGGACGCCAAAAATGAGCTCAGTCTGAAGGGAGGAACGTTTCCTCACTGCTGCGATAACAAAATTGTTTTAAAATGTTGGTTTTCTGTGTGTTTTACCCCCAAAATGTGGAGGAGAAAACACAAGTTTCATCTGATTTGAGGCGGCAGGCAGAGCGGCTCTGAGTGTTGCTTCTCCACGGTTCTCATGGGCTTTATAAGTCCCGCCCCGTGCCCTCTGCTCGAACAGACAGTCCGCGAGACAAACATTAGACTACACACGAAAATGGCAGAGGAAGCTCCAGCAGCGGCCCCGGCGAAAGCCGCCCCTAAAGCCCCGAAGAAGAAGAGCGCTCCCCGGCCCAAGAAGGACGGACCCAGCCTCAATAAGCTGATCATCGGCGCTGTGGCGGAGTCCAAGGAGCGTAAAGGGCTGTCGGTGGCGGCCCTTAAGAAGATTCTGGCGACCAAAGGTGTCGATGTCGTGAAAGCTAACAAACGTATCAACACTGCGGTCACGAAGCTGGTGACTAAAGGTACTCTGACTCAGACTAAAGGGACAGGGGCCTCCGGCTCCTTCAAGCTCGCCAAGGAGACCAAACCCGCCAAGCCGGTCAAGAAAGTAGTGAAGAAGAAAGCCGCCGTCAAAGCCAAGAAGCCCGCAGCCAAGAAACCCGCAGCGGCTAAGAAGCCCAAGACAGCGGCAGCTAAGAAGACAGCAGCCGCTAAGAAATCCCCCAAGAAGGTCAAGAAGCCCGCAGCGGCCAAGAAAGCAGCCAAGAGCCCCAAGAAGGCCGCTAAGAGCCCCAAGAAGGTGGTGAAAAAGGCTCCTGCAGCTAAGAAAGCTCCTGCAAAGAAGGTCGCCAAACCCAAAGCCAAGAAGGCAGCACCCAAGAAGAAGTGAGCTGTCATCAGTCTGAACATGTGAACCTGATCAAAGGCTCTTTTAAGAGCCACACAACTTCTCTAAAGAGCAGCATCCTGATTATAATGTATTTAACCATGTAGTGTTTTCTCATGAACAACAGTAATTGGAAAAATTCAATCTATCTATATATGTATTTAAATCTATATGGTGCCAACTCAGTTGTAATCAGAGCATCAGTTAATGATGAACAAGTTAACTCTTCTTTTCCTATTACATATGTCTTTTTTATATATCTTATTTTGACACATAATACAAAGCAACATATAAACCACATAGGAATGAAAACCCAACTTAAACCTCTACACAAACGCTGGGGAATAATAATTATATTATAATATAATATAATTTAAGTAAGGTAAATAAGAAAGGTTCATCCTAACCATGTGTCAAGGACACAAAAGCAAATAACAGCACATATCAACCACAAGTGACTCAATTACAGCCCAACAAAACAGGGATATTGAAGTTAAAAAAGGGGTCCAATCTAGAAATACATAGGAATATTAAATTGAGTCCAGATGTTGTGAAAAGGGACCCCAAGATTCTTCCCATCTATGTAGACTTTTTACATTTTTAAATCGCAGTTTCTCCATGTTGGTAACCAAAGTAAGTTCATGCAGCCAGTTTCTAAAGCGCGGTGCAGTCTGTGAGAATAAGGTTTTATTGCTATTACGATGCCCGTCAATAAAACTGTTTGAATGTGTAAAGGGAGAGTTAACAAGTCTCTGTCAGGAGGATCTTATGATAAACCCCAGAAAAATGGACTATTGACTAAAATGGAGAAATTAGTGGACAGTCCCAAAATAAATGCAACAAAGTACCATCATTGAATTTACATTTATCACAGAGGGGTAAAATGTATGTAACATGACCTCAGAATAATGAAAACAGAGAATATCTTAAATGTCAGTTTTTAAATCCAGTCTAAAGTGTCAACATGATCTGAACTGAGCAGCAAATACAGAAAATCACTCAGGATGACAATAAACTGTAAATATATTATGATAAAACCATTATGATAGATTTATTATTACTACTGCTGTTCCCTTTTTATTACATCTAAGTTAATATGTATCAGATATCAAACATATTTCCTCTTATTGTGTTTATTATAAGTGGTAAAAGGTGAAACGTTACACAATGATATGAATGAGAATAGAAAGGAGGAGCAGCTGTTACGTCACAAGTCATTGAGTCAAACAAACCTTTTACCAGTTTTTATCAGAATCACAGTTTCAGAGCTGAATGTGGATCTTAAAGAGGCTTTTTGGGGGGGCTGGGAAATCTCCAGATTAATAATTATTAGTAATTATATTTAATAACTAGTATAACTAGTTTGAAATGATGTCTAAATATCATGTAGGTTAATGTATATACCAGCCATTCTTGTATTATAAGCATGATTTCTACACTGAATGACTAGATTATCTTTTAAATGTTTATTTCTTGGTCTGTTGGCAACACAAACAACAACCATCATTATGTTATTAATGCAGTTATAATATAAACATCTTGACCATAAACATCAGGAGTGTTAGTAATTATAATGAATAACTAGCATAATAATTAGTTTCAAATGTAGGTTAATATATATAGACCAACCACTGTTCTATCATAAATATTAACTTTTAAATGCTGATTGCTGGTATTGTTCAGAACACAAGCATCAATTACGGTTCAAATATAATCAGTATATTTAACTGAGTGTAACACTGACTCAATATTCTGTATAGATAATAAACATGATTTGTGTCTTAATGACAGTGTACCAGAGACATGAGGATGTTTGTTCTTTATCAGGAGTGTGTGGCTCTTAAAAGAGCCGTTGTGTTGTTTAGAGGAGCCGGTTCCGTGTTTACTTCTTGGCGGGCTTCTCGGTCTTCTTGGGCAGCAGCACAGCCTGGATGTTGGGCAGCACGCCGCCCTGAGCGATGGTCACTCCGCCCAGCAGCTTGTTGAGCTCCTCGTCGTTGCGGACAGCCAGCTGCAGGTGACGGGGGATGATCCTGGTCTTCTTGTTGTCGCGGGCAGCGTTTCCAGCCAGCTCCAGGATCTCAGCGGTCAGGTACTCCAGCACAGCCGCCAGGTAGACGGGGGCTCCGGCACCGACACGCTCCGCATAGTTGCCCTTCCTCAGCAGCCTGTGAACACGGCCGACTGGGAACTGGAGCCCGGCCCTGGAGGAGCGGGTCTTTGCCTTAGCGCGGGCTTTGCCTCCGGTTTTTCCTCTACCACTCATTTTTAGCTTCTTCTCGAGTCTGATCTCAAAGAAAATGTGATCCAACCGGTGAAAACTCTCCTTTATATGTCCTGATGTCTCCACCCACCAGAAAAGAGCAGCAGAGGGCGGCCCGCGCTCATTTTGGCGGACTTTTTTCACAGGACTTTTATCCAATAAGCAGCGGAGGTTCAGGCTCCTCTAGGCGGTGCTGAGCTCCAGGAGGAGCCGCTCACCAATCAGGACCCGGAGGTCTGAAGCAGCGTCACAGTTCCGCAGCCGCTCCGACACTTTAAGAGCAGCGTGTCTCCTCTTGTCGCTACTATTTTCTCCTGATCAGAGAGAGAAGAAGCGATGGCAAGAACCAAGCAGACCGCTCGTAAATCCACCGGAGGCAAAGCCCCCAGGAAGCAGCTGGCCACCAAGGCTGCCCGTAAGAGCGCCCCGGCCACCGGCGGCGTGAAGAAGCCTCACCGTTACAGGCCCGGTACCGTGGCTCTGAGAGAGATCCGTCGTTACCAGAAATCCACTGAGCTGCTGATCCGCAAGCTGCCCTTCCAGCGCCTGGTGAGGGAGATCGCTCAGGACTTCAAGACCGACCTGCGCTTCCAGAGCTCCGCTGTCATGGCTCTGCAGGAGGCCAGCGAGGCTTACCTGGTCGGCCTGTTCGAGGACACCAACCTGTGCGCCATCCACGCCAAGAGGGTCACCATCATGCCCAAAGACATCCAGCTGGCCCGCCGCATCCGCGGAGAGAGAGCTTAAACTGTCCTCTGCTCCATAAACACAACGGCTCTTTTAAGAGCCACTAACTCACTAATAGAGCAACACGTCCTTCTGTTCATACTTTTATTATTGTTGTTTGTGTCTAATCACCTCTCAAGGTGTTATAGAGCTATGATGAGACTTAAACAAATGTAAATATTACATAATCTTGAGTAAATCCATTCAGAAGCAGTTTTGTCTTTAGTGTACATGTATGATAGGAAAAGGTCTGTTTATGTGTAAGAAGCTGTAGACAGCAACATTTTACACATTTATACAGATTAAACACATTCTGTTAACCTCTGGAAAAATAATAAAGTAGACTGTGGATGAGAATGAATTCATAATAGAGTAAAACATTTAAACTACACCAACATCACTGTATAACATTTCATACAGTAAAAGCAACACTCATTAACAGTATATACTGTATAAATTTAACTTCAGACTGCAGCCAGAATATCAGTCAGTCAAATGATATAAAATAAATCATTCATTTATTTGAAATCACTTCATAGTCTGATCGTCATAAACTATCAAACTTATGAGCTTCAGGATCTATCTGCTTTTTCTGAACATCGGCTCCTTGGATCTCAGATGTGCTTCCTCTGCTGTCTTTACAGCTTAATAGATATATACTTTAACACAAAATAAATCCATACATAAATGTTAAAAAAATGGTTTCACTAAATTATAGTACAATCAATCTTAATCATCAATATAATACATCATCAACAGTAACACATCATTATATAACAACAAAAATGCATAAATTACAACATTATCAGTAACCAAGGACTGAGTCTCTTGTCTGATGTCAGTTGTTCTTTGTCTTCAGTTCAGTAACTTTGTTTAAAGACGACATCACTTGTAATATTGGCTTTATGAAGGACCACAGCACACCTAGCAAATCTAGGAAAACACCATACATCACTGCATTATAGTTTATATTCATATTAAAACCAACACCTGCCATTTCCCCCCCACATGTCTCTGGATCTCTGTCATTTTAAGAGTAAATGTTCAATAGTTTCATTCTCATTACAATTATCAATAAGGCGCTTTTCAGTTTAACATAACAGCTCCACTTGATAACTGCTCAGACTGCTCGTCTCCCAACTGATATGAGACACATAATATGTTGTTTACTTTCTGATAAGCTTTTACTAAAAATATTTTTAATACATATCTGGGAGTCAGATGTCTAAATTTGTGTAGAGGAAAACACCACCATACATGTTATCGCAGTTTATTATATATGTATTTTGCTGGAAATTTCGAACCGATCAATATTTAGGTAACAACATTAGTCATAAAATCACTGTACATAAGTTTATAATATGGAATAGAGCTTCTCCCACATCCCTTTTTTCCCCACATCTCCTTTCTTTTGATGCTTGATGCAATGTTTTTAATTTTCTACAGCTTCAAGACCTCCATCTATTTTACTTTTATAGATGTTACACAAAACTGGCAAACGCACTACGTTTTCTATTGTCATGTTCCTGAGGAAAGTCAGAGCTTTCATGGGTGAATAAAAATAATTTATGGTAAAAAGATGAGGAAAATCAAAGTGTTATTGAACGGCTTAAAATCTAGAAGGTCATTAACAGTTTTTGAAATCTTTTCTTGTATTATTATGAAGAACATATAAAAATGTATTTTGGTCACTTTCAGCCAAACATTTCAGCATTTATTAAACAAAAGAATGAATACATACACTATGCTATACTATACTATACTATACTTGCATCAGTTACACAGTAAAATAATCAAATAAATAAGATCAAGTGAGTATCTTGATTTTTTTTTATTAAAAAAAAATGTATGTTAATTGAGCAGCATTTTCAATTTTAACTGTTTTATACTGTTTAAACTTTAATTACATTTTGTGTTTATATTTATTATCAGTCCAAGTGGTGTAACACATGACCCTTTTTAAATAAAATTTTGTCTCAGTTTTTATTCCCTTTGTTTCTTTTCTATTTCTTTGCATTGCTTCGAACATTTCTGAGATATTAGACAGAAGCTGCTGTCTGGACTTCAGCCTGATAGGAACAGATTAAAACTAATTAACCATCTCTGTCATGAAATCTGAACATGACTTGACACTGCAGGTCAGCTGTGATATTTATATTATTACAGATTGAAGCAGAAATTAAACTCACAGCCATTCGGTCAGATTTATTTGTCGTTTATTCATTGTGTTGTAAAGATTAACGTTGATTGTGATTACTTGTCAGCAGCACATCTGAAGTATTATATGTGACCTTTACAGTGTAGCAGCAGCGACACCCTGTGGCCAAAATATGAACTGCATCCATGTTTAGTTGAATGGACTCCAGTCAGTCTTTTCACTGGTCCCCGTTACTGTGGTCATTGGGAGATTTGATGCCAACATTAACATACAGAAGTGTACAAATATGACCAAATATCTGGCCTGAATAAATTCTACAGAGTATTTAGATTAGGCTTTACCATTCCAATAAAACCACATAATACTGGACATTATTGAAGTCTACAAATAAAGTGTCATAAAATGTTGACTTTTGAGCTCCACATCACTACTGCAACACATTTATAACATGCTTCGTTTAAAAAAGAAAAAAAACTAATTTACATATTTTATAATACAATTACAACGTTAAACATTGAAGATCAAACACATGAAGGATTAAAGCTCTCAGGTGAAGGTGTGGGTGGTCCTGAAAAGGACCTTTGAGTTGATGGTACAGACAGCGGGTTTACTTGGAGCTGGTGTACTTGGTGACGGCCTTGGTGCCCTCAGACACGGCGTGTTTGGCCAGCTCACCGGGCAGCAGCAGGCGGACGGCGGTCTGGATCTCCCTGGAGGTGATGGTGGAGCGCTTGTTGTAGTGAGCAAGGCGGGAAGCCTCACCGGCGATGCGCTCAAAGATGTCTCCCACAAAGGAGTTCATGATGCCCATGGCCTTGGAGGAGATGCCGGTGTCGGGGTGGACCTGCTTCAGCACCTTGTACACGTAGATAGCGTAGCTCTCCTTGCGGGTCTTTCTCTTCTTCTTGCCGGTCTTGGTGGCTTTAGACACGGCCTTCTTGGAGCCTTTCTTCGGGGCTTTGACTGGATCAGGCATGGCTAATCGTTAGATTTCCTCAAACGAATAATTACAGCAGCGCCAAACAGCCTCTATATATCCATCTGATGCAAATTTCACTGCGTCGTTGCTCGCACAGGATTGGTTAATATGTTAGTTAGACCGCGCATGCGCAACACAAACAGCGCTCTAAACTTTGACCGCCTTTTTACACAAAGAGCCACCTCATCTGAAGATAATTCACTGTTTACATTATAATATAATATATTTATTTGATCTTTTCTCGCTTCTCGCTTGAACTGAAAGTTGAACCACAGGAAGCATTCAAATCATTTTACACACAGACCAGTGTGTTTACATTTATGTTTAATATACTAATATATGACTCATATGTATATAAACTACAAAGTAAATGCATTAATATTGTACTTTAACACAATTTTGAGGTATTTACTATATCATATTTTCCTTTCATCTTACTATGTTCTTCATGTGAATATTGACTTTTACTCCACAACATGTAATTCAGTTTATTCACTAACACTAAATTTATGAAACAATTCATACCTGAAAGTTTAACCAGTTGTTCCTATTATTTGCTTGTGAAGAAGAAGCAGAGATGATCAAAAGTGTAAATTAAACAAAATCCTTGTAAACTCATTTGTCTCCAAACAACTCAGATTTAATTTGAAAGGACTTTTTCACAACTTGTCACCTCAAAATAAAGTTAAAGTAGATTAAAATACACATATTAGAAATAAATACATTGATTATTTACTGTGTTAGTAAATTATCAACCACTAATTAAACCCTTACATGATTATAAATAACCTCTTCATGGTAAACTAGGAGCAAGAGTATATATGTTCGTGATCAACTGATATTTCACTAGACCTATAAATTTAGTTAAATATCAGGACAGCTCTTAGAGGAGGTGGGCGGCTCTTAAAAGAGCCTTTGAGTTCTGGTCTCAGTGGATCAGGATCAGGTTTAACCTCCGAAGCCGTACAGGGTGCGGCCCTGCCTCTTCAGTGCGTAAACCACGTCCATGGCGGTCACGGTCTTCCTCTTGGCGTGCTCGGTGTAGGTGACGGCATCACGGATCACGTTCTCCAGGAACACCTTCAGCACACCGCGGGTCTCCTCGTAGATCAGACCGGAGATACGCTTGACTCCGCCGCGGCGAGCCAGACGGCGGATGGCGGGTTTGGTGATTCCCTGGATGTTATCACGGAGAACTTTACGGTGACGCTTGGCGCCTCCTTTACCGAGTCCTTTACCTCCCTTGCCTCTTCCACTCATTTTCACTGGTCTTCTTTTAAACGAGTTAAAAGTTGAATGTGAATCACGTTCTCAGAGCTTCTGAATATAAAGCGTGTCTGCGGACGTAATAGAGGACAGGCGGCGCGAACTCTGCTGGGCGGAACAAGATTCAGCAGCTCCGCCTACGTAGATTTTTTTTCCCAAAGCAGGCTGATCTTGTCCTGTTTGATCGTCTTTCCTCCATTTTGTATGTTTTTCTGTGATATTTGGCGGGTTAACCTGACACTTAACAAACCCTCAGCTCCTCTCATATCATACTATATAATACAGATTAATACGAACATGACAGTAAACCTGTAATGTGGGTTATTTTATTAAAGCAGAGCTGCTCATCTGAGCTCAAATACATTTACTGTAAAGTGTCCTCAGCGTGTTCAGCTCCTGAACATTCAGTCCAACATCTCAGCCTGAGGACCTCCCCTCTTTGTCCGGTGAAGAGAGCTTTGATGCCAGTTGTGAGGAAGAAGATGATGTATATGTAACAGTTTAAAAAAGGCTCTTTTTGATCCTTAGTACATCCTGTCTGCCCTGCACTGATGGAACCTACATGAATCATCCCACTGGACTTAAACAGTGTTTAACCTGTGGAAACTGTGATTCAAAAGGGAAACTGGAGAGGAAATACCAAAGTTGCTAAACGGAGGCTAAACAGTATCAGGTAAGACAGCAGTGTGTTTTCTCTTGAAATGTTCATTGACTGATGACTGTCTGGCTGAGCTACACTCTGTGATGTCTTTTTAAATGTAAAAGATGTTTCTGCTCTTTAGGATGAGACCATCAGGACAGGAACTTGTACACTTTCTGACCCTGCAGAGTAAATGTGATCTAGAATCCAGTTTACAATCCAGGTTGGATTCTAGCACATTGTCTTTGCAGTGATGAGAAATAAAACAAGTCCAAGTTTGATTTCCTGAACTTTACTACAGACTGAAAATATCCTCTAAGAACTGCTTGTCTACAGTCTGCATCATTATTTCACATAGATGTTATTAAATGTTGTAGGACGACTGTTGGATGTTGTGAAACTATTGAAAGTTATTGTGTTGATTAGTTTTCTTGTTAAAATGATCTAATGATCCCTGTAGATGATTCAAACCAAACATACAGAAGTGAATGTGGAAGTATTTTTATTTTGGATTTACAGGAGCAACAGCTGTGAGTTATATTGTTCCCTTTAAAATGGAGGCTAGAGGGATCGGCCCTGTGAGTACTGACACAGGGGAAGATAGAAATAAAAGCAACTTTAAATAGAGATTCATCCTTTAAACCAGTAAATGTTACAAACCTGTGAAAACATGTTGGATGAAAACTAAATGTAGCTGCTGAAGAGTCTTGATACTAAGAGCTCATTAATCATCAACATTTATTGACTTATAATTCACCCAGACTGGTTTGTAAAATGTACTAATTAGTGTTCATGTATTGTGGTTGTGATTGTGCACCACAGTGATTCATCAGACTCATAAAGAGCTACAAGGACCTAAGAATTTTGATTTCTGATGATATACATGTAATAATGTACAGTATGAGTGTGTATATAAGTTCTTTTTACACGTTTGTTTTGTACTGAACATACTTTGTTAAACTATGTTTAAATGATGTATATAGATTTATGTCCTTTCTTTTCCTTTCAACCTTTTACAAAAAGACATTAAAGTCTTGAATCATGGACTGCAGCCTGTCAGCCTTCACTTGGTTTAAAATAGATGGAGTCCAGTAAAAGTCAAAAGTCTCTGAGAAGAAATAATCAAGTAAAGTATCAGAACCTAAAAACTGAAAGTTAATGTGAGTAAATGTGTTCAGTTACTTTCTAACTCAGACTCTGACCGTTGTGTTTGGTCTCTTTAAAGAAAACAGGCCAAAGACAGTGAATTCTGGTTATTATGAGGGTTCACATATGGAAAGAGTCAAAGTGCCGCCAGGTTATGTTTCTCCAGATAGAGATACCAAGTGGGTTTTAATTCAAATGTATTAAAATAAGAAAACACACAAACTATGAGACCAAACCTCCACAGTGGTTCATCACAGACACAGACGTTCACTGGCTCCTCTGAGGGAATCAATCTTTTCATTAGAATATTTTATAATAACTGTAATCATTTATACTTTATTATTTAAAATGTAACTTCATTCAACTTCACTCACTTCATTCATGATCCAATATTTATTTTAATGTGTTTTTCCTTCTTTATACAACATATGCACACTTTAGGCCTGCATTAAAATTAGTAAAGCAACTTAGATATATTTTACAGCTGAATCTCTGCATTAAGAAAATATAACATGCTTGTTTCCTATAATATTTTCTAAATTGTTGGACAGTATTTTCTATCCAGTAATAGATATGATGGCTGTGAATCTGGATTTAGACAAAGTTCTGCATAAACATAGTGAAGCAGCACTTAGACATGTGACTCACCTGTAAAATCACCTCTAGACTCACATCATTCACTTTAACTACTGATCTGTCTTTATTTGGCCTATTTTGAGGCTCCACTGATTCACAACACTGTTCCTCAGTGTCCTTCAGGACATCTTTAATTTCAGGATGTAGATCATTTGTCATTATGTGTCTGTCTTTTGTTAAACTCACTGACTAGTGCTCGGTAGGCAGTGGGAGGGCTGAAGTGTATGTATGTTAGTGAGAGACTGTTTATCTCCTTGTTCTCTGCTCTTCGGTCAGTCTACATCAGGTGTGACCAGTGACAGCAGCCATCTGGGACTCTTGTCTTCTTTTCTTTGCTGTATAGTTTTCAGACTATTTAAATCGCATACTTACTTATTGTGAGCCTTAACTGGTGAAGAAAGTTTACAGTTTGCTGGTTGTCTCTAAGTGGGTTTAGTCCTGAAGGTCTCTGACAGGCTGCCGTAGCTATATGATGGAATTTGAAACATTTTATACAGATGATAAACTCCATTCAGCATTAAGCGATCACTGGACTATGATCTCTATCTTCAGCTCCTCCCTCCTTCTTCCTGCCGTTCACCTGACTTTCTTTTCCTGAAACGGTCGAAGTCCTCTGACTCTTGTTCTGAATATTTTGTTAAAAAACACACTGAACTAAATGGCTCAAGACTATATGAAACAAGGTGGTAACATGTCTTCATCGTTGCTGTTTCTGGTAAGTGCCGCAGATTAGTTGAACTTGTCTGGTACTGATTCTGAAGTATCGTCAGGCCTTGTCTTACCTGTCGGGAGCTAAACGCCATTTTAGTTAAATACGGTTCATTCAGGTGTGTTTATTCTACGTTGTGTTTCGCTGCCTTCACGGTACAATAATGTGTTCGAGTAAAGGAGTAAAGTTACACCACAGGTGACGGACAGTGTTGTATGATGAACCATGAAGGTACCAAACTAACATTTATTACTCAAAATAACGAACTATAGTTTCAACTGTCACACCCAGTTTAAGGAAGTTCACCAGTCCGCACTTCATCAATCATCCTGTTGTCAATAACAAAATATTTAAGAAGAACACAGCGACTGTGTAAAGAAGTTTACATTATTAATTTCTAGTTGATATTGTGGCTGTATGTGATGTGTTATTGTAGTAGTTTTGTATTTCGTATCATGTGTCCGGTGTGTTTTTTGTTTGTACTATTTGTTATAGTGCTCGTGAAATGTTTGAGAATAACAGCGACTGTGCAAAACTGATTCAATAACACTGAATCTTGACCAAAATAATATAGGAAGTGTTTATTTGAACTGGGGTGAAACCACAGTGGTTTCACTTTGCTGACATCACGTGACTCCATAAACCACCATTTCACCACAGACTGACTGACGTTCACCTCATACTGCAGGTTCACTAGACTCATTTATGTCACTGAACACAAACCAAGCATGAAGATTTCATTTCTAGTTTATGTTTTTACTAGATGACTCAATTAAATGTGTCGCGAGAGATGAAACTTTTAAAGTGTGCGGAACATGCGTGAGCTGGTTTACTGCAAATAAAACAAACAAGCAAATAAACAAACAAACAAAAAATTCTTTGTTAGAATTGTTGGTTTCTTATTTGTTGTAAATATTTGCTTATTGCTTTATTTGTTGGGCAAGAAAAACTGGAATTATGGGATTCTATACTATAAAAACTAATGATTTTAAAACAGAGTTTACAGCTGTTTTTTAACATTGAGGCAGATTGAGGAGTTTATCTTGTATTTAAAAGCAGCGACACCTCTCTGATACCAGTGTGACGTAACGAGGCTGGTTTGGGGCGGTCAGGGGATTATTGACAAGGTGAAGTGCTGAACACTGACTTTTAATGTATAAATAATGACAAACTGCAGACTCCTGGAAAAGAATTCATAGTGACAAGAGGAGGACAAACCAGTAGAGTTGCTTCTCTAAAATCTGAAAGATAGATAGATGGAAGATGAATCGCCAACAATATTAATTATGATTTGAATTGTTGATAAATATGAATATTTGAAATATTATTATCATAGTTTAGAATAAATGTATAGTGTGATAATCATTAAGAAGTGATTGTGCACATGTACAAATCCTTTTCAGGTTGGAGATTAAAACTATTTATAATGAAGAACAATTATAAGATTTTTATATATCAGATTATAACAATATCACAGTGTGTTTATAAAACATTAATTAACTTTTTTCACATGTACAGCAGCTTTAAGACTGCTTAGAAATATATTTAAAGCTATTGAAGACATATGATTATGTGTAATTGTAACTATGTTATATAGTAGTGTAGGACTGGTCTCACATCAAGGACTTTTTTCACTTTTTGAAAGTGCAAAAATGCTTCTTCACACATAGTGAATAAAACTGTACAAATAACATTAAACTGCTCAGAAGTGTAAAAATGTAAAAACTCAATAATACAAATGATTGTTTAAAGTTAAAAATCAGTTAGTCATAAAGTGGAAAGAAAAAAGTGTTCTTTGGTCATTTTACTGTTCAGTCGTCTTCTGAAATCATCTTCGTCTCCATATCTTCATCTTCTTTTTTTCAGTCCTACCTGGCCGTCATCTTCTCCCCTCAGGTCCTCTCTTCCTTCTTCTTGCCTCCATTGACATCCTCCTCCACTGACCTTCCCTTCACTTTCAGTTATCACCATCACATGTTTTATTCCTCCATTTCTTCTTTTCCACCTCATTGTTATGTGTTGTATATGTCATGTCTTTATTCTGCCTTTCTCTGATTAAAGCAGGAAGTTATTCAGGACAGTTTTCAACAATATCTTAACTTCAACCAGGTTTCACTGAGACAAAAAACTGTTTTTACTCTTCACAGATTATAATACTGAAAGTCTTCATCGGACAGATCCTCACATGTCATCCAACAGAGTACGAAATACGGGGAGGATGCTGTCTTAGATGTCCTGCTGGTAAGATCTAACTGAAACATAAAAGCAGGATGTTTGCCAGCAACGATACTTACAGAATTGATCACTTCTGGGCTGATCAATACAGTTTACTGCTTGTTTATAAGCAGTAAAACAAAGTGATGCTTTTTCTGACAGCTGACTTTTACGTAGCTAAATGTTCCTTGTTTCTTAATTCAGACATGACAGAAGATTTACAGAAAGATACAATGCTTGTAGGATATTTGTCACCTGGTGAACAAGAGGGATCAGAGAGAGAAAAGCAATTATTCAAAATATAATGTGAATAATATGATAATTATAATGATAATAAATTGTTTCTTCTCCACATGAAGTCGAGTTGAAACAGATTGTACAGAGTTCAGAAATACATCCTGTCTGTCCTGCACTGATGGAACCTACATGAATCATCCCACTGGACTTAAACAGTGTTTAACCTGTGCAAACTGTGATGCAGGTAGATTTATATTCATATTATTGGCAGATATTGAAGCCTTAGTATCAATTTAAGGGCAGTAAGAAGCTTTTTTTACTGCAAGTCTCACTGTCAATGCTGTAAGAAGTGAATAAACTGTCTGGTTGGCGGCTTCATTATGAAGATGCAGAGACTCAGCATGACGAGTCTACTGCCTTGAGACAACTTCCACAGTGGAAATTAGAGCCTAACAAGCAAGTTTCCCAATAAAACTGTAACATTAAATTTCTACATGACAACAATGAGGAAAATGATGATTAGAGAATTGTATCTGTGCTGTTGTTTTCTCAGTTTAATCTGAGATTGATCAATAATCACTTTTTTCCTTTGTGTGGAGCATACTGCTCACTGTTGAAGCATTACTATTCTAAGCTCATTATTATATGAATTCATAAATGGGAGAAACTATTGTTTCACATTTCCCAAAGATGTCATAAAAACTGAAGATTGTCTGTAAGTCAGAACAAAGATCAGCATGCTGTTGCTGTCTAGTAGATTGAACAGAAGAGAAGTTTAGTATCTCATATGTAACCTCTGTATGTGTTGACAGGTTCTGGTCTGCAGATAAAGACATCATGTACATCAACATCAAATACAGTTTGTCAACCACTGGAGGGATTCTACTGTATGGACTCCACAGAGGACGGCTGTGTGAAAGCACTGAAACACACAAGCTGTCAACCAGGACAATACATCAGACAAAAAGGTTGGTTTTCTCATGCTGACTTTAAGATTATAGTTGTAGTTGAAGTTTTAAATGGGAACACCATGACCTGACAAACAAGTTGCTTATTAAAGCTGCACGTATTGATTTCTGTCCACTAGATAGCAGGAAAAAAGCAGCTCAATAATTCTGTAGAAAAAGTCACAACTGAACACAGACCAGTCAACTTGTTGCTGTCAAGTGGAACTTTTGCACCAGTAAAACCATCGTAGTTGATTAGTGACTATGTGCAGTATATGTGAAGTAAACATGATTTTAACAAATAAAGGTACAAACAAGGCCTGTGTAAAAACCTAAGATACTATCTTGGCTTCTATACTTATTCAATATAAATTGTTTTCATAATCTACTTTTTTGAAGTAATCTGGAGCTTTCAGCCACATCTTGTGGCCTTCATCAGTGAATGGAGTTCACTCAGTTGTCATGGAGATGGTTCAGTTGTTATCATGTGACCTAAGTATGGAACTTTGGTCATGTGATAACAGGTGGTTGTATTTGGGGGCAGATGGTGACCACTGTCTCTGTTTAAAGATGGTCTCTGGTCAAATTTGAAGCGTGCTTGACCTCCAGTTGTCCACTGACCATGTGATACGTCATGTGTCAACAACTGAACCATCTCCATGACAACTAAAGATGGGACAAGCTGCATAAAATTTCCACTTAGTAGATCCTTCACACAGATTTGTTGTCATTCTTCTATTTCCAAGGGCAGTGATGAACCTTCAAGCTCTACTTTGTCTTGAAAGGCTGTTCAGTGACTCCCACACTCTGCTGCATAGGTGCACTACACAAAGGTCAGGAGGTCAATTCTGGGGCGAAGTCTACAAAGCTCTTTCACATCTTGTCAGCCCTCAACATGATCAGTCTGACTGAGGAGCTGATTGGTCCATGGAGGACCAGAACCAAAATAGCTGCTCTGGTACAATGGACAGTCTGCACCATTTTCATATATTAGTTCATTTCCACCTTTGACAACTTGTCTTCAAATATACCTTCTTTCCTCTTAAGAGTGACTGAGGTGTTTGAAAAAGATAGTAGCAGCTCTCCAACTTCTGTTTGTTCTCCAATCTGTTCACTGTGTGAAACAGAGGTGTCGTTGTGTGTATGTAAAGTTAGACCTGCATGGACCACAGTCTACCCTGCCAAGACACCACTACACCACTGGTTTGAAAGCCTCATGCTTCTAGAAGCATTTCAGTTGTTGGTGTCCTGTGCTCACTGGTACCTGCCATGCTGCAGCCCTCACAGCAGCATTCAGATAGGACATGGTGCCAAAACAGAAACGTCTGATTGGTCGTTTTTGTAGGACAGATTTGTTTTATTTGGACACAAAAACATCGTTTTCTCTTCATGAATCACTTTCCTTGTTTTCATGTCATAACTACCTTCACCAGACAAAATGGATGTTACATTGGTCAAAAGACAAAAGTCTGAAAGTGTTAAAATTAAACTTATACAATTTCTTGACAATCTAGTTGTTCACTGGCATGAACATATTAGCATAAATATCTTTAGTATTGAAAGTATTTGCATGAAGCAGTGAAGCTGATGACATTTGGATCATTGTAGTTTTCTCTCAAACAGTAGTTTGGTTATGAATCTGATTCCATCGTTGCTCAAGAATGACAAGATGGTGAAATATAAAAACTTGTCAACAATCATTATTAAACAAAGGACTATTATTGGATGTGTGATTTTCAAGTGTCAGCTTCACTGAAATGAAATCAGACAGATGTGATGACAGTGATGATGTCATATAACACTGATGACTTCATAATATGTAAAGTGAAGTAGTTTCAATGTGTATATTTGTATTTGTGCAGGAACAGCTCTCAGGGACACTGAGTGCACTGACTGCAGTGATGGAACATTTTCAGATGGGACATTTACATCTTGTCAACCACACACACAGTAAGTGAAGCTTGACATCAGCCGTGGACACAGCTGGTTTCTAACAACAGCAATGAATTAGTGGAATCTATAAATGTTCCTGTAAAAATGTCCCTCTGTCATTCCAGATGTGAATCACTAAAGCTTCAGCTGATCAAACCAGGAACTGATTCAGCTGATGCTGAATGTGGAAAACAAAGTTCACATGTGACAACAACTGTGATCTGTGTGATTGTGGTGCTTGTTTTATTAATTGTCATAGCTGGATTAGTTTGCTTTATCATAAAGAAGAAATTAGGTAAGATTTGTTGCTATTTGTATTTAGACAATACAAACATTATCATAGTTTTGATGGATGATACTTTCTGACAGGTCATGACATTGTTGATTAAGACTTTTTTCATTGTTTTATTATAGAAATAAATGGGAATGCAGGCAATTCTATTGAAATATGTTTGTTGTTGTCTCTTTTTAACACTGTAATGAATGTACTTTAGTAGATGACAAAGTTCAGTTTATCAAACTAATTAAATCATGTCATTAATCTCTTTAATATTTCACCAAAAAGGAAACTGGAGAGGACACGTCAGAGTTGCTACCTGATGCCAAACAGTATCAGGTAAGACAGCAGTGTGTTTTCTCTTGAAATGTACATTGACTGATGACTGTCAGGCTGAGCTACACTCTGTGATGTCTTTTCAGAGTCTCGAGCAGTGGCCTCTAAGATCCTGGTGGCCTGAGGGAGCAGTTCTGGCCTGCTGTATCTGCTACCTTCTTCCCAACTGCAGCAGGGAGAAAAGGCTGTTATCAGGATGGTTGGGATCCTTCATGATTCTCCTACATACCACAGTTCAGCTGACAGTAATGACATTTTATATGAATGCTGTAGGCTGACTGTCGGGTTTTGTTATTAATTTCTTCATGGAAAGGCATAAAGCCCTCAAACACACACCAGAGGAGACGCTACAGGGACCGCTGCCAGCAGCTGGCACAGAGAAGACCTTGGACTTGGCTGAAGTGCAGATTCCTGCCTTCACATCTAAGGATCTGCACTGTTTGCACCTAAATGTTTGCAGCCTACGACCAAAGACAGATGAAATCTGTGTACTTGCATGTAAAGGTAATGACACTATATTGTGCTTTACTGAAACCTGGATAGACTCCATCAGAGGCACTGAAGTGGAAATTGAAAACTTTTCAATCATTCATCAGGACAGAAGGAGACGAAGAGGAGGAGGAGGAGGAGGAAGTATATATGTGAGATCGAATATAGAATTTAATCTAAGAGCTGATTAAAATAATGATAAGCTTGAAGCAGCTTTGATTGATATTTTACTTACTGAACCAATACTGACTGGTGCTTTATATAGAACTCCTGACCAGAGAAACTTTGTTGTAATTTTACTAGATGATATGAATATTGATATTTTGAATGAAAATGGTTCACTACATTATGCACTGTTAAACTTCCTGAAGACATTTGGTCTCACACAATTAATAAATGATCCTACTAGAATTAGTGAACACAGTCAAACTGCTGTTGATCTTATTATGGTATCAGACAAATGTCAAATCTCTCATATTGGTGTCATTGTTTATGGAATCACTGATCATTTTTTAACCTACTGTACAAGGAAAGTTAGGACGACCCCAATGAACTGTCACAATTCTATTAAAAGTAAAACCCTTAGAAGGTATGATATTGATAAATTCAAGAATATGCTTAAGAACATGGATCGGTGTAACGTTATGGATAGTTGTGATGTAGTTAAAGCACTGAATCACTTCCAGAGTCATTTTCTTCAGGTTTTAGATAAAATTGCTCCATTAAAAGAGGTGAAGATTAAACTGAGAACTCAACATTGGATAAATAAAGATTCTAGACACTATTTATTTGAGAATTATAGTAATAAAAGATCATAGAAGACATAAAGTGACAGATTTTTATATTAAATACAAAAATCTTAGAAATAAAGTGCAAAGAATGGTAGACGAAGCCAAGAAGTCTGACTTTAGGACAAAGGCAGAAGAATAGAAAAATAATTCAAAAAAAGTTGTGAACAACCCTCAAGTCATTAGGGACCAAGGAAAAGCTTAAATATAAACATGAATATCAATCTATATAAGATATATAAAGTTATGGTTGCAGAGAGCTTTTCAGTAAAATCCTGGAAAGAGCCTTTTATGAACAGATTTTGAAATATGTTAACCAGTTTAATATTTGATATATGATATCAGTCAGGTTTTAAACAGTCTTACACAAATGAGACTTGCATGATTTATTTAACCAACCTCATTAAAAAGGAAGTTGACAGTGGAAAGTATTGTAGAATGGTGATGCTCGACCTGCAAAAAGCCTCCGACACAGTGAATCACCAGATATTAATGTAGAAACTAAAGGCAACAGGTTTTAATAGAGAGGCCTTATGGGATGGATACAGTCACATCTTTCCTTTAGAGTCTAAATGGTTGATGTAGGAGCAGAGCAAAATGAAACCTGCTAATTATCTGAATAGTTTTAAAAAAGAGGTGAAAAAAAGGATCCTGAGTAAGTTCACATAGTGAAACATCTTTTTTAGGACAGGTATCTGTACCTGTGTAGTTTTATTATTTTCATGATTGTATATTTTTTGATGTTTTTATTGTATTGTATTTGTGTAAAATTGTATATATTCATTTCACTCCTTTCTCCGGACTGTCTGTTAGACTTCAAGGACAGCAATGGAAATAAATCATGTGACTTTATTGTGATTTCCTGATGAATTTTATAAACATTCTGTGTATAATGAAACTACTGATCTGTCTTTATTTGGCCAATTTTGAGGCTCCATTGATTCACAACACTGTTCCTTAGTGTTCTTCAGAACATCTTTAATTTCAGGATGTAGATCATTTGTCATTATCTGATTATCTTTTGTTAAACTCACTGACTAGTGCTCAGTCGAACAGAGTGATGGCTGAAATCTGCTGTAAATATCAGCTCCTCCTCCCGCTGACTGATGTTGATTTCCTGCAGAAGTCCTTTCACTTTTGTTCTGAATAGTTTGTTTAACAAAAAACTTTGAACTAAAGGGCTCAAGACTATATGAAGCAAGGTGATAACGTGTGACATCATGTTTTCGTCGTTGCTGTTTCTGGTAAGTGTCACAGATTAGTTGAATTTGTCTGATAATAATTCTGAGCTCCGTCTTTTCTGGAGGAAGCTGACGCCGTTTTATCACTAAATACGACACATGAAGTACGACAACAGTCCTCAGCTGTTTATTCTACATGGTGTCGCCACTTTCACGGTACAATAATGTGTTCGAGTAAAGGAGTAAAGTTACACCTCATATGACGGACAGTGTTGTCTGATGTTCATGAAGGTACCAAACTAACATTTATCGCTAAAAATAAACTACAGTTTCAACTGTCACACCCAGTTTAAGGAAGTTCACCAGTCCGCACTTCGTCAGTCATCCTGTTGTCGACAACTACATATTTAACACAGCAGCTGTACAAAATGGGTTCAATAATACTTAATCTTGAAAGAATATATAGGATGTGTTTATTTGAATTGGGATGAAACCATATAGTTGCTTCTCTTTTGTTGACTTCACATGACTCCATTATAAACCATATTTCACCACAGACTGACTGATATTCATCTCATACTGCAGGGTCACTTGGCTCATTTATGTCACTCAGCTCCTAAACACAAACCAAGCATGAGGATTGTTTTTTCTACAAGATTGCATGAAATGTGTTGTGAGATGACACTGTCTAACATGCGTGTGCTGATTCACTCGAGCAAAAAAAAAAACAAACAAATTCTTTGTTTGAATTGTTTGTTTCGTATTTGTTGTAAATATTTGCTTATTGCTTTATTTGTTGGACAAGAAAAACGGAAATTATTGTATGCTTTATTTAAGTGTCGTGGGAATGATGGGATTCGAGTTCGTTCGAGTTATTCTGTATAAACAGAAAAGATTTTGTGTTACTTTGTTCAGTAAAGTCTATACTATAAAAGCTGATGATTTTAAAACAGCTGTTTTTAAACATTGAGGCAGATTGAGGAGTTTATCTTGTATTTACACCTCTCTGATACCAGTGTGACGTAACGAGGCTGGTTTGGGGCGGTCAGGGGATTATTGACAAGGTGAAGTGCTGAACACTGACTTTTAATGTATAAATAATGACAAACTGCAGACTCCTGGAAAAGAATTCATAGTGACAAGAGGAGGACAAACCAGTAGAGTTGCTTCTCTAAAATCTGAAAGATAGATAGATGATGGATTGCCAACAAAACATACTCACTAGTAACACTAGTGATTGAGACCATACAATTGTTAGGAAAGTGTTTACTGAGGTAATAAATCAAGTGAGAAGTAGGGTCATTTTCTCATAGACTTCCATACAATTGGACTTTTTGCAGCCAGTGGAATCGCCCCCTGCTGGCCATTAGAAAGAATGCAGGTATAAGGCACTTCCGCATTGGCTTCACTTTTCAGGCCGGGAGCTACCCGCTTGGTAGAAACCTAAGATACTATCTTGGCTTCGACACTTATTCAGTATAAATTGCTCCTGAGAAATAGTGTGAAGATGAAATGAGTTTGTGTTTTCAAGATTTGTCCAATATAAAACTGTCGGAGAGTTTCCAGTGTGGCAGCTACAGGGTGACTGGAATACATGAGTGGGAGCAGAAGCTTCTCACTATTAGCTAGAACTCAACACCTCTTTCCTTCCTTCTCTGTCTGTCCTTTAGATCAACTGCAGGTGTGTTTCGGCTGCAGATGTGTAAACATCATCTTCATACCTGCTCTTTTTTACCCTGAAAGGAAAGAAAGATTGTGGTGAACTTTTCACTCTGCTGTAGCAGCTCCCAACAGTCTCTCCTCATTAACTCTATGCTATGATTTGGTTCTTAACACAAGGTCGACTTTTTTGAAGTAATCTGGAGCTTTCAGCCACATCTAGTGGCCTTCATCAGTGAATTTATCACTAAAATCAACAAACTACAGTTTTAACTGTCACACGCAGTTTAAGGAAGTTCACCAGTCCGCACTTCGTCACGTCGACAACGTTTTCGATAATAAAATATTTAATAAAAACAGCAACTGTACAGAATAGGTTCAATAACACTTAAAATTGACAAAAATGTAGGACGTGTTTATTTGAATTTGGGTGTAATCACAGTTGCTTCCCTTGTTGACGTCACGTGACTCCATTATAAACCACCATTTCACCACAGACTGACTGACATTCAACTCAAACTGCAGGTTCACTTATTCATGTCTCTCAGCCCCTGAACACAAACCAAGCATGACGATTTCATTTCTATTTTATGTTTTTTTCTAGATGACTGAATGAAATGTGTCATGAGAGCTTAAACTTTTAAAGTGTGACGAACATGCGCAAGCTGGTTTATACTCAAGAAAAAAATCAAATAAATTCTTTGTTTAAATTGTTTGTTTTGTATTTGTTGTAAATATTTGCTTATTGTTTTATTTGTTGGGCAAGAAAAACTGGAATTATATTATGCTGCATTTGAGTGTTGTCATGGGATTCAAATTATGCTGTCAGTAATTATGTCAACACAGTTCACCTTTATAAATCAATTAGTTGTCAATTAGTCAGTTAGTTAAACAATTATTTACTGTATGTCAGGATCACTAAATATACTTGAGCTTAAATTAGTTGTTGAAACTATCTTAACCAGCAGTCATCCACATTTACTTTATTCTGTATCAACAGAAAAGAGAAAAGTCAAGTGCGTCATAAAAACACATCTGGTCATGTGACACTGGCATCATGTGATCTGACATTTGATCTCATGCATATCAGCTGCAACAGAATCTGATGGAAGGACTGAGGAATGTTAAGCAGTAGTGACTGTCAGTGTGCAGTCACACATGTTAATATGAAAGTGACAGAATTTTAACATTTTTCTTTTACTGACTGATGTAGATTCTGTTGCCTTTAAAGTTGATAAAGATAAAAAAAAAAAAAACACACAGATATTTGTGTTATTTTTACTCTAAAATATAGTTCAGCAGTTAAAATAAGTAGAAATATTTTTTTTGTTCAGTAAGGAGAGAAATAAGACTCCTTCATTAGTAGTATACTTTTTGAAGGTAAAATGTTTTATTTTATACTTTTCATGCATTATTTGGTGCCTTTGCCAGGATAAAAATTATGGTCAGAATGCACCAAATTGCACCATTTAAAAAAAATAAATAAATAAAAAATTCTGGAGGGGCCATGCCCCCAGACCCTACTAGGTGACCTTTGACACTTGTCATACAGCCTGAACACAAGCAAAAACAGTTCAGTCAAACTGTTTTTACTCTTCACAGATAATAATACTGAAAGTCTTCAGTGGACATTCCCTCACATGTGGTCCAGCAGAGTACCTAACAGCAGGAGAATGCTGTCCTAGATGTCTTGCTGGTAAGATCTAACTGAAACATAAAAGCAGGATGTTTGCCAGCAACGATACTTACAGAATTGATCACTTCTGGGCTGATCAATACAGTTTACTGCTTGTTTATAAGCAGTAAAACAAAGTGATGCTTTTTCTGACAGCTGACTTTTACGTAGCTAAATGTTCCTTGTTTCTTAATTCAGACATGACAGAAGATTTACAGAAAGATACAATGCTTGTATGATATTTGTCACCTGGTGAACAAGAGGGATCAGAGAGAGAAAAGCAATTATTTAAAATATAATGTGAATAATATGATAATTATAATGATAATAAATTATTTCCTCTCCACAGGAAGTCGAGTTGAAACAGATTGTACAGAGTTCAGAAGTACATCCTGTCTGTCCTGCACTGATGGAACCTACATGAATCATCCCACTGGACTTAAATATTGTTTAACCTGTGGAAACTGTGATGCAGGTAGATTTATATTCATATTATTGGCAGATATTTAAGCCTTAGTATTGATTTAAGGTCAGTAAGAAGTTTTTTTTACTGCAAGTCTCACTGTCAATGCTGTAAGAAGTGAATAAACTGTCTGGTTGGCGGCTTCATTATGAAGATGCAGAGACTCAGCATGACGAGTCTACTGCCTTGAGACAACTTCCACAGTGGAAATTAGAGCCTAACAAGCAAGTTTCCCAATAAAACTGTAACATTAAATTTCTACATGACAACAATGAGGAAAATGATGATTAGAGGATTGTATCTGTGCTGTTGTTTTCTCAGTTTAATCTGAGATTGATCAATAATCACTTTTTTCTTTTGTGTGGAGCATACTGCTCACTGTTGAAGCACATTAGTATACTAAGCTCATTATTATATGAATTCATAAATGGGAGAAACTATTGTTTCACATTTCTCAAAGATGTCATAAAAACTGAAGATTGTCTGTAAGTCAGAAAAAAGATCAGCATGCTGTTGCTGTCTAGTAGATTGAACAGAAGAGAAGTTTAGTATCTCATATGTAACCTCTGTATGTGTTGACAGGTTCTGGTCTGCAGATAAAGACATCATGTACATCAACATCAAATACAGTTTGTCAACCACTGGAGGGATTCTACTGTATGGACTCCACAGAGGACGGCTGTGTGAAAGCACTGAAACACACAAGCTGTCAACCAGGACAATACATCAGACAAAAAGGTTGGTTTTCTCATGCTGACTTTAAGATTATAGTTGTAGTTGAAGTTTTAAATGGGAACACCATGACCTGACAAACAAGTTGCTTATTAAAGCTGCACGTATTGATTTCTGTCCACTAGATAGCAGGAAAAAAGCAGCTCAATAATTCTGTAGAAAAAGTCACAACTGAACACAGACCAGTCAACTTGTTGCTGTCAAGTGGAACTTTTGCACCAGTAAAACCATCGTAGTTGATTAGTGACTATGTGCAGTATATGTGAAGTAAACATGATTTTAACAAATAAAGGTACAAACAAGGCCTGTGTAAAAACCTAAGATACTATCTTGGCTTCTATACTTATTCATTATAAATTGCTCCTGAGAAATGGCGTGAAGATGAAATGAGTTTGTGTTTTCAAGATTCAAGTATTTGTGTATGTAAAGTTAGACCTGCATGGACCACAGTCTACCCTGCCAAGACACCACTACACCACTGGTTTGAAAGCCTCATGCTTCTAGAAGCTGATGGTGTCTGACCTCCACTGATGGAAGTCAGAAATTATTTTCATGCATCACTGAGTGGAAAGTGGAAGGACAGTTTGTTAGCATAGCTAGCATTTCAGTTGTTGGTGTCCTGTGTCCACTGGTACCTGCCATGCTGCAGCCCTCACACCAGTGTTCAGATAGGACATGGTGCCACAACAGAAACGTCTGATTGGTCGTTTCTGTTTTGGACTTTGTCTGGTGATTGAAACGTAGGTGAGTCAGAGACAGCAGCCGTTCTGATCCAGTCTTTATCTAATTAGGAAGGTTTCTGTTCCTGTTGTAATAGTCATAGAGAAAGTTTGCTCTATATGGTGAAGGTGAGGAGCCTGACACACCTGCAGGGACGTTGTGGACAACATTGATTCAACAGCAGACAAAAGCAGAGGAATCTTGCTCTTTCTGTCAGGACAGATTTGTTTTATTTGGACACAAAAACATAGTTTTCTCTTCATGAATCACTTTCCTTGTTTTCATGTCATAACTACCTTCACCAGACAAAATGGATGTTACATTGGTCAAAAGGTAAAAGTCTGAAAGTCTTAAAATGAAACTTATATAATTTGTTGACAATCTAGTTGTTTACTGGCATGAACATATTAGCATAAATATCTTTAGTATTGAAAGTATTTGCATGAAGCAGTGAAGCTGATGACATTTGGATCATTGTAGTTTTCTCTCAAACAGTAGTTTAGTTATGAATCTGATTCCATCGTTGCTCAAGAATGACAAGATGGTGAAATATAAAAACTTGTCAACAATCATTATTAAACAAAGGACTATTATTGGATGTGTGATTTTCAAGTGTCAGCTTCAGCTTCACTGAAATGAAATCAGACAGATGTGATGACAGTGATGATGTCATGACAGGATGCAATTTGACAGAGAAACACACACTGTGCACCTGGTCAGAGGATAAAACAACCTGGTAACAAACGTCAAAGTCAGACTGTTCTGTCAGTGAACGATCAGTGATGGTTAGTAATCTCAGATGTGTCTCTTTCTCTAAGGAACCAGCAGCACTGATACAGTGTGTTATAACTGTCAGCCGGGCTATTTTTCACAGGATGGTGTGAACTGCACAGCTTGGACAATGTAAGACACTTTTCTATTCAATTATTCATTGATTATTTATGAATTTATTCTCTAAAAGCACAAAAAGCAAAGCATAAGAAGATTTTTTCTTGCTATATAACACTCTGATCATTACAAGTGTGCACTAGGTTTTTTGCATCAATGGAACAAATCATCATGCATGGGAATATTCAAGACATTGCCAATTAAATTCACTTCAATTAAAAAAACTTCATTAATCTCTGAGGAGCAACTCATGAGGCAGGCACAGTAAAAGGACATACAAACAGGACATATAAGACAATGTTTGATAGACAAACAGTGACCATGTGACAGAGATAGAAATAATATAAGAGTCTTCAGTTGGGGGGGTGCTGTGGCAGACCAAAAGGTGTGGGGGTTAGTCCCATTCCATTGGAATCCAGTAACAAAGAAATAAAGCAGTCTTTTACTTTTCTCATCCAACAGTTGCTCAGAAACTGAAGTGATGGTCAAAGAAGGAAACCAGATAAATGATGTCGTCTGCAGAAGTGCATCAAGAAATCACTACTCTTTATTTTCACCATTGTTAATGGTTTTCTCACTAACACTTGCCTGGCTTGTGAGCAGAGGTTAGTGCTTGTTTTGCATCTTCACCTAATTTGTCTAATATCCTCCTCGCCTCCAGTGGACTCAACTAAAGCTCACTAACTGTTGGTGCTAATATTGTGCTTTATTTTGGATGTCAGGCAGGTGAATAACAACTGATATGTGCAACCTGTCAAGTTATTCTTCATAAATACTTAGATAGAAAGTTCACTAGGGATGCACTGATCCAAATTCTTCTCTACTGATTTGATTCCAGTACCTAAACCCAGAGTATATGCCAATACAGAGTACTGATCCAACACCAGGACGGTCTTTGTTACACATTTAACATCTGTATACTACCTCAGGAAGCCACTGGGACCATTCTTAGTAAGTTAACATGAGGCTGTAACTGCTAAACAGCTTCTTAACTATTGTTACACACTAATGTAGGGGAAACCCTGGTGCAACATAGAAATGAGACTCCCCTCTTCCCAACTCCCAAGAAGCACCAGCAACAAGGATTACAGCCCTCAAAAGTATTTATTCACTCAGTTGATTTGACATTTTGGCTTCAGGGTGGACTATCAGCAAAATAACACACACAATTATACTAAATGATCTACTCAAAACAAAAATAAACCAAAATACAAATCTCTTCCTGTATACACACTTGCAAGATACATTTTACAGTATTTCACAGGAGAGTCATTCATAACATCCTGGCTGGAAGTGGAGAGAGGAGGAAGTCAACCTTTAAACCACTAGGTATTAGACTGGAACCAGTCAGCTCTTTAACTAACCACACATGTACACTTCAGGTTTCACAATAAAGGTCTACCACTGCCTTCACATTAAAGTGTATTTATGGTGAAGCACATTTAGGAAATGTGTGTAAATGTAGTTAAGTGCTTCAAAAGTAGCTCACTACAAATAATATACAGAGCAGAGTGGAAGACTGTATTGAATGTGGTCGGTCATGTCTGGACCTCCATCAGTGCGTCCCTGAAGTTTAGATCCTACATATAAAAATGTACATCTTGATATTTTTCTTCACACTAACAGTAAGACTCATAACATGAAATTCTACATACAATTTACTACTTTACCAATTTTATATTGACTAATTAATTGTTTTTTTTTCCCCTCTAACTGCACACTGTGGTCTACAGTTGATGGAGAAATTCTACCATCCAAGGCTACTTCATCTCTTCCCCTGGCGCCTCGACGTAAAACATCTTTCATGAGAGACTGTGGTTAGAAAGACAGAGGCCCTGTTGATTAAATCATTACGACAAGGTTTAAACTACAACATTCCTTTATAAACATATAGCCCATAAATTGAACATTGTAAACATGCAACACAATTGTAACACACACACACACACACATACATACTCACACACATACACTTGTATATAGGTACACTTAGCTAGATTAATATTGTGTGTTTTGCTCTTTTACCTTTTTGTTAAATAAATGCTTTTGGATATACATGTTGTCTGTTTTAATGTTGCACAAGAATGAATTTTGCCAACCTGCTCTGCAAAGAACTCCAAAATCCTTCATCCATACCTAGCTATTGATATGGTGATTTTGTTTATAATTATTAAGTCAATTATTAATTAAAGTTCCAAATTGATAAATCAGTACATTTTGAGACTGAATTGACTATCTTTTTCCCTGACTCCAGGGTGGTGCCCCATTATTATTAATTCTTAATCATTTTTTTATTGATTTTCTGTTATTGACTTGTAGCCAGGGCCCAACACAGTGAAAACTGTTTGCTACGTTTTCCTGCTTATTTCCATCAGAATAATAATCCTTTTGAAGGAATAAATAAATAATGCTTTTATGGGAATTGAACTACAGTATCTAACCGATCTACAGTATTACCATGAATACACAGCTGAGATTTGATTACTGACTGTTAAAATTGACTTACAAAGCTCGTGGTCTTGCCAGTGATGATATACCTGCAACTGACATTACCACTATTATAATGACTGATTATTAGTGTTATTAGTGTACTTCCATGTAGGCTACTGTTGTTTTCATTGCAATGTCATTACATTATTCCAGATATTACTGTTTTATTGTACATTAACTTTGTTTTTAAAAAGAAAAAAAAAAAAAAAAAAAACTTTTTCTAGTACTATGATCGGTTGCTCCTGGATTCATCTTTACAGCCTGAAATCAGGTTTTTCTTCTTGCCTCTTGGAAGCATTTTGTGCATCTTGCTTGAAATTATTACAATTTTTTCTAAAATCTGCTCACTTCGGCCTGCTGTTTGTATTGCTAGAGTTAGTCTGCTAGGATCTGTGGTTATATGTCACAACCCGTCTGCTGTCTCAAAAACATCTGAAGGACTTCCTTGGGGGGGCTGTGCGGAGGTGAGAGACCCCTCTCTCTCTCTAGCTCTCTCTTTTCATTCACTTTTCATGTGAACAGCTCAGTAGTCTGTAACAGTAGAGACTGGCGGACACATACGCGTCACTATCTCGATATTTGAATGATATCGCGCCTCCTCTGCCCTCTTCCTCTCTCTGTGACGGTTGGATTTTCCTTTTAACTTTGAGTGAAGCCAAGAATCTGTTCAAACCACCAACCACCATTAATCACCAGGTAGAGGACTAGTGTCAGTCCCACCTCCGTCACTGAGGCAGAAGGATCCGAGCATGACATATAATTATGGTTATACATCATGCACAGACGTCTTTGGAGTCTGTTCAGACAACATCCACCTCCGCTCCAACGTGCGGGGGTGGGAATCATGCCAGGAAACAGAAGTAAAAGTAAAAGAAAAAGAAAGTAGCATGAAGTAAAAGACTGAACGTTCTGGACCATGTATCTCAGTAAGGAGGGTAAGTTGGCTGAAATGTTATGTTGTTGTTTCAAACTACAGTATTTGTGTCACTGTTGATGCCGCTGAAAACTTGATTCTACCGAACATTAAAACAGCACAATGGTCTTGTTTATCAGTTATGTAGCTAATTAATATTTCAGCATTTTCTGAAGTGCTGTCGCTAACTTTACTAACATGTACGTAAAATATATTAGAAAACAGTTTGTACACCAGCAGTCTGTGTTTAGTACCAGCAGCGAGGAGCAGCACATAATGCAGTAATATAATTAATAAAGACTCGTTAAATCGACATGAATGTAACATTACAGCCGTGGTTTTGATCCTGGATATAATACAACACTTCTTTTGTTAAAGCTGTGATGTCTGGCTGCTTGTTGCCTATATTGGTTTTGTTAATAACCTTTTGTAAGAGAACATTGTAAACTGTAACACAGTTAAAATGACCTTTAACCTGCTGTTCAACTATTTAAATCTGTCAGTTTTAGTCACTTCTGATATCATTTGTCATCTTTCACTTATGATACTCACACTGTCTAAAGTCTTTCTGTTCTCTCAAGTCTGAGCTGTGCTGTAAGTAAGTAAGTAAGGAGTATTAATGCAAATGGTCAAAGCCAAGAGTTCAGCTCAATACACTATCCAGTAACAAGAAACAAGACATACCAAGATTTTTCTAAATGACATTTGTCTCTGAAGACTCAGTAATATGTTTTAATGAGCTTTGATAGGAAACAAACAGGACTGAAGTTGAACCTTTGAGAATGAAAGTGATGTGAAATATGAACCAAAGTTTAATGTCCAGTTTAATCTCACCAAAGGAGAGAAAAAGGCTCAACCTGCTTTAAACCGGTTCTGCAGCTTTTCATGTGCAGATAGTTTAAACCTGACTAGAAATCAGAGGTTTTCCAGTAGAAATCTACTTGTTAACCCAGTTACTCTTAATCTCTTACCCACAGTAACCAGGTCACTTACTGTTTAGTACAGTATTTATATGTTTTCTTTTTGTTTCTAGATTCTGTCCCTCAGATTTGGATGTGACATCTCTCTTCATCCCAAATCTCAGTGAGATGATGTCTTCAGCTCATCAAAACTGTCAACTTGATCCACAAAATGACTTTGAGAAGAAAACCTTTGACAGCTGCAACTTTGGTGGTAAAATAGTTTATAACAAAAGGAGGGGGGGCTGGTGGGGGTCATGTGTTGTTGAACAGCTCTGATACATCCAACAGCTCAAAATCAGCTGCATTACATATTAGTAATATTAATAATGTTTTCAAACTACTCTCTAATGAGACCTGATACATATGCAAGTTATAATTCCACCAGAATTCAAGTAGTCTACACTTTCAATTATACTCACATCTCACACTTTAATTTACTGTGTTGTTTAAGTTGTTCACATATTTGTCCATCTGGGGGACTGACACAGATCTACACAAACACATTAAGTAAAATCTGAATGCTGCATTCACTAGGGGTCGACTGATATGGTTTTTCCAAACCAAAATACTGTCAAAACTTTCATTTACAATTTACACCGCAGCCTCCATGAAAACGACCAGGAAAGAGGCAGAAAAAAAGTGCACAGAGACAGGAGGGAGAGCGTACAGTTAAAACACCCCGAATAACCATCATAATGCAAAACACTCAATGCAGAGTGAAAACAAGAGAGAGAAAAACAGATGACAGAGCAGGGGGAGTCAACAGATAATTAGATAGTTATTATTAAAATGAAAAAATAATAAAATCAAACATCTCAAGATATGAGTGGAAAGTATTGTTCTTGCAACTGTATTTATAACCTTATTTTTTACTCAAACGTAGCTTAACCATGTCATATGTTGCTACTTCAGTAAACATTACTGGAACTGAAAATTGCTGATGAACATTTAATATCCAGGAATTCACATTATAGACACAACAACTGACTATCACTGTAATGGACACAGTTTGACACAGTGACCATACACAGTCCAGACATATACTAGGTTTTGATCTAGTCTTGTTAGGTTGGAGTATAAAACCATTTATAATGAAGAACAATTATAAGACATTTCACACACAATATCACGGTGTGTTATAAAGCATTTATTAACTGTTTCACATGTAAAGCAGTTTTAAAACTGCTTAGAAATGTATTTAAAGCTATTGAAGACATATGATTATGTGTAATTGTAACTATGTTATATAGTAGTGTAGGACTGGTCTCACATCAAGGACTTTTTTCACTTTTTGAAAGTGCAAAAATGCTTCTTCACACATAGTGAATAAAACTGTACAAATAACATTAAACTGCTCAGAAGTGTAAAAATGTAAAAACTCAATAATACAAATGATTGTTTAAAGTTAAAAATCAGTGAGTCATAAAGTGGAAAGAAAAAAGTGTTCTTTGGTCATTTTACTGTTCAGTCGTCTTCTGAAATCATCTTCGTCTCCATATCTTCATCTTCTTTTTTCAGTCCTACCTGGCCGTCATCTTCTCCCCTCAGGTCCTCTCTTCCTTCTTCTTGCCTCCATTGACATCCTCCTCCACTGACCTTCCCTTCACTTTCAGTTATCACCATCACATGTTTTATTCCTCCATTTCTTCTTTTCCACCTCATTGTTATGTGTTGTATATGTCATGTCTTTTATTCTGCCTTTCTCTGCTTAAAGCAGGAAGTTATTCAGGACAGTTTTCAACAATATCTTAACTTCAACCAGGTTTCACTGAGACAAAAAACTGTTTTTACTCTTCACAGATAATAATACTGAAAGTCTTCATTGGACAGATCCTCGCATGTCATCCAACAGAGTACCAAACAGCGGGAGGATGCTGTCCTATGTGTCCTGCTGGTAAGATCTAACTGAAACATAAAAGCAGGATGTTTGCCAGCAACGATACTTACAGAATTGATCACTTCTGGGCTGATCAATACAGTTTACTGCTTGTTTATAAGCAGTAAAACAAAGTGATGCTTTTTCTGACAGCTGACTTTTACGTAGCTAAATGTTCCTTGTTTCTTAATTCAGACATGACAGAAGATTTACAGAAAGATACAATGCTTGTATGATATTTGTCACCTGGTGAACAAGAGGGATCAGAGAGAGAAAAGCAATTATTTAAAATATAAGGTGAATAATATGATAATTATAATGATAATACATTGTTTCTTCTCCACAGGATATCGAGTTAGAAGAGATTGTACAGAGTTCACAAGTATATCCTGTCTGCCCTGCACTGATGAAACCTACATGAATCAATCCACTGGACTTAAACAGTGTTTTACCTGTGGAAACTGTGATGCAGGTAGATTTATATTCATATTATTGGCAGAAATTGAAGCCTTAGTATGGATTTAAGGCCAGTCAGAAGGTTTTTTACTGCAAGTCTCACTGTCAATGCTGTAAGAAGTGAATAAACTGTCTGGTTGGCGGCTTCATTATGAAGATGCAGAGACTCAGCATGACGAGTCTACTGCCTTGAGACAACTTCCACAGTGGAAATTAGAGCCTAACAAGCAAGTTTACTACTCTAAGCTCATTATTATATGAATTCATAAATGGGAGAAACTATTGTTTCACATTTCCCAAAGATGTCATAAAAACTGAAGATTGTCTGTAAGTCAGAAAAAAGATCAGCATGCTGTTGCTGTCTAGTAGATTGAACAGAAGAGAAGTTTAGTATCTCATATGTAACCTCTGTATGTGTTGACAGGTTCTGGTCTGCAGATAAAGACATCATGTACATCAACATCAAATACAGTTTGTCAACCACTGGAGGGATTCTACTGTATGGACTCCACAGAGGACGGCTGTGTGAAAGCACTGAAACACACAAGCTGTCAACCAGGACAATACATCAGACAAAAAGGTTGGTTTTCTCCTGCTGACTTTAAGATTATAGTTGTAGTTGAAGTTTTAAATGGGAACACCATGACCTGACAAACAAGTTGCTTATTAAAGCTGCATGTATTGATTTCTGTCCACTAGATAGCAGGAAAAAAGCAGCTCAATAATTCTGTAGAAAAAGTCACAACTGAACACAGACCAGTCAACTTGTTGCTCAACTTGTTGTGTAAATTGCTCCTGAGAAATGGCGTGAAGATGAAATGAGTTTGTGTTTTCAAGATTCAAGTATTTGCATGAAGCAGTGAAGCTGATGACATTTGGATCATTGTAGTTTTCTCTCAAACAGTAGTTTGGTTATGAATCTGATTCCATCGTTGCTCAAGAATGACAAGATGGTGAAATATAAAAACTTGTCAACAATCATTATTAAACAAAGGACTATTATTGGATGTGTGATTTTCAAGTGTCAGCTTCAGCTTCACTGAAATGAAATCAGACAGATGTGATGACAGTGATGATGTCATATAACACTGATGACTTCATAATATGTAAAGTGAAGTAGTTTCAATGTGTATATTTGTATTTGTGCAGGAACAGCTCTCAGGGACACTGAGTGCACTGACTGCAGTGATGGAACATTTTCAGATGGGACATTTACATCTTGTCAACCACACACACAGTAAGTGAAGCTTGACATCAGCCGTGGACACAGCTGGTTTCTAACAACAGCAATGAATTAGTGGAATCTATAAATGTTCCTTTAAAAATGTCCCTCTGTCATTCCAGATGTGAATCACTAAAGCTTCAGCTGATCAAACCAGGAACTGATTCAACTGATGCTGAATGTGGAGAACAAAGTTCAAATGTGACAACAACTGTGATCTGTGTGATTGTGGTGCTTTTTTCATTAATTGGCATAGCTGGGTTAGTTTACTTCAGAAAGAAGAAATCAGGTAAGATTTGTTGTTATTTTTTGTATCAGACAATACAAACATTATCATAGTTTTGATGGATGATACTTTCTGACAGGTCATGACATTGTTGATTAAGACTTTTTTCATTGTTTTATTATAGAAAAAAAGGAAAATGCAGACATTCCCATAGAGGTATGTTTGTTGTCTCTTTTTAACACTGTAATGAATGTACTTTAGTAGATGACAAAGCTCAGTTAATTTAACTAATTAAATCATGTCATTAATCTCTTTAATATTTCACCAAAAAGGAAACTGGAGATGGAAGCTGAGAGATGCTAAACAGTATCAGGTAAGACAACATTGTGTTTTCTCCTGAAATGTTCATTGACTGATGACTGTCTGGCTGAGCTACACTCTGTGATGTCTTTTTAAATGTAAAAGATGTTTCTGCTCTTTAGGATGAGACCATCAGGACAGGAACTTGTACACTTTCTGACCCTGCAGAGTAAATGTGATCTAGAATCCAGTTCACAATCCAGGTTGGATTCTAGCACATTGTCTTTGCAGTGATGAGAAATAAAACAAGTCCAAGTTTGATTTCCTGAACTTTACTACAGACTGAAAATATCCTCTAAGAACTGCTTGTCTACAGTCTGCATCATTATCTCACAGACATTATTGTACAGAGACTAAAGTCAGCCTGGAATAAAAACTTGGACTTGTTGTCTCAACCTACATGAAGGTCCTTCTGCCTCCTAAAAATAAAATATTGATCTTTAGTACATTGAATATGAACCATGTGTCTTTATAATTAAGTTTAAACTGTATTTCACTGCTGAAAACAGAACATGTACATCTATCAATCAAGTTTATTTGTCACATGTAATCATATAAGGTGTAATCACAGGGAGATGTAATCCTCCCACTTCCTTCAGTTTGTGCATTAAGAGTTTAAGTAGAATAGTAATAAATATATGTGTGTGATTGGGGGGTGATGATAGAAATAAAAGCAACTTTAAATAGAGATTCATCCTTTAAACCAGTAAATGTTACAAACCTGTGAAAACATGTGATTTTCTGTCAGATCAAAAGTTTAGAGCCTTATCCAATGAATTTGATATAGCTAACGGAATCTCTCAAGGAAGGGCTATCAGTCCAGTGTTATTTAACATCATAATCAACAATGTCTTTATGAATTTAGATAGAAGGATATGTTCTTCGCTTTATGTAGATGATATATGGATATATGGATCCGGGGGAGAGATGAGACAAGCATGTTGAGAAAGATTAAGGATGCTATTTTAAAGGTAAACCAATGGTCATATAAATAGGGTTTCAAACTTTCTACCAATAAGACGTGCTATATGTACTTGACCAGGAGGAGGAAAGCAGATGAGTAGAGGCTTAATTTATATGGAAAAACAATAGAAAAAGTAAAGGAATTTAAGTATTTGTGACTTTGGCTTGATGAAAGATGTATATGGAAGACACATGTTGAAAAACTATAAACAAAATGTAAAAAAGTAATTAATCTAATGAGAGCTACATCTAGATATAACTGGGGAGCAGATAAGCAGACACTACTTGATATATAAAAAGCATTAATGAGATCAGCAATTGACTATGGATGTTTTGTTTATGGGGCAGCAGTCAAATCTCACCTTAGTTAAACTGATTGTGTACAAAACAAAACTTTGAGACTTTGTATTGGTGCAGATTTTATATAGGTCAACTCGAAAGAATGCTGTGCTGGTTGAATCAAGAGAAACCCCGCTAGAACTCAGAAAGAATAGATTTGCATTAATTTATTGGATTCATCTTAGAAGATGTGGAGAGGAGAATACTACTTAAAACGTCCTAAACGAATGTTGGGGGTATAATAAGTTTAAAGGAAATGGTTTTGGATGGAAAATAAATTATAAATCAGAAGAGTATGATGTTAAAGAAATACGTTTTAATTCCCCCACTCCCGTAAGAAATGTTCCCCCATCGCTCTTTCCTAATATTAACATTGATTTTAGTGTTATGGAGCTAAAGAAAGATTGGGTAGAATACAATAGGATATTGTGCAAACCAGTATATAAGGAACCATTTTTATAATTACTCACAGATATTTACTGATGACTCAAAAGACCAGAAGGATCATGTAGGAACAGAAGTCTACATCCCACAATTTCAGATTCATTGAGCAAATAGAATTACAGACAAGTTTATACAGTTGAGATGATGGCAGTGATTATTGGTCTGCAGTGGATAGAAGAAGACCTGACAGTAGTCCTGCGTATTGACTCTGCTGCAGTTCTTCTGAGTTTACAAAGCTTGAAATCAATCCGGGAAGATCTATTGTTTGAAATTATGTAATGTTTATTTAGAATTCAGAGAACCGGAATAATAGTAGAATTTCATTGGGTACCTGCACATATGGGATTAAAGGGTAATGAATTTGCAGATAGGATGGCAAAAAGAGCACTAAATATGAGACATATAATGGACTTTCCATTTAGAAAAGGAGAAGGTAAAGTACTTATTAAAAATAAATTATTGGCAGAAAAAGTGGGATGAGGACAGTAAAGGCAGAACATACTATAGGATACAAAAAAAGAGAGGAGGTAGTGCTATCCAGATTGAGATTTGATCACTCTGGTTTAAATAAGACACTTTTTTTTGTTGGGAAAAGTAAATTCACAAGCTTGTGCACAGTGTTACATAACTGAAAATGCTGCACGGTGTCAGATATAATGAAGAGATAGAGGGGTAGTTGAATTATTAGAAAACACCAGATTGTTTAACAGAATATAGTATAGTTTATTTTTTGAGTAGGCTATTGTAAACAGGATCCTGTTCTACATACTCCGGTAGGTGGCGGTATGCATCTATAAATTGGTATTGCAATCCGTCAAGAAGGATAATGTCAGTTTGTCTGGTCCAGCACTGAGCCTGTATCAGTTCATCCATGGTCTGGATAAGTTTCTGTTTGGACTATAACCATTTAATTTATTAAATCCTAATCGTTTTAATTGATACGTTTGTCAGTTGATACACATATACATATATATCTATGTATTTATGGTTCTCAAGAAATAATAAGCAATCTGCGCGTTCAAAACACGCCTGTTTGGAACGAGCACTAGTACGAAGAAGATGAAGAAAAAGACCGGGAACTTATCCTCAATCGATGATGTTCCACAGCAATAAGAGTAAGTAGGCTGAAATGTTATATTGTTGTTTCAAACTACAGTATTTAACAAAAGTACTGTGTTACTGATGGTACCGTTGAAAACGTGACTGTCGAACATGAAAACACAACACAATGGTCTCGTTTACTAACGTGCGTAAAAAAACAGAAAAGTTAATACACCAGCAGTCAGTGGTGGCTCTGATTCCCGGACGTAATACAACGTGTCTTTGTTTAAGCTGTGATGTCTGTTTGCTTGTTGCCTATATTGTTTTTTTCCAATAATGTTTTCCAGGAGAACATTGTAAACTTTAGCACTTAAAATGATGTTTATCCTGTTCAGCTTCACTTTTCATTTTCAGTTTTAGTCGCTTCGAGTATCAGACATTTGTCTCTGAAGACTCAGTAATATGTTTTAATGAGCTTTGATAGGAAACAAACAGGACTGAAGTTTAACCTTTGAGAATTTAAAGTTTAATGTTCAGTTTAATCTCACCAAAGGAGAGAAAAAGGCTCAACCTGCTTTAAACCGGTTCAGCTTTTAATGTGCAGATAGTTTAAACCTGACTAGAAATCAGAGGTTTTCCAGTAGAAATCTACTTGTGAACCCAGTTACTCTTAATCTCTTACCCACAGTAACCAGGTTACTTACTGTTTAGTGCAGTATTTATATGTTTTCTTTTTGTTTCTAGATTCCTCAGATTTGGATGTGACATCTCTCTTCATCCCAAATCTCAGTGAGATGATGTCTTCAGCTCATCAAAACTGTCAACTTGATCCACAAAATGACTTTGAGAAGAAAACCTTTGACAGCTGCAACTTTGTTGGTAAAATAGTTTATAACAAAAGGAGGGGGGGCTGGTGGGGGTCATGTGTTGTTGAACAGCTCTGATACATCCAACAGCTCAAAATCAGCTGCATTACATATTAGTAATATTAATAATGTTTTCAAACTACTCTCTAATGAGACCTGATACATATGCAAGTTATAATTCCACCAGAATTCAAGTAGTCTACACTTTCAATTATACTCACATCTCACACTTTAATTTACTGTGTTGTTTAAGTTGTTCACATATTTGTCCATCTGGGGGACTGACACAGATCTACACAAACACATTAAGTAAAATCTGAATGCTGCATTCACTAGGGGTCGACTGATATGGTTTTTCCAAACCAAAATACTGTCAAAACTTTCATTTACAATTTACACCGCAGCCTCCATGAAAACGACCAGGAAAGAGGCAGAAAAAAAGTGCACAGAGACAGGAGGGAGAGCGTACAGTTAAAACACCCCGAATAACCATCATAATGCAAAACACTCAATGCAGAGTGAAAACAAGAGAGAGAAAAACAGATGACAGAGCAGGGGGAGTCAACAGATAATTAGATAGTTATTATTAAAATGAAAAAATAATAAAATCAAACATCTCAAGATATGAGTGGAAAGTATTGTTCTTGCAACTGTATTTATAACCTTATTTTTTACTCAAACGTAGCTTAACCATGTCATATGTTGCTACTTCAGTAAACATTACTGGAACTGAAAATTGCTGATGAACATTTAATATCCAGGAATTCACATTATAGACACAACAACTGACTATCACTGTAATGGACACAGTTTGACACAGTGACCATACACAGTCCAGACATATACTAGGTTTTGATCTAGTCTTGTTAGGTTGGAGTATAAAACCATTTATAATGAAGAACAATTATAAGACATTTCACACACAATATCACGGTGTGTTATAAAGCATTTATTAACTGTTTCACATGTAAAGCAGTTTTAAAACTGCTTAGAAATGTATTTAAAGCTATTGAAGACATATGATTATGTGTAATTGTAACTATGTTATATAGTAGTGTAGGACTGGTCTCACATCAAGGACTTTTTTCACTTTTTGAAAGTGCAAAAATGCTTCTTCACACATAGTGAATAAAACTGTACAAATAACATTAAACTGCTCAGAAGTGTAAAAATGTAAAAACTCAATAATACAAATGATTGTTTAAAGTTAAAAATCAGTGAGTCATAAAGTGGAAAGAAAAAAGTGTTCTTTGGTCATTTTACTGTTCAGTCGTCTTCTGAAATCATCTTCGTCTCCATATCTTCATCTTCTTTTTTCAGTCCTACCTGGCCGTCATCTTCTCCCCTCAGGTCCTCTCTTCCTTCTTCTTGCCTCCATTGACATCCTCCTCCACTGACCTTCCCTTCACTTTCAGTTATCACCATCACATGTTTTATTCCTCCATTTCTTCTTTTCCACCTCATTGTTATGTGTTGTATATGTCATGTCTTTTATTCTGCCTTTCTCTGCTTAAAGCAGGAAGTTATTCAGGACAGTTTTCAACAATATCTTAACTTCAACCAGGTTTCACTGAGACAAAAAACTGTTTTTACTCTTCACAGATAATAATACTGAAAGTCTTCATTGGACAGATCCTCGCATGTCATCCAACAGAGTACCAAACAGCGGGAGGATGCTGTCCTATGTGTCCTGCTGGTAAGATCTAACTGAAACATAAAAGCAGGATGTTTGCCAGCAACGATACTTACAGAATTGATCACTTCTGGGCTGATCAATACAGTTTACTGCTTGTTTATAAGCAGTAAAACAAAGTGATGCTTTTTCTGACAGCTGACTTTTACGTAGCTAAATGTTCCTTGTTTCTTAATTCAGACATGACAGAAGATTTACAGAAAGATACAATGCTTGTATGATATTTGTCACCTGGTGAACAAGAGGGATCAGAGAGAGAAAAGCAATTATTTAAAATATAAGGTGAATAATATGATAATTATAATGATAATACATTGTTTCTTCTCCACAGGATATCGAGTTAGAAGAGATTGTACAGAGTTCACAAGTATATCCTGTCTGCCCTGCACTGATGAAACCTACATGAATCAATCCACTGGACTTAAACAGTGTTTTACCTGTGGAAACTGTGATGCAGGTAGATTTATATTCATATTATTGGCAGAAATTGAAGCCTTAGTATGGATTTAAGGCCAGTCAGAAGGTTTTTTACTGCAAGTCTCACTGTCAATGCTGTAAGAAGTGAATAAACTGTCTGGTTGGCGGCTTCATTATGAAGATGCAGAGACTCAGCATGACGAGTCTACTGCCTTGAGACAACTTCCACAGTGGAAATTAGAGCCTAACAAGCAAGTTTACTACTCTAAGCTCATTATTATATGAATTCATAAATGGGAGAAACTATTGTTTCACATTTCCCAAAGATGTCATAAAAACTGAAGATTGTCTGTAAGTCAGAAAAAAGATCAGCATGCTGTTGCTGTCTAGTAGATTGAACAGAAGAGAAGTTTAGTATCTCATATGTAACCTCTGTATGTGTTGACAGGTTCTGGTCTGCAGATAAAGACATCATGTACATCAACATCAAATACAGTTTGTCAACCACTGGAGGGATTCTACTGTATGGACTCCACAGAGGACGGCTGTGTGAAAGCACTGAAACACACAAGCTGTCAACCAGGACAATACATCAGACAAAAAGGTTGGTTTTCTCCTGCTGACTTTAAGATTATAGTTGTAGTTGAAGTTTTAAATGGGAACACCATGACCTGACAAACAAGTTGCTTATTAAAGCTGCATGTATTGATTTCTGTCCACTAGATAGCAGGAAAAAAGCAGCTCAATAATTCTGTAGAAAAAGTCACAACTGAACACAGACCAGTCAACTTGTTGCTCAACTTGTTGTGTAAATTGCTCCTGAGAAATGGCGTGAAGATGAAATGAGTTTGTGTTTTCAAGATTCAAGTATTTGCATGAAGCAGTGAAGCTGATGACATTTGGATCATTGTAGTTTTCTCTCAAACAGTAGTTTGGTTATGAATCTGATTCCATCGTTGCTCAAGAATGACAAGATGGTGAAATATAAAAACTTGTCAACAATCATTATTAAACAAAGGACTATTATTGGATGTGTGATTTTCAAGTGTCAGCTTCAGCTTCACTGAAATGAAATCAGACAGATGTGATGACAGTGATGATGTCATATAACACTGATGACTTCATAATATGTAAAGTGAAGTAGTTTCAATGTGTATATTTGTATTTGTGCAGGAACAGCTCTCAGGGACACTGAGTGCACTGACTGCAGTGATGGAACATTTTCAGATGGGACATTTACATCTTGTCAACCACACACACAGTAAGTGAAGCTTGACATCAGCCGTGGACACAGCTGGTTTCTAACAACAGCAATGAATTAGTGGAATCTATAAATGTTCCTTTAAAAATGTCCCTCTGTCATTCCAGATGTGAATCACTAAAGCTTCAGCTGATCAAACCAGGAACTGATTCAACTGATGCTGAATGTGGAGAACAAAGTTCAAATGTGACAACAACTGTGATCTGTGTGATTGTGGTGCTTTTTTCATTAATTGGCATAGCTGGGTTAGTTTACTTCAGAAAGAAGAAATCAGGTAAGATTTGTTGTTATTTTTTGTATCAGACAATACAAACATTATCATAGTTTTGATGGATGATACTTTCTGACAGGTCATGACATTGTTGATTAAGACTTTTTTCATTGTTTTATTATAGAAAAAAAGGAAAATGCAGACATTCCCATAGAGGTATGTTTGTTGTCTCTTTTTAACACTGTAATGAATGTACTTTAGTAGATGACAAAGCTCAGTTAATTTAACTAATTAAATCATGTCATTAATCTCTTTAATATTTCACCAAAAAGGAAACTGGAGATGGAAGCTGAGAGATGCTAAACAGTATCAGGTAAGACAACATTGTGTTTTCTCCTGAAATGTTCATTGACTGATGACTGTCTGGCTGAGCTACACTCTGTGATGTCTTTTTAAATGTAAAAGATGTTTCTGCTCTTTAGGATGAGACCATCAGGACAGGAACTTGTACACTTTCTGACCCTGCAGAGTAAATGTGATCTAGAATCCAGTTCACAATCCAGGTTGGATTCTAGCACATTGTCTTTGCAGTGATGAGAAATAAAACAAGTCCAAGTTTGATTTCCTGAACTTTACTACAGACTGAAAATATCCTCTAAGAACTGCTTGTCTACAGTCTGCATCATTATCTCACAGACATTATTGTACAGAGACTAAAGTCAGCCTGGAATAAAAACTTGGACTTGTTGTCTCAACCTACATGAAGGTCCTTCTGCCTCCTAAAAATAAAATATTGATCTTTAGTACATTGAATATGAACCATGTGTCTTTATAATTAAGTTTAAACTGTATTTCACTGCTGAAAACAGAACATGTACATCTATCAATCAAGTTTATTTGTCACATGTAATCATATAAGGTGTAATCACAGGGAGATGTAATCCTCCCACTTCCTTCAGTTTGTGCATTAAGAGTTTAAGTAGAATAGTAATAAATATATGTGTGTGATTGGGGGGTGATGATAGAAATAAAAGCAACTTTAAATAGAGATTCATCCTTTAAACCAGTAAATGTTACAAACCTGTGAAAACATGTGATTTTCTGTCAGATCAAAAGTTTAGAGCCTTATCCAATGAATTTGATATAGCTAACGGAATCTCTCAAGGAAGGGCTATCAGTCCAGTGTTATTTAACATCATAATCAACAATGTCTTTATGAATTTAGATAGAAGGATATGTTCTTCGCTTTATGTAGATGATATATGGATATATGGATCCGGGGGAGAGATGAGACAAGCATGTTGAGAAAGATTAAGGATGCTATTTTAAAGGTAAACCAATGGTCATATAAATAGGGTTTCAAACTTTCTACCAATAAGACGTGCTATATGTACTTGACCAGGAGGAGGAAAGCAGATGAGTAGAGGCTTAATTTATATGGAAAAACAATAGAAAAAGTAAAGGAATTTAAGTATTTGTGACTTTGGCTTGATGAAAGATGTATATGGAAGACACATGTTGAAAAACTATAAACAAAATGTAAAAAAGTAATTAATCTAATGAGAGCTACATCTAGATATAACTGGGGAGCAGATAAGCAGACACTACTTGATATATAAAAAGCATTAATGAGATCAGCAATTGACTATGGATGTTTTGTTTATGGGGCAGCAGTCAAATCTCACCTTAGTTAAACTGATTGTGTACAAAACAAAACTTTGAGACTTTGTATTGGTGCAGATTTTATATAGGTCAACTCGAAAGAATGCTGTGCTGGTTGAATCAAGAGAAACCCCGCTAGAACTCAGAAAGAATAGATTTGCATTAATTTATTGGATTCATCTTAGAAGATGTGGAGAGGAGAATACTACTTAAAACGTCCTAAACGAATGTTGGGGGTATAATAAGTTTAAAGGAAATGGTTTTGGATGGAAAATAAATTATAAATCAGAAGAGTATGATGTTAAAGAAATACGTTTTAATTCCCCCACTCCCGTAAGAAATGTTCCCCCATCGCTCTTTCCTAATATTAACATTGATTTTAGTGTTATGGAGCTAAAGAAAGATTGGGTAGAATACAATAGGATATTGTGCAAACCAGTATATAAGGAACCATTTTTATAATTACTCACAGATATTTACTGATGACTCAAAAGACCAGAAGGATCATGTAGGAACAGAAGTCTACATCCCACAATTTCAGATTCATTGAGCAAATAGAATTACAGACAAGTTTATACAGTTGAGATGATGGCAGTGATTATTGGTCTGCAGTGGATAGAAGAAGACCTGACAGTAGTCCTGCGTATTGACTCTGCTGCAGTTCTTCTGAGTTTACAAAGCTTGAAATCAATCCGGGAAGATCTATTGTTTGAAATTATGTAATGTTTATTTAGAATTCAGAGAACCGGAATAATAGTAGAATTTCATTGGGTACCTGCACATATGGGATTAAAGGGTAATGAATTTGCAGATAGGATGGCAAAAAGAGCACTAAATATGAGACATATAATGGACTTTCCATTTAGAAAAGGAGAAGGTAAAGTACTTATTAAAAATAAATTATTGGCAGAAAAAGTGGGATGAGGACAGTAAAGGCAGAACATACTATAGGATACAAAAAAAGAGAGGAGGTAGTGCTATCCAGATTGAGATTTGATCACTCTGGTTTAAATAAGACACTTTTTTTTGTTGGGAAAAGTAAATTCACAAGCTTGTGCACAGTGTTACATAACTGAAAATGCTGCACGGTGTCAGATATAATGAAGAGATAGAGGGGTAGTTGAATTATTAGAAAACACCAGATTGTTTAACAGAATATAGTATAGTTTATTTTTTGAGTAGGCTATTGTAAACAGGATCCTGTTCTACATACTCCGGTAGGTGGCGGTATGCATCTATAAATTGGTATTGCAATCCGTCAAGAAGGATAATGTCAGTTTGTCTGGTCCAGCACTGAGCCTGTATCAGTTCATCCATGGTCTGGATAAGTTTCTGTTTGGACTATAACCATTTAATTTATTAAATCCTAATCGTTTTAATTGATACGTTTGTCAGTTGATACACATATACATATATATCTATGTATTTATGGTTCTCAAGAAATAATAAGCAATCTGCGCGTTCAAAACACGCCTGTTTGGAACGAGCACTAGTACGAAGAAGATGAAGAAAAAGACCGGGAACTTATCCTCAATCGATGATGTTCCACAGCAATAAGAGTAAGTAGGCTGAAATGTTATATTGTTGTTTCAAACTACAGTATTTAACAAAAGTACTGTGTTACTGATGGTACCGTTGAAAACGTGACTGTCGAACATGAAAACACAACACAATGGTCTCGTTTACTAACGTGCGTAAAAAAACAGAAAAGTTAATACACCAGCAGTCAGTGGTGGCTCTGATTCCCGGACGTAATACAACGTGTCTTTGTTTAAGCTGTGATGTCTGTTTGCTTGTTGCCTATATTGTTTTTTTCCAATAATGTTTTCCAGGAGAACATTGTAAACTTTAGCACTTAAAATGATGTTTATCCTGTTCAGCTTCACTTTTCATTTTCAGTTTTAGTCGCTTCGAGTATCAGACATTTGTCTCTGAAGACTCAGTAATATGTTTTAATGAGCTTTGATAGGAAACAAACAGGACTGAAGTTTAACCTTTGAGAATTTAAAGTTTAATGTTCAGTTTAATCTCACCAAAGGAGAGAAAAAGGCTCAACCTGCTTTAAACCGGTTCAGCTTTTAATGTGCAGATAGTTTAAACCTGACTAGAAATCAGAGGTTTTCCAGTAGAAATCTACTTGTGAACCCAGTTACTCTTAATCTCTTACCCACAGTAACCAGGTTACTTACTGTTTAGTGCAGTATTTATATGTTTTCTTTTTGTTTCTAGATTCCTCAGATTTGGATGTGACATCTCTCTTCATCCCAAATCTCAGTGAGATGATGTCTTCAGCTCATCAAAACTGTCAACTTGATCCACAAAATGACTTTGAGAAGAAAACCTTTGACAGCTGCAACTTTGTTGGTAAAATAGTTTATAACAAAAGGAGGGGGGGCTGGTGGGGGTCATGTGTTGTTGAACAGCTCTGATACATCCAACAGCTCAAAATCAGCTGCATTACATATTAGTAATATTAATAATGTTTTCAAACTACTCTCTAATGAGACCTGATACATATGCAAGTTATAATTCCACCAGAATTCAAGTAGTCTACACTTTAGTCTGACACTCACATCTAAAGACAGTGTGTCACAAGTCACTGAGTTTAGTCACAGACTATAAGATTTTGTACAGACTGGGGATCTTGCAGGGTCACCTTTTGCAGGACTACAACTAGATTCCTTTTGAGATTACTAGTGCAGTGCCCGTTCAAACCCTAACCCTGTTCAGATCAGGCCAATTGCTTATTATTTCTTGAGAACTACATATATATGTATCAGTTGACAAATGTATCAATTAACACATCGATGCTGGTGTTTATATTGACAGTGACACCAAATTTATAAAAATTGGCATTTCATGTGTTGAAAATAGTTCAAACTGTTATCTGCTGTTTAATATCAGCCCTGAAAAGGCGGATCCAATGCTGACGTAGAGTTGACCATTTGGGAGTTTTCTATGTCATGAAATTTATAGAAACGGTAGAATGATAACTGCCACCTTCCCCAGCTCATTTTCAAATATATGCTGATCAGGACAGTTTTAGCTTCAGCAGCTAAGAGCAGCTAACAGCAGTGCTGGCCACCTGGAGGGGGTCTCTCCATCTGTGTCTGGTGTAACTGGAGCTCTGCCGAAACTGTCTGTCCTGTCAGTCAGCTGAAGCTGTGTGCTGCGGAGCAGCTCCGCTGATACTGGCCTTTAGGCGGAGCTGCTCTGATAGTGGACAATTTCAGCTCATTTAATGTTTAAAAAACATTTTACCAGTGGATAACTGCAGGAACAGACAGCCGGATAGTTAAAGAGCTATATTGTGGAGGAATGGTGATCAATGGTCAACTCATCAGGTAGAAGAAAGTGTCCAGAAACTCTGATGTCTTATGCTGAGAATATTTATTGAACAGAAACAGTAAACATCAAGCAGTTCTGCACTTCGATGTTTTCTCTTCCTGTTCTGCCTTCTGAAGGTCTGACTTTTGGTCTTTAACCCCAACAAATCATCCCACGATATGAAAAATTAGTCATAATTGGCTCATTTAGTTTCTAAACAAGGAACTGCACTTTACCCGTGTTAGTTCAGCTCACATTGCATGGACCTTCAGGTCACCAACAGCACATTCTGGTTTGAATGTCTGATTATGCCCATGAATCTACACATTCACCTATCTGTGTTGTCTAGGGAGTCTAGGGCCATCTCCCTGACCTTGGTTACCGGGACAACGCCCGTTCACTCTTTATCAGAGTTCCCCTTCAGCTCTCAGTTCCCTCGCCCTCTCTCTCTCTTTTACTCTTGTCTTTTTTAAAATGTGTCCGGAAACCCAACGTTTCATTTCTGTTATTCACACGCTGTCTCTGTCAGAGAAAGCTTTCCACTGCTGTATCTGCTCACCAGCACCGTCTCTCTGTCGCTCGCTCGTGCACTCAGTTCGCTAGTCATCTCTCTCTCTCTTTTTCTCTAGACTTTTAAAAAATGAGCCAGGAAACCTACAACAAAGCCTAACTTCTAACGTTATAAAACAAAGGGAGATGTCGTCCCCTCCTCTCTGTCATGGCAGGGTTGTACAGCTCTGACCATGACTTACAGTAGCAGAGCCCAGAAGCCCCGCCCCGCTGCTGCAGAGTGAGGGCTCACTGTTCACGTGTTTATTTCAAGTTTATTAATATTAAATGTGCTGTGTGTCCAAATTGCACCAAATTTCGACAATGCACTTCTTTGTATCCCCGGCAATGCACCCGCCAAGTGTGAAGTAGATCGGATGAACAGTTCTTGAGAGATGTGAAGGACATACATACATTTATACATATATACAGACAGACAGACAGACAGAGATTCCTTGCTTTATATAGAGAGATTTCCTGTTCTGTTCCTGGTGGAAATGTACAAGAAGAAAACTGTTGAACAATGGAGCAGCAACAGAAGTCGCTTTTGGCCACAGCTGCCCTTATGTGAAAACGAGGTATTTTTACAACATTAAAACAGCTACACAGTTTATATACCTACTCACAGAAACCACCTTTAACCATTAACTATCTGGACACAGCACTTTCAGCTGCTGGATGTTGGAGTATTTCTGTTTTTAAACCCTGCAAACAGCATGAAACAGCAGCAGTCTGGATAATTATACAAAGGCAGAAGGTCACAGGTTTAATGCCTCCAACTGACATTAAATACACTGCAGACACACAGCAGCTGACAGAAAGAGGTCATATACAGATTGTAGGAGCCATTTATGTTGATTGTTGGCATGTCATTTGTTTAGTTATAACTTGCAGTATTATTTTGGACACTGGGTGGCGGTCATTAGATGCACAGGGTTGTATATTTAGGGGCATAGGTGACAGGAAACGGGAGGCACAGGCAGGTGGAGCACATACAGTTCTTACCAGATCGGGAACAGACGCACACTACAGCTGGCAGGACAGAAACCTGGTATGTTCATGACATGTACAAAGACTTCAATAAAACAACAAACTAAACGGCAGCCAACGGACTGGAAAATCTGTTTTTGAATCTGCGTAAGATCACTCCTAACCTAACCTACCTGTGTAGTAATGGCAAACTGGAAAAACAGGGAAAGAAAGGACATCGAAAAATGAAAATTGCCATTACACAGATAAATATTCCTTTTATTGGGTGAATACATGTTCATGTGACTTATAAACAGGGAAGCTCAAGCTAAAGGGCAACGAGACTGTTTTAAGTTTCATTAGGAACATGGTTTTAGAGAAGTAGTTTAAAAAAAACCACACACACACAAAGGGAAACCATTTACTGTAAACCACCATTAGAAACTGAGTACAGTTAGCTGATAATTAGCCTGATCAGCCACCGTCAGTAATCAATACAAACACACATTATTAAACCATTAATCAAACCAATAACTAACAGCAGTTAACGTCAGTCAAGCTTATCATACTTTAGCAGTAACTTATCTGTAGTGGTGAGCAGTTTGAATTAAACTGAAGCTCCCTGTGCTCTCCGGGGAAAATATCACGCCAAACTCCCTTTAAGAAATAGGACGTATTAACAATTCCTTACATGTCCGCAGAAACACATAACTAGAAACATAACATAAAAGGCCTCATATGTCAACGTTCTTATTGTCAATTCAGCATCAATATAATCCATAATGATAAACGTATTTCTGTATAAACTTTACATTTTGTCACATCAACTTGCTCCCAGCCTCCTTTAGTTAACTATGGTATTTTAGTGGGAGAAGACGACGGGAATGAAAGGCGAACTGTCTACAAAATTAAGATTTCTCACTAAAATACGTGTTGGTTGGTGGATCAGATACACGCCGAATTAAACGCTGACTCATAACGCTCTTTTGTGATTTTTGTGTGTACTTTTTCATTTTTCGTTTTTCATTTTATGTTACTTTATACTTCCACTCTACTACGTTTCAGAGGGAAATATTGTACTTTCTACTCCACTACATTTATTTAACAGCTTTATTACTTTTCAGATTAAATTTTTTCATAAAATAACATAACAATAATGATTAGTTTATAAATTACAGCACTTTGCTAATCATTAAACCAGTGGTTCCCAAACTTTTTGGCTTGTGGCCCCTTAAAAGAAATCAGTGAATCAGTGTCTCTGACATATTTCAGATGCTTTCCTGAAATCTGAAAGAATCTTCCTTCTTCTTGCCTCCATTGACATCCTCCTCCACTGACCTTCCCTTCACTTTCAGTTATCACCATCACATGTTTTATTCCTCCATTTCTTCTTTTCCACCTCATTGTTATGTGTTGTATATGTCATGTCTTTTATTCTGCCTTTCTCTGCTTAAAGCAGGAAGTTATTCAGGACAGTTTTCAACAATATCTTAACTTCAACCAGGTTTCACTGAGACAAAAAACTGTTTTTACTTTTCACAGATAATAATACTGAAAGTCTTCAGTGGACATTCCCTCACATGTCGTCCAGCAGAGTACCAAATAGGAGAAGAATGCTGTCCTAGATGTCTTGCTGGTAAGATCTAACTGAAACATAAAAGCAGGATGTTTGCCAGCAATGATACTTACAGAATTGATCACTTCTGGGCTGATCAATACAGTTTACTGCTTGTTTATAAGCAGTAAAACAAAGTGATGCTTTTTCTGACAGCTGACTTTTACGTAGCTAAATGTTCCTTGTTTCTTAATTCAGACATGACAGAAGATTTACAGAAAGATACAATGCTTGTAGGATATTTGTCACCTGGTGAACAAGAGGGATCAGAGAGAGAAAAGCAATTATTTAAAATATAATGTGAATAATATGATAATTATAATGATAATAAATTGTTTCTTCTCCACAGGAAGTCGAGTTGAAACAGATTGTACAAAGATCAGAAGTACATCCTGTCTGCCCTGCACTGATGAAACCTACATGAATCATCCCACTGGACTTAAACAGTGTTTTACCTGTGCAAACTGTGATGCAGGTAGATTTATATTCATATTATTGACAGAAATTGAAACCTTAGTATTGATTTAAGGCCAGTAAGAAGCTTTTTTTACTGCAAGTCTCACTGTCAATGCTGTAAGAAGTGAATAAACTGTCTGGTTGGCGGCTTCATTATGAAGATGCAGAGACTCAGCATGACGAGTCTACTGCCTTGAGACAACTTCCACAGTGGAAATTAGAGCCTAACAAGCAAGTTTCCCAATAAAACTGTAACATTAAATTTCTACATGACAACAATGAGGAAAATGATGATTAGAGGATTGTATCTGTGCTGTTGTTTTCTCAGTTTAATCTGAGATTGATCAATAATCACTTTTTTCTTTTGTGTGGAGCATACTGCCCACTGTTGAGGCATTACTGCTCAATTGATTAATAACTATATATAATCATTTATATAAGTATAAATAATTAATATATATAATTGTGTAAGCTACTGTAAGCTATTTTGTGTCAGAGGGACTTGCAGTAATATTAGAAGCGACCTCTCCTCACAGAAATCACATTTCCACGGGGTGATATGTACGGGTGGTTTTATTCTCCAGCCCTCAGTTATGCAGATATTTTCCCATGAATTCATAAATGGGAGAAACTATTGTTTCACATTTCCCAAAGATGTCATAAAAGCTGAAGATTGTCTTGAAGTCAGAAAAAAGATCAGCATGCTGTTGCTGTCTAGTAGATTGAACAGAAGAGAAGTTTAGTATCTCATATGTAACCTCTGTATGTGTTGACAGGTTCTGGTCTGCAGATAAAGACATCATGTACATCAACATCAAATACAGTTTGTCAACCACTGGAGGGATTCTACTGTATGGACTCCACAGAGGACGGCTGTGTGAAAGCACTGAAACACACAAGCTGTCAACCAGGACAATACATCAGACAAAAAGGTTGGTTTTCTCATGCTGACTTTAAGATTATAGTTGTAGTTGAAGTTTTAAATGGGAACACCATGACCTGACAAACAAGTTGCTTATTAAAGCTGCACGTATTGATTTCTGTCCACTAGATAGCAGGAAAAAAGCAGCTCAATAATTCTGTAGAAAAAGTCACAACTGAACACAGACCAGTCAACTTGTTGCTGTCAAGTGGAACTTTTGCACCAGTAAAACCATCGTAGTTGATTAGTGACTATGTGCAGTATATGTGAAGTAAACATGATTTTAACATATAAAGGTACAAACAAGGCCTGTGTAAAAACCTAAGATACTATCTTGGCTTCTACACTTATTCAATATAAATTGTTTTCATAATCTACTTTTTTGAAGAAATCTGGAGCTTTCAGCCACATCTTGTGGCCTTCATCAGTGAATGGAGTTCACTCAGTTGTCATGGAGATGGTTCAGTTGTTATCATGTGACCTAAGTATGGAACTTTGGTCATGTGATAACAGGTGGTTGTATTTGGGGGCAGATGGTGACCACTGTCTCTGTTTAAAGATGGTCTTTGGTCAAATTTGAAGCGTCCTTGACCTCCAGTTGTCCACTGACCATGTGATACGTCATGTGTCAACAACTGAACCATCTCCATGACAACTAAAGATGGGACAAGCTGCATAAAATGTCCACTTAGTAGATCCTTCACACAGACTTGTTGTCATTCTTCTATTTCCAAGGGCAGTGATGAACCTTCAAGCTCTACTTTGTCTTGAAAGGCTGTTCAGTGACTCCCACACTCTGCTACACAGGTGCACTACACAAAGGTCAGGAGGTCAATTCTGGGGTGAAGTCTACGAAGCTCTTTCACATCTTGTCAGCCCTCAACATGATCAGTCTGACTGAGGGGCTGATTGGTCCATGGGGGACCAGAGCCAAAAGCTGCTCTGGTACAATGGACAGTCTGCACCATTTTCATATATTAGTTCATTTCCACCTTTGACAACCTGTCTTCAAATATACCTTCTTTCCTCTTAAGAGTGACTGAGGTGTTTGAAAAAGATAGTAGCAGCTCTCCAACTTCTGTTTGTTCTCCAATCTGTTCACTGTTTGGAACAGAGGTGTCGTTGTGTGTATGTAAAGCTAGACCTGCATGGACCACAGTCTACCCTGCCAAGACACCACTACACCACTGGTTTGAAAGCCTCATGCTTCTAGAAGCATTTCAGTTGTTGGTGTCCTGTGCTCACTAGTACCTGCCATGCTGCAGCCCTCACAGCAGCATTCAGATAGGACATGGTGCCAAAACAGAAACGTCTGATTGGTCATTTCTGTTTTGGACTTTGTCTGGCGATTGAAACGTAGGTGAGTCAGAGACAGCAGCCGTTCTGATCCAGTCTTTATCTAGTTAGGAAGGTTTCTGTTCCTGTTGTAATAGTCATAGAGAAAGTTTGCTCTATATGGTGAAGGTGAGGAGCCTGACACACCTGCAGGGACGTTGTGGACAACATTGATTCAACAGCAGACAAAAGCAGAGGAATCTTGCTCTTTCTGTCAGGACAGATTTGTTTTATTTGGACACGAAAACAAAGTTTTCTCTTCATGAATCACTTTCCTTGTTTTCATGTCATAACTACCTTCACCAGACAAAATGGATGTTACATTGGTCAAAAGACAAAAGTTTGAAAGTTTTAAAATGAAACTTATACAATTTGTTGACAATCTAGTTGTTTACTGGCATGAACATATTAGCATAAATATCTTTAGTATTGAAAGTATTTGCATGAAGCAGTGAAGCTGATGACATTTGGATCATTGTAGTTTTCTCTCAAACAGTAGTTTGGTTATGAATCTGATTCCATCGTTGCTCAAGAATGACAAGATGGTGAAATATAAAAACTTGTCAACAATCATTATTAAACAAAGGACTATTATTGGATGTGTGATTTTCAAGTGTCAGCTTCAGCTTCACTGAAATGAAATCAGACAGATGTGATGACAGTGATGATGTCATGTCTGGATGCAATTTGACAGAGAAACACACACTGTGCACCTGGTCAGAGGATAAAACAACCTGGTAACAAACGTCAAAGTCAGACTGTTCTGTCAGTGAATGATCAGTGATGGTGAGTAATCTCAGATGTGTCTCTTTCTCTAAGGAACCAGCAGCACTGATACAGTGTGTGACGACTGTCAGCCGGGCTATTTTTCACTGGATGGTGTGAACTGCACAGCTTGGACAATGTAAGACACTTTTCTATTCAATTATTCATTGATTATTCATTCATTTATTCTCTAAAAGCACAAAAAGCAAAGCATAAGAAGATTTTTTTTCCCTGCTATATAACTCTGATCATTACAAGTGTGCACTGGGTTTTTTGCATCAATGGAACAAATCATCATGCATGGGAATATTCAAGACATTGCCAATTAAATTCACTTCAATTAAAAAAAACTTCATTCATCTCTGAGGAGCAACTCATGAGGCAGGCATAGTAAAAGGACATACAAACAGGACATATAAGACAATGCATGATAGACAAACAGTGACCATGTGACAGAGATAGAAATAATATAAGAGTCTTAAGTTGGGGGGGTGCTGTGGCAGACCAAAAGGTGTGGGGGTTAGTCCCATTCCATTGGAATCCAATAACAAAGAAATAAAGCAGTCTTTTACTTTTCTCATCCAACAGTTGCTCAGAAACTGAAGTGATGGTCAAAGAAGGAAACCAGATAAATGATGTCGTCTGCAGAAGTGCATCAAGAAATCATTACTCTTTATTTTCACCATTGTTAATGGTTTTCTCACTAACACTTGCCTGGCTTGTGAGCAGAGGTTAGTGCTTGTTTTGCATCTTCACCTAATTTGTCTAATATCCTCCTCGCCTCCAGTGGACTCAACTAAAGCTCACTAACTGTTGGTGCTAATATTGTGCTTTATTTTGGATGTCAGGCAGGTGAATAACAACTGATATGTGCAACCTGTCAAGTTATTCTTCATAAATACTTAGATAGAAAGTTCACTAGGGATGCACTGATCCAAATTCTTCTCTACTGATTTGATTCCAGTACCTAAACCCAGAGTATATGCCAATACAGAGTACTGATCCAACACCAGGACAGTCTTTGTTACACATTTAACATCTGTATACTACCTCAGGAAGCCACTGGGACCATTCTTAGTAAGTTAACATGAGGCTGTAACTGCTAAACAGCTTCTTAACTATTGTTACACACTAATGTAGGGGAAACCCTGGTGCAACATAGAAATGAGACTCCCCTCTTCCCAACTCCCAAGAAGCACCAGCAACAAGGATTACAGCCCTCAAAAGTATTTATTCACTCAGTTATTAGGGACATTTTGGCTTCAGGGTGGACTAACAGCAAAATAACACACACAATTATACTAAATTATCTACTCAAAACAAAAATAAACCAAAATACAAATCTCTTCCTGTATACACACTTGCAAGATACATTTTACAGTATCTCACAGGAGAGTCATTCACAACATCCTGGCTGGAAGTAGAGAGAGGAGGAAGTCAACCTTTAAACCACTAGGTATTAGACTGGAACCAGTCAGCTCTTTAACTAACCACACATGTACACTTCAGGTTTCACAATAAAGGTCTACCACTGCCTTCACATTAAAGTGTATTTATGGTGAAGCACATTTAGGAAATGCATGTAAATGTAGTTAAGTGCTTCAAAAGTAGCTCACTACAAATAATATACAGAGCAGAGTGGAAGACTGTATTGAATGTGGTCGGTCATGTCTGGACCTCCATCAGTGCGTCCCTGAAGTTTAGATCCTACATATAAAAATGTACATCTTGATATTTTTCTTCACACTAACAGTAAGACTCATAACATGAAATTCTACATACAATTTACTACTTTACCAATTTCATATTTGACTAATTAATTGTTTTTTCTTTTTTCCCGTACCTGCAAACTGTGGTCACCAGTTGATGGAGAAATTCTTGTACCCTTCTCACTTTTGATGAAGAATAAAGATGAAGAAACTCCACAGGCTCCAGTTGATGCTCTCAGATGACCTCAGATTTGATTACTGACTATTAAAATTTACTTAATACCTGCAACTGACGTTACGACTATTATAATGATGGGATATTACTGTTACTTCCATTTAGGCTACTGTTGTTTTTATTAAAATATCATTACATTGTTCCAGATATTATCATTTCATTGTGAGTCTTTTTTTAACTTTTTCTAGTACTATGATTGGTTGCTCCTGAATTCATCTTTACAGCCTGACATCAGGTTTGTCTTCTTGCCTCTAGAAAGCATTTTGTGCATCTTGCTTGAAATTATTAAAGTTTTTCTTATATCTGCTCACCTCGACCTGCTGTTTGTATTGCTAGTTAGTCTAGGATCTGTGGTTATATGTCACAACCCGTCTGCTGTCTCAAAAGCATCTGAAGGCCAATAAATATACACGATTACTGTTCAATAACCAAATCTGGTCCTGTCTTCACCTTGTTGACTAGACAGGTGGGTGACTGTATGTTCCATCTTCGTAAGCCCTCCTCCCCCTCACCTTTCCGACAACGGATAAAGGGGGGGGGCTGTGCGGAGGTGAGAGACCCCTCTCTCTCTCTTGCTCTCTCTTTTCATTCACTTTTCATGTGAACAGCTCAGTAGGCTGTATCAGTAGAGACTGGCGGACACATGCACGTCACTATCTCGATATTTGAAAGATATCGCGCCTCCTTTGCCCTCTTCCTCTCTCTGTGACGGTTGGATTTTCCTTTTAACTTTGAGTGAAGCCAAGAATCTGTTCAAACCACCAACCACCATTAATCACCAGGTAGAGGACTAGTGTCAGTCTCACCTCCGTCACTGAGGCAGAAGGATCCGAGCATGACATATAATTATGGTTATACATCATGCACAGACGTCTTTGGAGTCTGTTCAGACAACATATTGGGGGTGGGAATCATGCCAGGAAACAGAAGTAAAAGTAAAAGAAAAAGAAAGTAGCATGAAGTAAAAGACTGTGAACGTTCTGGACCATGTACCTCAGTAAGGAGGGTAAGTTGGCTGAAATGTTATGTTGTTGTTTCAAACTACAGTATTTGTGTCACTGTTGATGCCGCTGAAAACTTGATTCTACCGAGCATTAAAACAGCACAATGGTCTTGTTTATCAGTTATGTAGCTAATTAATATTTCAGCATTTTCTGAAGTGCTGTCGCTAACTTTACTAACATGTACGTAAAATATATTAGAAAACTGTTTGTACACCAGCAGTCTGTGTTCAGTACCAGCAGCGAGGAGCAGCACATAATGCAGTGATATAATTAATAAAGACTCGTTAAATCGACATGAATGTAACATTACAGCCGTGGTTTTGATCCTGGATATAATACAACACTTCTTTTGTTAAAGCTGTGATGTCTGGCTGCTTGTTGCCTATATTGGTTTTGTTAATAACGTTTTGTAAGAGAACATTGTAAACTTTAACACAGTTAAAATGTCCTTTAACCTGCTGTTCAACTATTTAAATCTGTCAGTTTCAGTTTTAGTCACTTCTGATATCATTCGTCATCTTCCACTTATGATACTCACACTGTTTAAAGTCTTTCTGTTCTCTCAAGTCTGAGCTGTGCTGTAAGTAAGTAAGTAAGGAGTATTAATGCAAATGGTCAAAGCCAAGAGTTCAGCTCAATACACTATCCAGTAACAAGAAACAAGACATACCAACATTTTTCTAAATGACATTTGTCTCTGAAGACTCAGTAATATGTTTTAATGAGCTTTGATAGGAAACAAACAGGACTGAAGTTTAACCTTTGAGAATGAAAGTGATGTGAAATATGAGCCGAAGTTTAATGTTCAGTTTAATCTCACCAAAGGAGAGAAAAAGGCTCAACCTGCTTTAAATAAGTTCTTCAGCTTTTCATGTGCAGATAGTTTAAACCTGACTAGAAATCAGAGGTTTTCCAGTAGAAATCTACTTGTTAACCCAGTTACTCTTAATCTCTTACCCACAGTAACCAGGTTACTTACTGTTTAGTGCAGTATTTATATGTTTTCTTTTTGTTTCTAGATTCTGTCCCTCAGATTTGGATGTGACATCTCTCTTCATCCCAAATCTCAGTGAGATGATGTCTTCAGCTCATCAAAACTGTCAACTTGATCCACAAAATGACTTTGAGAAGAAAACCTTTGACAGCTGCAACTTTGGTGGTAAAATAGTTTATAACAAAAGGAGGGGGGGCTGGTGGGGGTCATGTGTTGTTGAACAGCTCTGATACATCCAACAGCTCAAAATCAGCTGCATTACATATTAGTAATATTAATAATGTTTTCAAACTACTCTCTAATGAGACCTGATACATATGCAAGTTATAATTCCACCAGAATTCAAGTAGTCTACACTTTCAATTATACTCACATCTCACTCTTTAATTTACTGTGTTGTTTAAGTTGTTCACACATTTGTCCATCTGGGGGACTGACACAGATCTACACAAACACATTAAGTACAATCTGAATGCTGCATTCACTAGGGGTCGACTGATATGTTTTTTCAGGGTCGATACTGAATATTAGTAATCAAGGAGACCAATAACCGATATGAAGAACTGATACATTTGCAGTAAAAATGAAAATCTTGCCATCAAAATTTAGAACACATGATTTAACACATGATGATGCTTCATTTATTAAAGCAAAACAGCTTTGGAAAGCTTTCACTTTACTTTTGCAATGGCTGGCGTGGATCCACGTGGCTCTTTCTGCTATCTTCACTGCAGAGTTTGTTACCAGTAGGACCTGGAGTGGACTGGTCCTGCGTGGTTTTCACTAGTTCTGCTGTTTGCAGTTCTTAACCACCACCCAGTCACCTGACTGCAGATAGTGCAGGGGAGCTGGCAGTGCTGCTTTCACCTGAGTATGGACAGACTTTAGAGAGTTGGAGAGGTTAATACAGTAGTTTAGCACAGTATCATCAAACTCTTCCCCCCTGAGGGGCTGTAACTGCCCAGGAGAAGACATCCCTGTGTCCGTGGGTCTCCAGTGATTATCTCAAATGAGGACCAACCTGTTTTAGATTTGCCTTGTCCCCTCATACTCATTAGCAGTAAGGGGAGGACTTTTACCCAATTGAGCCGTGCTTCTTCGTACACTTCAGCTAGTTAGTTGTTGATAGTGCCATTCTCTTGCTCTACTGCTCCTCTGCTCTGAGGATGATTTCAAATCAATCCCTCAGTAATCTGACATTTTATCAACACTAGGCTTTTTTTTTTTTTGGACAAACTTTTTGTCTGTGTTGGTCCTTCTTCCCATGTGTCAATCTTATAAGATAAGAAAACAAACATTTTTGCACAGTTTTCACTTTTTTGTAGCAGCATTCTGCTGGATTTAACCAGTTCAGTTAAGGAGACAGAAGAGATTAAGAAACATTACAAGACATTTGTGTCACAGAATTGGGAGCTTGTGTAACTGCTTTTTCTGCTGCAACTGTTCTTTCATTTCCTCTTCACACATAGTCCTGTGGTGTGTACCTCACACTTGTATGCAGTCACATCCTGTGGGAGTAAAATAGATTCTATCAGGATAGAGACTATGAAAACTAAAGAATTCATAGTGACACAGCTCACGGGGAGAACTAAGAGGAGAGGACAACACTTTTAAGATTTATTTAACAAAATATAAATCAACCAATGACAATATAAAGTTTGTAAATCAGTAACATCAGTAGTGTTTTGAGTGTTTGGATGAGTGTACAGTGAAGTGTAGTGAACAATGAAAATGAACACAAGGAAAAACCTAATCCAAACCACAAACCATACATCCAGGCAGAGAAAGAGAACCTGACTGAATCCACCAGCTTATATAGCTGAGGAACAGCAGGCACACGTGATAATCAATGATGCACTTCCTGATTCACTCCTGAAAGGGGAGGGCAGCGCAAACAGGAAGTCAAGAGGGCTGTCACAAAAGATAGATGAATGGATGATGGATTGCCAACAATATGAATTATGATTTGAATTGTTGATAAATATGTCCTTATAATAGTTTAGGATAAATGTATAGTGTGATAACTATTAAGAAGTGATTACACACATGTACAAATCCTTTTTAGGTTGGAGATTAAAACCATTTATAATGAAGAACAATTGTAAGATATTTATATATCAACTTATAACAACTGTTTATAAATGTATTTAAAGCTATTGAAGACATATGATTATGTGTAATTGTAACTATGTTATATAGTAGTGTAGGACTGGTCTCACATCAAGGACTTTTTTCACTTTTTGAAAGTGCAAAAATGCTTCTTCACACATAGTGAATAAAACTGTACAAATAACATTAAACTGCTCAGAAGTGTAAAAATATAAAACCTCAATAATACAAATGATTGTTTAAAGTTAAAAATCAGTTAGTCATAAAGTGGAAAGAAAAAAGTGTTCTTTGGTCATTTTACTGTTCAGTCGTCTTCTGAAATCATCTTCGTCTCCATATCTTCATCTTCTTTTTTCAGTCCTACCTGGCCGTCATCTTCTCCCCTCAGGTCCTCTCTTCCTTCTTCTTGCCTCCATTGACATCCTCCTCCACTGACCTTCCCTTCACTTTCAGTTATCACCATCACATGTTTTATTCCTCCATTTCTTCTTTTCCACCTCATTGTTATGTGTTGTATATGTCATGTCTTTTATTCTGCCTTTCTCTGCTTAAAGCAGGAAGTTATTCAGGACAGTTTTCAACAATATCTTAACTTCAACCAGGTTTCACTGAGACAAAAAACTGTTTTTACTCTTCACAGATAATAATACTGAAAGTCTTCAGTGGACATTCCCTCACATGTCATCCAACAGAGTACGAAATACGGGGAGGATGCTGTCCTAGATGTCCTGCTGGTAAGATCTAACTGAAACATAAAAGCAGGATGTTTGTCAGCAACAATACTTACAGAATTGATCACTTCTGGGCTGATCAATACAGTTTACTGCTTGTTTATAAGCAGTAAAACAAAGTGATGCTTTTTCTGACAGCTGACTTTTACGTAGCTAAATGTTCCTTGTTTCTTAATTCAGACATGACAGAAGATTTACAGAAAGATACAATGCTTGTACGATATTTGTCACCTGGTGAACAAGAGGGATCAGAGAGAGAAAAGCAATTATTTAAAATATAATGTGAATAATATGATAATTATAATGATAATAAATTGTTTCTTCTCCACAGGAAGTCGAGTTAAAACAGATTGTGCAGAGTTCAGAAGTACATCCTGTCTGCCCTGCACTGATGGAACCTACATGAATCATCCCACTGCTCGACGCTTGTGTTTTACATGTGCAAACTGTGATGCAGGTAGATTTACATTCATATTATTGACAGAAATTTAAACCTTAGTATTGATTTAAGGCCAGTAAGAAGCTTTTTTTACTGCAAGTCTCACTGTCAATGCTGTAAGAAGTGAATAAACTGTCTGGTTGGCGGCTTCATTATGAAGATGCAGAGACTCAGCATGACGAGTCTACTGCCTTGAGACAACTTCCACAGTGGAAATTAGAGCCTAACAAGCAAGTTTCCCAATAAAACTGTAACATTAAATTTCTACATGACAACAATGAAGAAAATGATGATTAGAGGATTGTATCTGTGCTGTTGTTTTCTCAGTTTAATCTGAGATTGATCAATAATCACTTTTTTCTTTTGTGTGGAGCATACTGCTCACTGTTGAAGCATTACTGCTTAATTAATTAATATATATACAATGATTTATTTCATTATAATTAAGTATAACTGCTTAAACTTACAGACTGCATGTAGAAACAAACACCACATAGAGAAATGTGATGAAATGCTGCCAGTGAGACAGTTTTAGTGCCACAACAGGTTGTTGTCACATGAGAAGTTTGTCACTTTCCAAATTCTGACGTTGATATTGAAGTTTGTTTTGTTTGGTTTTGTGAGCAAGTTATCAGCTGAGACTTTGGTGTCGTCTGTTTTTTTCCTCAGTTTTTAAACAGCTGTGAGCTATTTTGTGTCAGAGGGACTTGCAGTAATATTAGAAGCGACCTCTCCTCACAGAAATCACATTTCCACGGGGTGATATGTACGGGTGGTTTTATTCTCCAGCCCTCAGTTATGCAGATATTCTCTCATGAATTCATAAATGGGAGAAACTATTGTTTCACATTTCCCAAAGATGTCATAAAAACTGAAGATTGTCTTGAAGTCAGAAAAAAGATCAGCATGCTGTTGCTGTCTAGTAGATTGAACAGAAGAGAAGTTTAGTATCTCATATGTAACCTCTGTATGTGTTGACAGGTTCTGGTCTGCAGATAAAGACATCATGTACATCAACATCAAATACAGTTTGTCAACCACTGGAGGGATTCTACTGTATGGACTCCACAGAGGACGGCTGTGTGAAAGCACTGAAACACACAAGCTGTCAACCAGGACAATACATCAGACAAAAAGGTTGGTTTTCTCCTGCTGACTTTAAGATTATAGTTGTAGTTGAATTTTTAAATGGGAACACCATGACCTGACAAACAAGTTGCTTATTAAAGCTGCACGTATTGATTTCTGTCCACTAGATAGCAGGAAAAAAGCAGCTCAATAATTCTGTAGAAAAAGTCACAACTGAACACAGACCAGTCAACTTGTTGCTGTCAACTGGAACTTTTGCACCAGTAAAACCATCGTAGTTGATTAGTGACTATGTGCAGTATATGTAAAGTAAACATGATTTTAACAAATAAAGGTACAAACAAGGCCTGTGTAAAAACCTAAGATATTATAATAATAATAACAAGTTTATTTAGTATAGCACCTTTCACAGAAATATAATTCACAAAATGATCCACAAGAATAAAAGTTAAAAATGCAACCATAAGACATACAAACAATAAAATCATAAGCCACAGGTTAAAGTTAACATATGAACAAAACACAGGCAACAGTGCACCCCAAAAGAAACACACAATCGGTAGACATCATAAGGTGAGACAAAGGCCAATTTGAAAAGATGAGTCTTTAGCTGCTTTTTAAAAGTTTCTACAGAGACCGCAGACCGTATGTCTAAAGGAAGAGAGTTCCATAGTGTTAGAGCCACTTCTTCAAAGGCATGATCGCCTTTAGTTTTCAGTTGAGAGCGAGGGACAACCAGTACGCCCTGGTCAGAAGATGTTGATAATTGATCTACTGGCGATATAAGGATGGAGAAGGCCACAGATGTACTTAGGTTCCGTCCATCCAGGGCTCTATATGTAAAAACAAAACCCTGAATGAATCCTAAACCTGATGGGAAGCCAATGTAAAGAAATTACATTGGGTGTGATATGAGTCATCCTGCTGGACCTGGTTAACAGCCTTGCAGTAGCATTCTGGACCATTTGCTGAGACAGGTGAAAAGGGAATTACAATAGTCCAGACGGGTTGATATGAAAGCGTGAATAATCATCTCTAACTCTGGTTGTGATACAAAGAACCTGAGTTTTGTGATATTTCTTAGTTGGAAAAAAACATGTATGGGTAAAAGATTTAATATGCTGATCGAACTGCATAGCCTGATCAAATACAACACAGAGATTTCTTAAATTACACCAAACAGCTGAGGAAAGGGACCCAGTACTGAGCAACCTTGGGAGCTATATTGTCTGAGGCTATGATAAGAACCTCTGTCTTGTCTGTCTCTGTAAAATGTTGTTAGACATCCAGGCCTTATTGGCAGGCAGACAGTTGTGCAACACAAACAGTTTGTTGGGGTTATCAGGCTTAAAAGATACATAGACCTGAATATCGTCGGCATAACAGCGATAGGATTCATCTCCAAATTTGCTAATAACATGACCTAAGGGAAGCATATATAAAGCAAATAAAATAAGACCCAAAACAGAACCTTGAGGCACACCACAGGACAGAAGTGTGCAGTAGACTCGTCGTGCTGAGCTTGGATATAGGCCTGTAGTTATTGGGAATTTATGGATCAATGTTTGTTTTTTTCAAGAGAGGCTAAACAACTGCATGTTTGAAGTAAGATAGGACACAGCCAGATTGCAGGGAGCTGTTTATAATAGAGAGGGGGGAGGGGGGAAGAAGAGGGGATAATGCTGGCCCTTACATCTCTAATCATATCTACAAAGAAGGAGAGAATATTACTGCAATCCTTATTTGACAAAACAGGTACAACTGGAGTTGCAGGAGTGACAGTGTTATTTATAGTGTCAGACAGGACTTTAGGGTTTTGTTTACTGGTGGAGATAAGATTGGAAAAATAAGAAGGCCTTGCATCTTTAACCATGCTGTTTAACTCGGTTAAAAGGTCTTTGTAGTAAAGACGGTGAGCATGGAGCACACGCTAAGCAGCTGTTATGACCAATGTACACTGCAGGTGTGTTTAGGCTGCAGATGTGTAAACATCATCTTCGTACCTGCTTTTTTTTGCTCCAAAAGGCAAGAAAGAATGTGGTGAACGTTTCACCCTGCTGTAGCAGCTCCCAACGGTCTCTCCACATCAACCCTATGCTATGGTTTGACCAGAGATTCTTAACACAAGGTCGACTTTTTTGAAGTAATCTGGAGCTTTCAGCCACATCTCATGGCCTTTATCAGCAAATGGAGTTCACTCAGTTGTCATGGAGATGGTTCAGTTGTTATCATGTGACTTAAGTATGGAACTGTGGTCATGTGATAACAGGTGGTTGTATATGGGGGCAGATGGTGACCACTGTCCCGATGGTCTCTGGTCAAATTTGAAGCATCCTTGACCTCCAATCGTCCACTGACCATGTATCACATAGTCGAAATTATGTCATGTGTCAACAACTGAACCATCGTTATGACAACTAAAGACGGGACAAGCTCCATAAAATTTCCACTAAGGCCTAAATGCACTGGATGCATCTGACGCGCACTTTTTGAAGTCTACCCATTGTTTTCAATGGCTGAACACGCACTAGAAGCATTATGAGGCGTGTCAAACTGCCTTTACGAGCCTACTCCGACCTTGTTTCAATTTTTGGAGCGTCAAATGCAGACTCAGCGACCAAAGCTGTTTTCTCTGCAGCCGAAAAAGAGAGAGATACCATAAGTCAGCTGAGCACCACCGAGCGAGAGAGAGAGAGAGAGACAGCGCGGCGGTGGTCGAGCAAGGAGAGTGAGCGGTAGTGAGAACAAAACCGCTGAATGAGAGAAATAAAACATTATATTCTGATTATTTTACAGCAGTTATGTTTTAAAGCAGAAATAAATAACCATCAAACAGTCAAAAGATGATTTACTGTGGACACAGACGCTCTTAGTTTCAGTTTCATTTCCCTCTGCATTTCTCCTTTTCATTCATTCATTACATCCAACTAATGCAGCGGTTAATAGAAAGAACAAAATGAAAAACCTGTGTTGGTTCTGTGGTGTGAATTTCAAATCTGATGCCTGCAGTGCAACATAGAAGCATCAATTATCACTTTCAGTGCGTTTGAGCCTTTAGTAGATCCTTCACACAGACTTGTTGTCATTCTTCTATTTCCAAGGGCAGTGATGAACCTTCAAGCTTTACTTTGTCTTGAAAGGCTGTTCAGTGACTCCCACACCACTCTGCTGCATAGGTGCACTACACAAAGGTCAGGAGGTCAATTCTGGGGTGAAGTCTACAAAGCTCTTTCACATCTTGTCAGCCCTAAACATGATCAGTCTGACAGAGGAGCTGATTGGTCCATGGAGGACCAGAACCAAAAGCTGCTCTGGTACAATTGACAGTCTGCACCATTTTGATATATTAGTTCATTTCCACCTTTGACAACCTGTCTTCAAATATACCTTCTTTCCTCTTAAGAGTGACTGAGGCGCTTGAAAAAGATAGTAGCAGCTCTCCAACTTCTGTGTGTTCTCCAATCTGTTCACTGTGTGAAACAGAGGTGTCGTTGTGTGTATGTAAAGTTAGACCTGCATGGACCACAGTCTACCCTGCCAAGACACCACTACACCACTGGTTTGAAAGCCTCATGCTTCCAGAAGCTGATGGTGTCAGACCTCCACTGATGGAAGTCAGAAATTATTTTCATGCATCACTGAGTGGAAAGTGGAAGGACTGTTTGTTAGCCTAGGTAGCATTTCGGTTGTTGGATGTTACATTGGTCAAAAGACAAAAGTTTGAAAGTCTTAAAATGAAACTTATACAATTTCTTGACAATCTAGTTGTTTACTGGCATGAACATATTAGCATAAATATCTTTAGTATTGAAAGTATTTGCATGAAGCAGTGAAGCTGATGACGTTTGGATCATTGTAGTTTTCTCTCAAACAGTAGTTTGGTTATGAATCTGATTCCATCGTTGCTCAAGAATGACAAGATGGTGAAATATAAAAACTTGTCAACAATCATTATTAAACAAAGGACTATTATTGGATGTGTGATTTTCAAGTGTCAGCTTCAGCTTCACTGAAATGAAATCAGACAGATGTGATGACAGTGATGATGTCATATAACACTGATGACTTCATAATATGTAAAGTGAAGTAGTTTCAATGTGTATATTTGTATTTGTGCAGGAACAGCTCTCAGGGACACTGAGTGCACTGACTGCAGTGATGGAACATTTTCAGATGGGACATTTACATCTTGTCAACCACACACACAGTAAGTGAAGCTTGACATCAGCCGTGGACACAGCTGGTTTCTAACAACAGCAATGAATTAGTGGAATCTATAAATGTTCCTGTAAAAATGTCCCTCTGTCATTCCAGATGTGAATCACTAAAGCTTCAGCTGATCAAACCAGGAACTGATTCAGCTGATGCTGAATGTGGAGAACAAAGTTCACATGTGATAATAATTGTGACCTGTGTGATTGTGGTGCTTTTTGTATTATTTGGCATAGCTGGGTTAGTTTACTTCAGAAAGAAGAAATCAGGTAAGATTTGTTGTTATCTGTTGTTATTTTTCAGACAATACAAACATTATCATAGTTTTGATGGATGATACTTTCTGACAGGTCATGACATTGTTGATTAAGACTTTTTTTTGTTGTTTTATTACAGAAATAAAGGAAATTGCAGACATTTCTAGACAGGTATGTTTGTTGTCTCTTTTTAACACTATAATGAATGTACTTTAGTAGATGACAAAGTTCAGTTTATCTAACTAATTAAATCATGTCATTAATCTCTTTAGTGTTTCAGCAAAAAGGAAAAAACAAATGGAGAAACATCAGAGATGCTAACCAGATGCTATATAGTATCAGGTAAGATTTGTTGCTATTTGTTTGTATCAGACAATACAAACATTATCATAGTTTTGATGGATGATACTTTCTGACAGGTCATGACATTGTTGATTAAGACTTTTTTAATTGTTTTATTATAGAGGAAAATGAAATTGCAGACATTTCCATACAGGTATGTTTGTTGTCTCTTTTTGATACTGTAATGAATGTACTTTAGTAGATGACATAATTCAGTTTATCTAACTAATTAAATCATGTCATTAATCTCTTAATTTTCACCCAAAAGGAAGTTGGAGAGGAAACGCCAGAGATGCTAACCAGATGCTAAACAGTATCAGGAACATCTCCCACTGCAGAGTAAATGTGATCTAGAATCCAGTTTACAATCCAGGTTGGATTCTAGCACATTGTCTTTGCAGTGATGAGAAATAAAACAAGTCCAAGTTTGATTTCCTGAACTTTACTACAGACTGAAAATATCCTCTAAGAACTGCTTGTCTACAGTCTGCATCATTATTTCACATAGATGTTATTAAATGTTGTAGGACGACTGTCAGATGTGAAACTATTGAAAGTTATTGTGTTGATTAGTTTTCTTGTTAAAATGATCTAATGATCCCTGTAGATGATTCAAACCAAACATACAGAAGTGAATGTGGAAGTATTTTTATTTTGGATTTACAGGAGCAACAGCTGTGAGTTATATTGTTCCCTTTAAAATGGAGGCTAGAGGGATCGGCCCTGTGAGTACTGACACAGGGGAAGATAGAAATAAAAGCAACTTTAAATAGAGATTCATCCTTTAAACCAGTAAATGTTACAAACCTGTGAAAACATGTTGGATGAAAACTAAATGTAGCTGCTGAAGAGTCTTGATACTAAGAGCTCATTAATCATCAACATTTATTGACTTATAATTCACCCAGACTGGGATGTAAAATGTACTAATTAGTGTTCATGTATTGTGGTTGTGATTGTGCACCACAGTGATTCATCAGACTCATAAAGAGCTACAAGGACCTAAGAATTTTGATTTTTGATGATATACATGTAATAATGTACAGTATGAGTGTGTATATAAGATGTGTAATGTATAAAAGATGTGTATAGATGTATAAAAAAAAGTGTATTTTGTGTTCATTTCAACGTTTTAAGAAAGACATTAAAGTCTTGAATCATGGACTGCAGCCTGTCAGCCTTCACTTGGTTTAAAATAGATGGAGTCCAGTAAAAGTCAAAAGTCTCTGAGAAGAAATAATCAAGTAAAGTATCAGAACCTAAAAACTGAAAGTTAATGTGAGTAAATGTGTTCAGTTACTTTCTAACTCAGACTCTGACTGTTGTGTTTGGTCTCTTTAAAGAAAACAGGCCAAAGACAGTGAATTCTAGTTATTATGAGGGTTCACATATGGAAAGAGTCAAAGTGCCGCCAGGTTATGTTTCTCCAGATAGAGATACCAAGTGGGTTTTAATTCAAATGTATTAAAACAAGAAAACACACAAACTCTGAGACCAAACCTCCACAGTGGTTCATATAGTTTAGAATCAGCTTCAAATATAAAAACATGAAGTGGTTTAATATTCAGTTTGAAGTGTATTTAGTCATTTTTCAGCATTATGTTCAGGTAACTGTTAATCAGCCCTTCAGGGACGTTTCTGGACGTTTGAGTTCTCTAGACGAGACGTTCACTGGCTCCTCTGAGGGAATCAATCTTTTCATAGAATATTTTATAACAACTGTAATAACTTTATGATACTTTATTTTGATTTGTCTTTAGCCTATTTGGCCTATTTGGAGGCTCCACAGTTCACTGATTCACAAAGCTGCCTCAGTGTTCTTCAGGACATCAATTAGTTTAATTTATTTTCAGGATGTAGATCATTTTTTTTTATTATTATAGGTTATCTTTGTTAAGGTCACTGACCACCGCATGACTTGAGTTGAGGATCCACCTGTGCAGTGGGAGGGCTGAAGTGTGTTCATGTTTGTGTGTAAATGAATAGTGTCAATGCAAAGCAGTTTACTCCTTTATGCCTCAGATTAAATACCTTTGAATCACAGTGTAGAAGTTAATAATCCAAATTCACCCACAGACCTGATTCTCACAATATCTTCCAAGAACCTTTTTATTATTAGTGGCCAAATGATCAGACTTTGTGCACACTAAATGTTTAAGACAATACTGCCACCTACTGGACTTTTCTTTTTTAATGTATCTTTATAGATGAATTAGAAATAAGTTGACAACTCTCAGACAATTTCAGGCAAAATTCCTGTTTTATGTCATTTCAAAAGCTTTTTATGAATAAAATGACATTATGTGATTCAAAAAAGAGTGAAATAAATGCAAGAAATCAGTATTCAATTCCTTTTAATGCAAGAGTGGAATATAGAAATTATATATATTTATATTATTAAAACATTTTTAAATCAATTTCTGTCAATCCAAGTATAATATCACATTTTTTTCTGTTTTTTCTAAGTTTTATATATTTTAACAGATTCTTTCAGGCGCCATCTGATGGATTTTAGTTTCTCCATTTTGTTTGTTAGTGAAAGTGAAAGCAAGACTCTGCACTTATAACTCAATACAAACATGCTTGTTATATTCAGAAAATATTAATCAAGTAGTATATGTTTAAAATGAAATTAAAGCTAATGATCAAGTCAAACTCCTTTAAAGTAAACTCAGAGTCTTCAGTCGCTGCCGTCATAAATATGTTTACAACAAATCAAACTTTAAAGTTGGACAGTTTCAATCAGATCCATCCACATTTTCTACCTGCTTCTTCCTGACTGATAATTGGCTGGAGTCTGAAAATGTCTGGCAACATCCTTCAAAATAAATGTAATGAACACAAAGAAAAAAAAAACTGACAGAAACAAGCAACACAGAATGAAACAGGATTCCTGCTCTTTGCCAGTGTTTCAACAGACGGTGCTGCTCAGAGCTCAGATCAAAAATAATAAAGTATCATAAAATGATTATAGTTGTTAGAAAATATTCTAATGAAAAGATTGATTCCCCCAGAGGTGCCAGTGGACGTCTCGTCTAGAGCATCAAAAACCAGTCTGCTTCCCGTTTCAACCTACAAAACTGGGTGTTTTTAGCGAGACGTCGGGTCGTTTGCAGCTATTTTCATTTTATTTTTAATTTCATTTTAACCCAAACCATGATCTTTGGACCCTCAGTGTTCTTCAGAACATCTTTAATTTCAGGATGTAGATCATTTGTCATTATTTGTCTATCTTCTGTTAAACTCATTGACCAGTGCTCGGTGGGAGGGCTGACTGTATTTCCTTGTTCTTTCTTTCACTGCCGTCAGTCTGCAGCAGGTCTGGCTACTGACAGCAGCCATTCAGGACTCTTGTCTTTTCGTTTAGATATAGTTTTCAGACTCTTTAAATCATATTTACTTATTGTGAGCATCTATTTGGTGTAGAGAGTTTCTAATTTGCTGGATGATTACATCTATTATCAGCTTCTCCTCCTGCTGACTGATGATATTTACCTGCAGAAGTCCTTTGATTTTTGTTCTGAATATTTTGTTTAAAAAAAAAAAACTGAACTAAAGGGCTCAAGACTATATGAAGCAAGGTGGTAACGTGTGACATCATGTCTTCATCGTTGCTGTTTCTGGTAAGTGCCGCAGATTAGTTGAACTTGTCTGATACTGATTCTGAAATCTTGTCTTTTCCGGCGGAAGCTAAACGCCATTTCAGTTAAATACGGTTCATTCAGGTGTGTTTATTCTACGTTGTGTTTCGCTGCTTTCACGGTACAAGAATGTGTTCGAGTAAAGGAGTAAAGTTACACCACATGTGACGAACAGTGTTGTCTGATGTTCATGAAGGTACCAAACTAACATTTATCACTAAAAATCAACTATAGTTTCAACTGTCATGCGCAGTTTAAGGAAGTTCACCAGTCCGCACTTTGACAAAAAGTCATCCTGTTGTACCAGTAGAGTGCTTTGCTTCTCTAAAATCTGAAAGATAGATAGATGATAGATCGCCAACAACATTAATTATGGTTTGAATTGTTGATAATTATGAATATCTAAAATATTATTATAGCTGATTAAACTGCTCAGAAGTGTAAAAATGTAAAAACTCAATAATACAAATGATTGTTTAAAGTTAAAAATCAGTTAGTCATAAAGTGGAAAGAAAAAAGTGTTCTTTGGTCATTTTACTGTTCAGTCGTCTTCTGAAATCATCTTCGTCTCCATATCTTCATCTTCTTTTTTCAGTCCTACCTGGCCGTCATCTTCTCCCCTCAGGTCCTCTCTTCCTTCTTCTTGCCTCCATTGACATCCTCCTCCACTGACCTTCCCTTCACTTTCAGTTATCACCATCACATGTTTTATTCCTCCATTTCTTCTTTTCCACCTCATTGTTATGTGTTGTATATGTCATGTCTTTTATTCTGCCTTTCTCTGCTTAAAGCAGGAAGTTATTCAGGACAGTTTTCAACAATATCTTAACTTCAACCAGGTTTCACTGAGACAAAAAACTGTTTTTACTCTTCACAGATAATATTACTGAAAGTCTTCATTGGACATTCCCTCTCATGTCATCCAGCAGAGTACCAAATAGGAGAAGAATGCTGTCCTAGATGTTTTGCTGGTAAGATCTAACTGAAACATAAAAGCAGGATGTTTGCCAGCAACAATACTTACAGAATTGATCACTTCTGGGCTGATCAATACAGTTTACTGCTTGTTTATAAGCAGTAAAACAAAGTGATGCTTTTTCTGACAGCTGACTTTTACGTAGCTAAATGTTCCTTGTTTCTTAATTCAGACATGACAGAAGATTTACAGAAAGATACAATGCTTGTACGATATTTGTCACCTGGTGAACAAGAGGGATCAGAGAGAGAAAAGCAATTATTTAAAATATAATGTGAATAATATGATAATTATAATGATAATAAATTGTTTCTTCTCCACAGGATATCGAGTTAGAAGAGATTGTACAGAGTTCACAAGTATATCCTGTCTGCCCTGCATTAATGGAACCTACATGAATCATCCCACTGGACTTAAACAGTGTTTCACCTGTGGAAACTGTGATGCAGGTAGATTTATATTCATATTATTGGCAGATATTTAAGCCTTAGTATTGATTTAAGGCCAGTAAGAAGGTTTTTTACTGCAAGTCTCACTGTCAATGCTGTAAGAAGTGAATAAACTGTCTGGTTGGCGGCTTCATTATGAAGATGCAGAGACTCAGCATGACGAGTCTACTGCCTTGAGACAACTTCCACAGTGGAAATTAGAGCCTAACAAGCAAGTTTCCCAATAAAACTGTAACATTAAATTTCTACATGACACCAATGAGGAAAATGATGATTAGAGGATTGTATCTGTGCTGTTGTTTTCTCAGTTTAATCTGAGATTGATCAATAATCACTTTTTTCTTTTGTGTGGAGCATACTGCTCACTGTTGAAAAACATTACTATTCTAAGCTCATTATTATATGAATTCATAAATGGGAGAAACTATTGTTTCACATTTCCCAAAGATGTCATAAAAACTGAAGATTGTGTTTAAGTCAGAAAAAAGATCAGCATGCTGTTGCTGTCTAGTAGATTGAACAGAAGAGAAGTTTAGTATCTCATATGTAACCTCTGTATGTGTTGACAGGTTCTGGTCTGCAGATAAAGACATCATGTACATCAACATCAAATACAGTTTGTCAACCACTGGAGGGATTCTACTGTATGGACTCCACAGAGGACGGCTGTGTGAAAGCACTGAAACACACAAGCTGTCAACCAGGACAATACATCAGACAAAAAGGTTGGTTTTCTCCTGCTGACTTTAAGATTATAGTTGTAGTTGAAATTTTAAATGGGAACACCATGACCTGACAAACAAGTTGCTTATTAAAGCTGCACGTATTGATTTCTGTCCACTAGATAGCAGGAAAAAAGCAGCTCAATAATTCTGTAGAAAAAGTCACAACTGAACACAGACCAGTCAACTTGTTGCTGTCAAGTGGAACTTTTGCACCAGTAAAACCATCGTAGTTGATTAGTGACTATGTGCAGTATATGTAAAGTAAACATGATAGTAAACATGATATTAACAAATAAAGGTACAAACAAGGCCTGTGTAAAAACCTAAGTGATAGGTAAAAATTACCAAATAGACTGAGGTTGGTTGAAGTCAAGCATCTCTTTAATTCAAACAGAACATATGTTGTAGGCACGGAGAGTCCGCAGAGTCTCCGTGGAGAATTCTGGCAAGACAAAGGAAAGTCTCTTGTATATATAGACGGCCTTGATGCCCTGGGGAGGCACCTGTAGTTGTTTACAGATTCCTTCTAACAGACCTAGACAAAGCTTTACAGAGCTCTCACTTTCACATGATGACCATGATGTCCATATGACTATCATGTTCCCTTCAAGGCCCTGCCGCCAAATATATACATACATATGACCATACCTACTTAACTAATACATGGATTTTTCTACCACTAAGATACTATAATAATAATAATAAGTTTATTTAGTATAGCACCTTTCACAGAAATAGAATTCACAAAATCCTTCACAAGAATAAAAGTTAAAAATAAGACCATAAAACATACAAACAATAAAATCATAAGCCACAGGTTAAAGTTAACATATAAACAAAACACAGGCAACAGTGCACCCCAAAAGAAACCATCTTGGCTTCTACACTTATTCATTATAAATTGCTCCTGAGAAATGGTGTGAAGATGAAATGAGTTTGTGTTTTGAAGATTTGTCCAACATAAAACTGTCTGAAAGTTTCCTGTGTGGCAGCTACAGGGTGACTGGAATACATGAGTGGGAGCAGAAGCTTAGCTTCTCACTATTAGCTAGAACTCAACACCTCTTTCTTTCCTTCTCTGTCTGTCAACATCCTACTGACTGAAAAAGCCCCGAAGTGGAAGAGAAATAACTTAGAAATTGCATTGCAAGTGATGAGAAAACAGTAACACTGTCCATGTGTCAGACCTGTGTTTCACTTTCTCATGTAAAGTTAGACCTGCATGGACCACAGTCTACCCTGCCAAGACACCACTACACCACTGGTTTGAAAGCCTCATGCTTCTAGAAGCTGATGGTGTCTGACCTCCACTGATGGAAGTCAGAAACTATTTTCATGCATCACTGAGTGGAAAGTGGAAGGACAGTTTGTTAGCATAGCTAGCATTTCAGTTGTTGGTGTCCTGTGCTCACTAGTACCTGCCATGCTGCAGCCCTCACAGCAGCGTTCAGATAGGACATGGTGCCACAACAGAAACGTCTGATTGGTCGTTTCTGTTTTGGACGATGTTCTCTTAAACAGTAGTTTGGTTCTGAATCTGATTCCATCGTTGCTCAAGAATGACAAGATGGTGAAATATAAAAACTTGTCAACAATCATTATTAAACAAAGGACTATTATTGGATGTGTGATTTTCAAGTGTCAGCTTCAGCTTCACTGAAATGAAATCAGACAGATGTGATGACAGTGATGATGTCATATAACACTGATGACTTCATAATATGTAAAGTGAAGTAGTTTCAATGTGTATATTTGTATTTGTGCAGGAACAGCTCTCAGGGACACTAAGTGCACTGACTGCAGTGATGGAACATTTTCAGATGGGACATTTACATCTTGTCAACCACACACACAGTAAGTGAAGCTTGACATCAGCCGTGGACACAGCTGGTTTCTAACAACAGCAATGAATTAGTGGAATCTATAAATGTTCCTTTAAAAATGTCCCTCTGTCATTCCAGATGTGAATCACCAAAGCTTCAGCTGATCAAACCAGGAACTGATTCAGCTGATGCTGAATGTGGAGAACAAAGTTCAAATGTGATTGGATGGATTACATTGTTTTTTTTATTATTCAGCATACCTTTATTAGTTTACTTTATAGACAAGAAGAACTTTAACAGGTGCAGGTCATCACAGTTCAGCTGACAGTGATGACATTTTATATGAATGTTGTAGGCAACCTGATAAAGGGTCAAGGGCCACATATAGTTTGGGGCTCTTGGTTTCCTGAGTCTTGGGGAAATTTGACTCTTGTTTATCATACATGTACACGTAAATGTATATGTCATGGCTGTGTGGAAGTATTTTTATTTTGGATTTACAGGAGCAACAGCTGTGAGTTATATTGTTCCCTTTAAAATGGAGGCTAGAGGGATCGGCCCTGTGAGTACTGACACAGGGGAAGATAGAAATAAAAGCAACTTTAAATAGAGATTCATCCTTTAAACCAGTAAATGTTACAAACCTGTGAAAACATGTTGGATGAAAACTAAATGTAGCTGCTGAAGAGTCTTGATACTAAGAGCTCATTAATCATCAACATTTATTGACTTATAATTCACCCAGACTGGGATGTAAAATGTACTAATTAGTGTTCATGTATTGTGGTTGTGATTGTGCACCACAGTGTTTCATCAGACTCATAAAGAGCTACAAGAACCTAAGAATTTTGATGTCTGATGATATACATGTAATAATGTACAGTATGAGTGTGTATATAAGTTCTTTTTGCACGTTTGTTTTGTACTGAACATACTTTGTTAAATTATGTTTAAAAGATGTGTATAGATATATAAAAAGTGTATTTTGTGTTCATTTCAATGTTTTAAAAAAGACATTAAAGTCTTGAATCATGAACTGTAGCCTGTCAGCCTTCAGTTGGTTTAAAATAGATGGAGTCCAGTAAAAGTCAAAAGTCTCTGAGAAGAAATAATCAAGTAAAGTATCAGAACCTAAAAACTGAAAGTTAATGTGAGTAAATGTGTTCAGTTACTTTCTAACTCAGACTCTGACCGTTGTGTTTGGTCTCTTTAAAGAAAACAGGCCAAAGACAGTGAATTCTGGTTATTATGAGGGTTCACATATGGAAAGAGTCAAAGTGCCGCCAGGTTATGTTTCTCCAGATAGAGATACCAAGTGGGTTTTAATTCAAATGTATTAAAACAAGAAAACACACAAACTCTGAGACCAAACCTCCACAGTGGTTCATATAGTTTAGAATCAGCTTCAAATATAAAAACATGAAGTAGTTTAATATTCAGTTTGAAGTGTATTTAGTCATTTTTCAGCATGATGTTCAGGTAACTGTTAATCAGCCCTTCAGGGACGTTTCTGGACGTTTTGGTTCTCTAGACGAGACGTTCACTGGCTCCTCTGAGGGAATCAATCTTTTCATTAGAATATTTTATAATAACTGTAATAACTTTATGATACTTTATTTTGATTTGTCTTTAGCCTATTTGGCCTATTTGGAGGCTCCACAGTTCACTGATTCACAAAGCTGCCTCAGTGTTCTTCAGGACATCAATTAGTTTAATTTATTTTCAGGATGTAGATCATTTTTTTTATTATTATAGGTTATCTTTGTTAAGGTCACTGACCACCACATGACTTGAGTTGAGGATCCACCTGTGCAGTGGGAGGGCTGAAGTGTGTTCATGTTTGTGTGTAAATGAATAGTGTCAATGCAAAGCAGTTTACTCCTTTATGCCTCAGATTAAATACCTTTGAATCACAGTGTAGAAGTTAATAATCCAAATTCACCCACAGACCTGATTCTCACAATATCTTCCAAGAACCGTTTTATTATTAGAGGCCAAATGATCAGACTTTGTGCACACTAAATGTTTAAGACAATACTGCCACCTACTGGACTTATTTTTAAAAATGTATCGTAATAGATGAATTAGAAATAAGTTGACAACTCTCAGACAATTTCAGGCAAAATTCCTGTTTTATGTCATTTCAAAAGCTTTTTATGAATAAAATGACATTGTGTGATTCAAAAAAGAGTGAAATAAATGCAAGAAATCAGTATTTAATTCCTTTTAATGCAAGAGTGGAATATAGAAATTATATATATTTATATTATTAAAACATTTTTAAATCACTTTCTGTCAATCCAAGTATAATATCACATTTTTCTGTTTTTTCTAAGTTTTATATATTTTAACAGATTCTTTCAGGCGCCATCTGATGGATTTTAGTTTCTCCATTTTGTTTGTTAGTGAAAGTGAAAGCAAGACTCTGCACTTATAACTCAATACAAACATGCTTGTTATATTCAGAAAATATTAATCAAGTAATATATGTTTAAAATGAAATTAAAGCTAATGATCAAGTCAAACTCCTTTAAAGTAAACTCAGAGTCTTCAGTCGCTGCCGTCATAAATATGTTTACAACAAATCAAACTTTAAAGTTGGACAGTTTCAATCAGATCCATCCACATTTTCTACCTGCTTCTTCCTGACTGATAATTGGCTGGAGTCTGAAAATGTCTGGCAACATCCTTCAAAATAAATGTAATGAACACAAAGAAAAAAAAACGGACAGAAACAAGCAACACAGAATGAAACAGGATTCCTGCTCTTTTCCAGTGTTTCAACAGACGGTGCTGCTCAGAGCTCAGATCAAAAATAATAAAGTATCATAAAATGATTATAGTTGTTAGAAAATATTCTAATGAAAAGATTGATTCCCCCAGAGGGGCCAGTGGACGTCTCGTCTAGAGCATCAAAAACCAGTCTGCTTCCCGTTTCAACCTACAAAACTGGGTGTTTTTAGCGAGACGTCGGGTCGTTTGCAGCTATTTTCATTTTATTTTTTATTTAATTTTAACCCAAACCATGTTCTTTGGACCCTCAGTGTTCTTCAGAACATCTTTAATTTCAGGATGTAGATCATTTGTCATTATTTGTCTATCTTCTGTTAAACTCATTGACCAGTGCTCGGTGGGAGGGCTGACTGTATTTCCTTGTTCTTTCTTTCACTGCCGTCAGTCTGCAGCAGGTCTGGCTACTGACAGCAGCCATTCAGGACTCTTGTCTTTTCGTTTAGATATAGTTTTCAGACTCTTTAAATCATATTTACTTATTGTGAGCATCTATTTGGTGTAGAAAGTTTCTAATTTGCTGGATGATTACCTCTATTATCAGCTTCTCCTCCTGCTGACTGATGATATTTACCTGCAGAAGTCCTTTGATTTTTGTTCTGAATATTTTGTTTAAAAAAAAAATGAACTAAATGGCTCAAGACTATATGAAGCAAGGTGGTAACGTGTGACATCATGTCTTCATCGTTGCTGTTTCTGGTAAGTGCCGCAGATTAGTTGAACTTGTCTGGTACTGATTCTGAAATCTAAACGTCATTTCAGTTAAACGCGGTTCATGAAGGGGATTTCCCAACGGTTTATTCTTGGTGCGTTTCGCTGCTTTCACGGTACAATAATGTGTTCGAGTAAAGGAGTAAAGTTACACCACATGTGACGAACAGTGTTGTCTGATGTTCATGAAGGTACCAAACTAACATTTATCACTAAAAATCAACTATAGTTTCAACTGTCATGCGCAGTTTAAGGAAGTTCACCAGTCCGCACTTTGACAAAAAGTCATCCTGTTGTACCAGTAGAGTGCTTTGCTTCTCTAAAATCTGAAAGATAGATAGATGATAGATCGCCAACAACATTAATTATGGTTTGAATTGTTGATAATTATGAATATCTAAAATATTATTATAGCTGATTAAACTGCTCAGAAGTGTAAAAATGTAAAAACTCAATAATACAAATGATTGTTTAAAGTTAAAAATCAGTTAGTCATAAAGTGGAAAGAAAAAAGTGTTCTTTGGTCATTTTACTGTTCAGTCGTCTTCTGAAATCATCTTCGTCTCCATATCTTCATCTTCTTTTTTCAGTCCTACCTGGCCGTCATCTTCTCCCCTCAGGTCCTCTCTTCCTTCTTCTTGCCTCCATTGACATCCTCCTCCACTGACCTTCCCTTCACTTTCAGTTATCACCATCACATGTTTTATTCCTCCATTTCTTCTTTTCCACCTCATTGTTATGTGTTGTATATGTCATGTCTTTTATTCTGCCTTTCTCTGCTTAAAGCAGGAAGTTATTCAGGACAGTTTTCAACAATATCTTAACTTCAACCAGGTTTCACTGAGACAAAAAACTGTTTTTACTCTTCACAGATAATAATACTGAAAGTCTTCATCAGACACATCCTCGCATGTCATCCAACAGAGTACCAAACAGCGGGAGGATGCTGTCCTATGTGTCCTGCTGGTAAGATCTAACTGAAACATAAAAGCAGGATGTTTGGCAGCAATGATACTTACAGAATTGATCACTTCTGGGCTGATCAATACAGTTTACTGCTTGTTTATAAGCAGTAAAACAAAGTGATGCTTTTTCTGACAGCTGACTTTTACGTAGCTAAATGTTCCTTGTTTCTTAATTCAGACATGACAGAAGATTTACAGAAAGATACAATGCTTGTACGATATTTGTCACCTGGTGAACAAGAGGGATCAGAGAGAGAAAAGCAATTATTTAAAATATAATGTGAATAATATGATAATTATAATGATAATAAATTGTTTCTTCTCCACAGGATATCGGGTTAGAAGAGATTGTACAGAGTTCACAAGTATATCCTGTCTGCCCTGCACTGATGAAACCTACATGAATCAGCCCACTGGACTTAAACAGTGTTTTACCTGTGGAAACTGTGATGCAGGTAGATTTATATTCATATTATTGGCAGAAATTGAAGCCTTAGTATGGATTTAAGGCCAGTAAGAAGGTTTTTTACTGCAAGTCTCACTGTCAATGCTGTAAGAAGTGAATAAACTGTCTGGTTGGCGGCTTCATTATGAAGATGCAGAGACTCAGCATGACGAGTCTACTGCCTTGAGACAACTTCCACAGTGGAAATTAGAGCCTAACAAGCAAGTTTCCCAATAAAACTGTAACATTAAATTTCTACATGACAACAATGAAGAAAATGATGATTAGAGGATTGTATCTGTGCTGTTGTTTTCTCAGTTTAATCTGAGATTGATCAATAATCACTTTTTTCTTTTTATGTGGAGAATACTGCCCTCTGTTGAAGCATTACTGCTTGATTAATTAATATATATACAATGATTTATTTCATTATAATTAATTATAACTGCTTAAACGTACAGACTGCATGTAGAAACAAACACCACATAGAGAAATGTGATGAAATGCTGCCAGTGAGACAGTTTTAGTGCCACAACAGGCTGTTGTCACGTGAGAAGTTTGTCACTTTCCAAATTCTGACGTTGATGTTGAAGTTTTTTCTGTTTGGTTTTGTGAGCAAGTTATCAGCTGAGACTTTGGTGTCGTCTGTTTTTTACCTCAGTTTTTAAACAGCTGTGAGCTATTTTGTGTCAGAGGGACTTGCAGTAATATTAGAAGTGACCTCTCCTCACAGAAATCACATTTCCACGGGGTGATATGTACGGGTGGTTTTATTCTCCAGCCCTCATTTATGCAGATATTTTCCCATGAATTCATAAATGGGAGAAACTATTGTTTCACATTTCCCAAAGATGTCATAAAAACTGAAGATTGTCTGTAAGTCAGAAAAAAGATCAGCATGCTGTTGCTGTCTAGTAGATTGAACAGAAGAGAAGTTTAGTATCTCATATGTAACCTCTGTATGTGTTGACAGGTTCTGGTCTGCAGATAAAGACATCATGTACATCAACATCAAATACAGTTTGTCAACCACTGGAGGGATTCTACTGTATGGACTCCACAGAGGACGGCTGTGTGGAAGCACTGAAACACACAAGCTGTCAACCAGGACAATACATCAGACAAAAAGGTTGGTTTTCTCCTGCTGACTTTAAGATTATAGTTGTAATTGAAGTTTTAAATGGGAACACCATGACCTGACAAACAAGTTGCTTATTAAAGCTGCACGTATTGATTTCTGTCCACTAGATAGCAGGAAAAAAGCAGCTCAATAATTCTGTAGAAAAAGTCACAACTGAACACAGACCAGTCAACTTGTTGCTGTCAAGTGGAACTTTTGCAGTAAAACCATCGTAGTTGATTAGTGACTATGTGCAGTATATGTGAAGTAAACATGATTTTAACAAATAAAGGTACAAACAAGGCCTGTGTAAAAACCTAAGATACTATCTTGGCTTCTATACTTATTCATTATAAATTGCTCCTGAGAAATGGTGTGAAGATGAAATGAGTTTGTGTTTTCAAGATTCAAGTATTTGTGTATGTAAAGTTAGACCTGCATGGACCACAGTCTACCCTGCCAAGACACCACTACACCACTGGTTTGAAAGCCTCATGCTTCTAGAAGCATTTCAGTTGTTGGTGTCCTGTGCTCACTGGTACCTGCCATGCTGCAGCCCTCACAGCAGCGTTCAGATAGGACATGGTGCCAAAACAGAAACGTCTGATTGGTCGTTTTTGTTTTGGACTTTGTCTGGTGATTGAAACGTAGGTGAGTCAGAGACAGCAGCCGTTCTGATCCAGTCTTTATCTAGTTAGGAAGGTTTCTGTTCCTGTTGTAATAGTCATAGAGAAAGTTTGCTCTATATGGTGAAGGTGAGGAGCCTGACACACCTGCAGGGACGTTGTGGACAACATTGATTCAACAGCAGACAAAAGCAGAGGAATCTTGTTCTTTCTGTCAGGACAGATTTGTTTTATTTGGACACAAAAACATAGTTTTCTCTTCATGAATCACTTTCTTTGTTTTCATGTCATAACTACCTTCACCAGACAAAATGGATGTTACATTGGTCAAAAGACAAAAGTCTGAAAGTCTTAAAATGAAACTTATACAATTTCTTGACAATCTAGTTGTTTACTGGCATGAACATATTAGCATAAATATCTTTAGTATTGAAAGTATTTGCATGAAGCAGTGAAGCTGATGACATTTGGATCATTGTAGTTTTCTCTCAAACAGTAGTTTGGTTCTGAATCTGATTCCATCGTTGCTCAAGAATGACAAGATGGTGAAATATAAAAACTTGTCAACAATCATTATTAAACAAAGGACTATTATTGGATGTGTGATTTTCAAGTGTCAGCTTCAGCTTCACTGAAATGAAATCAGACAGATGTGATGACAGTGATGATGTCATATAACACTGATGACTTCATAATATGTAAAGTGAAGTAGTTTCAATGTGTATATTTGTATTTGTGCAGGAACAGCTCTCAGGGACACTGAGTGCACTGACTGCAGTGATGGAACATTTTCAGATGGGACATTTACATCTTGTCAACCACACACACAGTAAGTGAAGCTTGACATCAGCCGTGGACACAGCTGGTTTCTAACAACAGCAATGAATTAGTGGAATCTATAAATGTTCCTGTAAAAATGTCCCTCTGTCATTCCAGATGTGAATCACTAAAGCTTCAGCTGATCAAACCAGGAACTGATTCAGCTGATGCTGAATGTGGAGAACAAAGTTCACATGTGATAATAATTGTGACCTGTGTGATTGTGGTGCTTTTTTTATTAATTGGCACGTCTGTATCAGTTTACCTCATCAGAAAGAGGAAATCAGGTAAGATTTGTTGTTATTTGTATTTAGACAATACAAACATTATCATAGTTTTGATGGATGATACTTTCTGACAGGTCATGACATTGTTGATTAAGACTTTTTTCATTGTTTTATTATAGAAAAAAAGGGGAATGCAGACATTTCCAGACAGGTATGTTTGTTGTGTCTTTTTAACACTGTAATGAATGTACTTTAGTAGATGACAAAGCTCAGTTTATTTAATTAATTAAATCATGTCATTAAACTCTTTTAATATTTCACCAAAAAGGAAAATACAAATGGAGAAATGTCAGAGATGCTACCTGGATGCCAGACAGTATCAGGTAAGATTTGTGGCTATTTGTTTGTATTTAGACAATACAAACACTATCATAGTTTTGATGGATGATACTTTCTGACAGGTCATGACATTGTTGATTAAGACTTTTTCATTATTTTATTATAGAAATAAAGGAAAATGGAGACATTCCCATAGAGGTATGTTTGTTGTCTCTTTTTAACACTGTAATGAATGTACTTTAGTAGATGACATAATTCAGTTTATCTAACTAATTAAATCATGTCATTAATCTCTTAATTTTCACCCAAAAGGAAGTTGGAGAGGAAACGCGAGAGATGCTAAACGGACGCTAAACAGTATCAGGAACATCTCCCACTGCTGAGTAAATGTGATCTAGAATCCAGTTTACAATCCAGGTTGGATTCTAGCACATTGTCTTTGCAGTGATGAGAAATAAAACAAGTCCTTTACTACTGTTTACTACAGACTGAAAATATCCTCTAAGAACTGCTTGTCTACAGTCTGCATCATTATTTCACAGACATTATTGTACAGAGACTAAAGTCAGCCTGGAATAAAAACTTGGACTTGTTGTCTCAACCTACAGGAAGGTCCTTCTGCATGTAACTGTTTATAGAGACTTTTTTATAAATAAAATAAAAATAAAAAATATTGATCTTCAGTACATTGAATATGAACTATATGTCTTATGATTAAGTTTAAACTGTATTTCACTGCTGACTGCTGAAAACAGAACAGGTACATCAATCAATCAAGTTTATTTGTTAGGGGTGCACAAAAAAATCGATTCAGATAAAAATCGCGATTCTATCTCAGCCGATTCAGAATTGATTCACATTTTTCAGTCTTGCCACGACGCTGTTTTCCATTTTTTCCTGACATTAATTAGCTGCTTAATTCCATAAATGGTGCAATGACGCTGCCCTGGACCCAAATCCGGGGGCAAGAAGGAAGTGAAGTGTGTGTCACGGAGAGCTCGCGAGTAATGGAGAACCTGACAGAAAACAAATAAAACCTGGTCCATCAGCTGTGAAGGCGATCATTTGGACACATGTTGGACTTTCTTATCTCGAAGGGAAGAAGGAGCTTAATGCCGTTATCAGGCGCTGCAACGCACTTCCGCAGGTTTGTGCCATTGTGGGCTAATTTATTTGTAACCGTCAGAAAATAACGTTTTATTGTTCTGATTCAGCAGCTTCCTCACTAACGTTACCAGCGCTCCCTCTCCTCATTCACTCTCTAGCTCGCTCGACCACTGCTTCTCTCTCTCATCTTTTTGAAATGAGTCAGGAAGCCGTCAGCAAAGCCTAACTTAACTTTTAACGTTATCAAACGAAGAGAAATGTCCTAATGTTTTTGTCACATGTCAGGGTTGTACAGAGTTACAGGTTGCGTTTCTCCAAAAGTTGATTCTGGTTCAACTTTCTCGCTGCGGCCCCTGCAGCCCTCCTCCCCCACAGCAGGTCTGCTGCCAGCTGGTTATCTGAGGACGGGAATGAGAAATTAATTCTCTCTCAATGAAAAACGTAGTCTCCGTGAAGCTTATGTCAAACTGCCAAAAACAAGCCAACAAGATGCAGCAGCGAAACAAACGTTTAAACGCTGTTCTGTATTTTCAAACAGCTAATAAAATTCAGTAAATAGCGAAGCTGCCCGTTTCATTACTTTATATTGATGTAGTAAATATACAAATATCAATTAGATGGTAATCTGCATGAGAAATTAAGAAAAAGAAACAAAATTGGTTATAATAATCACTCGCTAATAGTGATCAATTTTCTTGTTTGCACTTTGCAGCTAAATGTAGCAGGCAGCTATTGTTTGATTTTGTGAATTGAAGGAGGAATTTAAGTTATCTGAGGTTTTACACTTAGTTTATCTTTGCAATCATTTTTATTTGTGTATTAAGTATTCATTTGACCCTTTGTCTCAGGCTGCTTTGGTTTCCTGTTGACTAAGTGAACTAAAGGAACATAAATCTTACTCAGGTTGACATTGAGTAGCAAATGTTTACATTTGATTCAGTGTGATCTTTTTTATTTGAGACCTATAAAAGTGTCTTCTGCAGTCAAATGGAAAGAGTAACTCAAAACATTAATCTAGAATCTAATCTATGAATGTATTGAATTGAGAACTGATTGTGAATCGAATCGTGAGATTTCCTGAATCGTGCACCCCTGTCATTTGTCACATGTAATCATATAAGGTGTAATCACAGGAAGATGTAATCCTCCCACTTCCTTCAGTTTGTGCATTAAGGAGTTTAAATAGAATAGTAATAAATATATGTGTGTGATTGGGGGTTGATGATAGAAATAAAAGCAACTTTAAATAGAGATTCATCCTTTAAACCAGTAAATGTTACAAACCTGTGAAAACATGTTGGATGAAACTAAATGTAGCTGCTGAAGAGTCTTGATACTAAGAGCTCATTAATCATCAACATTTATTGACTTATAATTCACCCAGACTGGTTTGTAAAATGTACTAATTAGTGTTCATGTATTGTGGTTGTGATTGTGCACCACAGTGATTCATCAGACTCATAAAGAGCTACAAGGTCCTAAGAATTTTGATGACTGATGATATACATGTAATAATGTACAGTATGAGTGTGTATATAAGTTATTTTTACAAATTTGTTTTATACTCAACTTACTTTGTTAAAATATGTTTAAAAGATGTGTATAGATGTATAAAAAGTGTATTTTGTGGGGGGGGGGGGGTTTGTCAACTTTTTAAAAAAAGATAAAGTCTTGAATCATGGACTGCAGCCTGTCAGCCTTCACTTGGTTTAAAATAGATGGAGTCCAGTAAAAGTCAAAAGTCTCTGAGAAGAAATAATCAAGTAAAGTATCAGAACCTAAAAACTGAAAGTTAATGTGAGTAAATGTGTTCAGTTACTTTCTAACTCAGACTCTGACCGTTGTGTTTGGTCTCTTTAAAGAAAACAGGCCAAAGACAGTGAATTCTAGTTATTATGAGGGTTCACATATGGAAAGAGTCAAAGTGCCGCCAGGTTATGTTTCTCTAGATAGAGATACCAAGTGGGTTTTAATTCAAATGTATTAAAACAAGACAACACACAAACTCTGAGACCAAACCTCCACAGTGGTTCATATAGTTTAGATTCATCTTCAAATATAAAAACGTGAAGTGGTTTAATATTCAATTTGAAGTGTATTTAGTCATTTTTCAGCATGATGTTCAGGTAACTGTTAATCAGCCCTTCAGGGACGTTTCTGGACGTTTTGGTTCTCTAGACGAGACGTTCACTGGCTCCTCTGAGGGAATCAATCTTTTCATAGAATAATTTATAACAACTGTAATAATTTTATGATACTTTATTTTGATTTGTCTTTATGTGGCTTATTTGGAGGCTCCACAGTTCACTGATTCACAAAGCTGCCTCAGTGTTCTTCAGGACATCAATTAGTTTAATTTATTTTCAGGATGTAGATCATTTTTTTTATCATTATAGGTTATCTTTGTTAAGGTCACTGACTACCACATGACTTGAGTTGAGGATCCACCTGTGCAGTGGGAGGGCTGAAGTGTGTTCATGTTTGTGTGTAAATGAATAGTGTCAATGCAAAGCAGTTTACTCCTTTATGCCTCAGATTAAATACCTTTGAATCACAGTGTAGAAGTTAATAATCCAAAGTCACCCACAGTCCTGATTCTCACAATATCTTCCAAGAACCTTTTCACTACTTTATTATTTGTAAGTGGGCAAATGATCAGACTTTGTGCACACTAAATGTTTCAGACAATACTGCCACCTACTGGACTTTTTTTTAAAATGTATCTTTATAGATGAATTAGAAATAAGTTGTCATTTCTCTTTCATTTTCAGACAATTTCAGGTAAAATTCCTGTTTCATGTTCATATTCAACAAAAGAGTGAAATAAATGCAAGAAATCAGTGCTGAAATTCCTTTTAATGCAAGAGTGGAATATAGAAATTATATATAGGCCTATGTATATTATTAAAACATTTTAAAATCACTTTCTGTCAATCCAAGATTAGAAACACATTTTTCTGTTTTTTCTCAGTTTTATATTTAGTTTCTCCGTTTTGTTTGTTACTGAAAGTAAAGCAACACTCACTTTAAACTCAATAAACACGTACTTGCTATATTAAGAAAATATTAATCTAGAAGTATATGTTTAAAATTAAATTTATGCGAATGATCGAGTCAAACTGCTGTAAACTAAACTCAGAGTCTTCAGTCGACACAAATATGTTTACAACAAATCACACTTAAAAGTTGGACCGTTTCAATCAGATCCATCCGCGTTTTCTACCTGCTTCTTCCTGACAGATGATTGGCGGGAGTCTGCAAATGTCTGGTAAAACCCTTCAAAATAAATTTAATGAACACAAAGTTGAAAAAACTGCGATAGAAACAAGCAACACACACAGAATGAAACAGGATTCCTGCTCTTTTCCAGTGTTTGAACAGACTTTGGTGTTAAACATGAAGCGCTCAGAAAGTTAAATGTTTGTGCTGAACTTTAGAGAGAGAAAGTAGAAAACTACTTTCACACACCTGACCAATCAATAAAGTGGGCACGTTGTTGTTGGAATCACAAAAATAATTGGACACTAAATGTTCCAAGTCCTGGTACTGGACCTCAGCACAGAGGCTGGAAACCTCTCATGTAATTTAACATTTGACCAAGTGGAACCAGAGCAGAACAACTATTACTTCTTGCGTTGCATCATATGGATTATCATGATTCTCTGTGCATAAAAATTGATTTAAGTAGATGAGGAACCACTTGAAGCATTTTCCAGAAATAAAATGAAAGCTTTTCTAACCCAACTATCATTTCTGCTGACTTCTGCAGGTGTGCTGCTGCTTAGAAACATGGACCAACGTCTCAACATCGTCCTTCTTGGAAACACAGGAGTTGGGAAAAGCGCTTCAGCAAACACCATTTTAGGATTGAAAGCCTTTAAATCACAGCGGGCCTTCAAATCAGTGACAAAGCAATGCTCTGAAGCAGCTGGAAATGTGTGCGGGAGACAGATCTCAGTGATCGAGACTCCAGGAATATCATGTGCTGGTGATGAAGAACAAATTAAAAACAGCTGTCAGGATGTCCTGCACTCCGCCAGACATTGTCTGTTTCTGGTAGTGATTAAAATCGATCGATTCACAGATGAGCAAAAGCCGTGGAGGCAGCTGTCAGAGTCCTCGGGGATCAGGGGTTGAAAAAGACTTATATGCTCACGTGAGGAAATGCTTTAGAAGAAACGTCCCTAGATGAGTTCATCAATGACGATAATGAAAGTTTACTTCCAAACTTTGTTTCAAGATTTAAGATATCATCTATTCAGCAATGACAATGGAGGACAGGACCAAGTCGAAGAGCTACTGACAAAGTCAGGTCACCTAAGAACCCTGCAACAAGGTATCATACTTTACAATACAGTTTTTATATATACAATATATTGTCAAAAAGTGGGATGAGCTTATATTTACATCAAATTAAGAGCACCTTCAACTGCAGGTGTCTCTGTGGTTCCAGCTTCCCTCTGAGCTGTAGAAAGAGGGACGTTGAAGCAGTTTTCCTCTCAGATGAGGATTATGTCATTTATCAACATGCTGCTATGTCTACTCTGAGGCCCCTAGACTAGACTCCATTTACTACTATGCCATCGGGTGTTACAATTTATTACAATTTTCCAAAGCAATGTACATATGAAAGTTAATACAACATAAACAAAGATCTCGTCAGGAGAGAACAACATGAGTAAGTGCCATAAAGCTAAGTTCAGGTCAGGATGTAGGTGCCAACAGGCAGCGCATAGAGCTAATGCATAGGGTGCATAGAAGTGAGTAATATTCCTTTAAAGTCCATCAGGGACAGAGGTGTTTGCAAAAGAGTTGAGTCTTGTAGGTGTGTTACTGATGATAATGACATCCACCACTGGGTTGGGGGGTCTTCCCTGTTTGAGAGACGTCATAATCATCGATACTCATTTATCTACAAATATCATGTTGGTAAATGACCATCTTATATGTCATCCCTGCTGCTCTGGCAATCTGGACCACACTTAACCAGCTCCAGTGATTGGTTGATGCTCCAAGAACCAGAACCAGAACTGATCCAGGACAAACTGCCTTTGCAGCAACCTTATGGAATAATTTCTAGAGTGCGATCCTGCTTACTGAAAAATTTCTGAATTATTTAATGAGTCTGTTCTTGTGATTTTGTTTGAGGCAGGGTTTTGTTGTAAAACGGCAACTTACCCTGTATAAATAAAGATGATAAAATAAAAATACAATACCGGTGGTCAAACAGGGCCTAGCCTTGCTTTTTTTCCATCAATATTTTAACAAAATTATCCCCTGCTCAGGGACAAAAGGGGGGATGAAGAGGACTTTGATATAATTATTTTCCACAACTTTTAAGTTTATTCAGCAATTTAGAGAGATACTAGTTACCTACAAAGGGTTGCAGGTTGTTGTGAATAGTGTGGATGACAGTAGCAGATTAAACTATCTTTTTTCATATTTTTGATATCACTTTATGTTTTCTTCTTTCCAGCTGTTCATTCTAGGAACAGCGGGCCAAAAAACAGGAGGATCATCATTCTGCTCGGTTTATCAGGATATACCATCCTAGGACCTAAAAAGTTTAAACCAGGCTGCGACTGTGATGCAGTCAGTAGAGAGTGTTTCTCTGAATCAGCTATAGTGGACAGTTGACATGTCACTGTGGTGGACACAGATGATGATGATGAAGATCTGATTCTTAAACAGCTGTACATGGAGATCCTGAAGTCCATAGTTGAGGTCAGTCCAGGACTACATGCTTTCATCTTTGTGGTCACAATACGCAGAATCTCCAGAGCAGCCTCTGGCCTTATAGAAATACTGCCAGGACTTTTTGGTAATGATGCATCTAAGTACACCATGGCAAACTTTATTTATTCTTTTGTACTTATATATTGCAATAACAAGAAATCTTTATTGTAAATTGACATGTGGGCAGCAACAGCTGTATAATCTGATGATTGCTATATACAAGTTTGTTTTCAGTCCCGTTCATGTTCATGCTCTGAATCACCGACAGCAACCGTGTGTTTACCTCCACCGAAAACATGTCTGATTAAAAACTAATAAATCACGTCACTACATTGGTTTCGGGTTTATTGTGTCCTCTGACGTCTCTTCTTACTAGAACACCACTGTCACATTTAATACAAACCCTTTTAAGACGTTTTAGGAGACGATTTGTGAAGAAAACTCGCTGCGCGCCGTACAAAGTGACGGTGTATCAGCGAGGTTTGAAGCCTCCCAGAAAGAAATAAATGAGTCCTGGACGCCAAAAATGAGCTCAGTCTGAAGGGAGGAACGTTTCCTCACTGCTGCGATAACAAAAGTGTTTCAAAACGTTGGTTTTCTGTGTGTTTTACCCCCAAAATGTGGAGGAGAAAACACAAGTTTCATCTGATTTGAGGCGGCAGGCAGAGCGGCTCTGAGTGTTGATTCTCCACGGTTCTCATGTGCTTTATAAGTCCCGCCCCGTGCCCTCTGCGCGAACATACAGTCCGCGAGACAAACAGCAGGCTACACACGCAAAGATGGCAGAAGAAGCTCCAGCAGCGGCCCCGGCGAAAGCCGCCCCCAAAGCCCCGAAGAAGAAGAGCGCTCCCCGGCCGAAGAAGGACGGACCCAGCCTCAACAAGCTGATCATCGGCGCTGTGGCGGAGTCCAAGGAGCGTAAAGGGCTGTCGGTGGCGGCGCTCAAGAAGATTCTGGCGACTAAAGGTGTCGATGTCGTGAAAGCTAACAAACGTATCAATACTGCGGTCACGAAGCTGGTGACTAAAGGCACTCTGACCCAGACTAAAGGGACAGGGGCCTCCGGCTCCTTCAAGCTCGCCAAGGAGACCAAACCCGCCAAGCCGGTCAAGAAAGTGGTGAAGAAGAAAGCCGCCGTCAAAGCCAAGAAGCCCGCAGCCAAGAAACCCGCAGCGGCTAAGAAGCCCAAGACAGCGGCAGCTAAGAAGACAGCAGCCGTTAAGAAATCCCCCAAGAAGGTCAAGAAGCCCGCAGCGGCCAAGAAAGCAGCCAAGAGCCCCAAGAAGGCCGCCAAGAGCCCCAAGAAAGTGGTGAAAAAGGCTCCTGCAGCTAAGAAAGCTCCCGCAAAGAAGGTCGCCAAACCCAAAGCCAAGAAGGCAGCACCCAAGAAGAAGTGAGCTGTCATCAGTCTGAACATGTGAACCTGATCAAAGGCTCTTTTAAGAGCCACACAACTTCTCTAAAGAGCAGCATCCTGATTATAATGTATTTAGCCATGTAGTGTTTTCTCATGAACAACAGTGATTGGAAAAATTCAATCTATCTATATATGTATTCAAATCTATATGGTGCCAACTCAGTTATATTCTGAGTATCATTTAATGATGAACAAGTTTATTCTTCCTTTCCTATTACATATGTCTTTTTTATATATGTTATTTTGTCACATAATACAAAGCAACATATAAACCACATAGGAATGAAAACCCAACTTAAACTTCTACACAAACGCTGGGGAATAATAATTATATTATAATATAATATAATTTAAGTAAGGTAAATAAGAAAGGTTCATCCTAACCATGTGTCAAGGACATAAAAACAAATAACAGCACATATCAACCACAAGTGACTCAATTACAGCCCAACAAAACAGGGATATTGAAGTTAAAAAAAGGATCCAATCTAGAAATACATAGGAATATTAAATTGAGTCCAGATGTTGTGAAAAGGGACCCCAAGATTCTTCCCATCTATGTAGACTTTTTACATTTTTAAATCACAGTTTCTCCATGTTGGTAACCAAAGTAAGTTCATGCAGCCAGTTTCTAAAGCGCGGTGCAGTCTGTGAGAATAAGGTTTTATTGCTATTACGCTGCCCGTCAATAAAACTGTTTGAATGTGTAAAGGGAGAGTTAACAAGTCTCTGCCAGGAGGATCTTATGATAAACCCCAGAAAAATGGACTATTGACCAAAATGGATAAATTAGTGGACAGTCCCAAAATAAATGTAACAAAGTACCATCATTGAATTTACATTTATCACAGAGGGGTAAAATGTATGTAACATGACCTCAGAATAATGAAAACAGAGAATATCTTAAATGTCAGTTTTTAAATCCAGTCTAAAGTGTCAACATGATCTGAACTGAGCAGCAAATACAGAAAATCACTCAGGATGACAATAAACTGTAAATATATTATGATAAAACCATTATGATAGATTTATTATTACTACTGCTGTTCCCTTTTTATTACATCTAAGTTAATATGTATCAGATATCAAACATATTTCCTCTTATTGTGTTTATTATAAGTGGTAAAAGGTGAAACGTTACACAATGATATGAATGAGAATAGAAAGGAGGAGCAGCTGTTACGTCACAAGTCATTGAGTCAAACAAACCTTTTACCAGTTTTTATCAGAATCACAGTTTCAGAGCTGAAAGTGGATCTTAAAGAGGCTTTTTGGGGGCTGGAAAATCTCCAGATTAATAATTATTAATAATTATATTTAATAACTAGTATAATTAGTTTCAAATGGTGTCTAAATGTCATGTAGTGTAATGTATATACCAGCCATTCTTGTATTATAAGTATGATTTCTACACTGAATGACTAGATTATCTTTTAAATGTTTATTTCTTGTTCTGTTGGCAACACAAACAACAACCATCATTATGTTATTAATGCAGTTATAATATAAACATCTTGTAACACTGACCATCAACATCAGGAGTGTTAGTAATTATAATGAATAACTAGTATAATAATAATTAGTTTCAAATGTAGGTTAATATATAGACCAACCACTGTTTTATCATAAATATTAACTTTTAAATGTTGATTGCTGGTATTGTTCATAACACAAGCCTCAATTACAGTTCAAATATAGTCAGTATATTTACATCCGTATTTAGTTGAATGGACTCAGCCGCTCCTGTGAGTCTTTTCACCACAGACTTTATATAAAGATATAATTACAGCTTTAATGCCCACAGTGACGGAATTAATTTCATACACTTTCTGTAATAAAACATCTAAAAGCAAAAATCTTATCAGAGAGGGGTCTGGAGTCTAATTTGTGTCCTTGACGTGAAAATGTTTGAGAACCACTGAAATAAGATGAATCTCTTATAATTCTTTATGTGGAGCAGAAACATGATCTTCATGTGTAGCTGAAAGAATCAATAAGATTCATATTAATATCATTTTTTGAAGAGTATTGTTATTCCAGCTGTATTTGCACCAAAAACTGTGGATTAAGGATTGATGAAATAAAATCTATCCCTGGATTATTTGTTTAATTTTTTAAATCATAGATCAATAAAACATATCAGCTTGTGGAATGCTAAATCTAAATACAATATGTTTATTTCTCTTTAGTTAAACAGTGAATTATCTTCAGATGAGGTGGCTCTTTGTGTAAAAAGGCGGTCAAAGTTTAGAGCGCTGTTTGTGTTGCACATGCGCAGTCTAACTAACACGTTAACCAATCCTGTGCGAGCAACGGCGCAGTAAAATTTGCATCAGATGGATATATAGAGGCTGTTTGGCGCTGCGTTGATTATTCGTTTGAGGAAATCTAACGACCAACCATGCCTGATCCAGTCAAAGCCCCGAAGAAAGGCTCCAAGAAGGCCGTGTCTAAAGCCACCAAGACCGGCAAGAAGAAGAGAAAGACCCGCAAGGAGAGCTACGCCATCTACGTGTACAAGGTGCTGAAGCAGGTCCACCCCGACACCGGCATCTCCTCCAAGGCCATGGGCATCATGAACTCCTTTGTGGGAGACATCTTTGAGCGTATCGCCGGTGAGGCTTCCCGCCTTGCTCACTACAACAAGCGCTCCACCATCACCTCCAGGGAGATCCAGACCGCCGTCCGCCTGCTGCTGCCCGGTGAGCTGGCCAAACACGCCGTGTCTGAGGGTACCAAGGCCGTCACCAAGTACACCAGCTCCAAGTAAACCCGCTGTCTGTACCATCAACTCAAAGGTCCTTTTCAGGACCACCCACACCTTCACCTGAGAGCTGTAGTCCTTCATGTGTGGTCAGTTTTCTCTAAAGTTCAGATGTTTAATAATTAAAGATAAATCTTGTATAAATGAGCAGAGTTAGTTACCACACTAAAATTGATCAGTAGAGACTTTCAGTACAGTTGCTGCTATAAAGGTTATAAGGAGGAAACCATAAATGTAAAACACTGAGAATTATCCAGAAATGTCACAATAATCCATCAAACCCACATCTTTGTTTTTCTCTGACTGCAGTAATTCTATCATATGACTGACTTAAAGGATGTGGGTTATAAAGGGTTTTGGTGATTCTTTCCCTGAACTAGAACCAACACAAATAGTTAATGTGGAAACTACAAATGTAGAACATTTGCATGTTAAAGTAGTGCTAACAAAAACCTGAGACAGAACTTTCTCTCTAAAATTGTCTTTTTGTTGAAAATAGTGCAATAGAAGTATGAGGCTGAGAAATATTGACAATTTATACAGTATCACCATTTCTCACTGACAATATGTTGAAAATATGAAACAGTATTTAGAAAACTAAAGGTGAACAGAGCAGTTCAGTTGATTAAAACGGCATCATTTACTATTAAGCAGCTTTTAACCAGAGGATCGGGTAACTCTCCATGAACTGGAACCAGTTTCACATTTTCTATGTAATCAGTTGTAATTTTTGAAACAGTACTGGCAGCAGTGTTGCCATTAAGGCAGGAAGTGTCACACTACATATAATTAAAGGCACTTTTATAAAGATAAATACTATAATAGCTCTTACTGGTTGTCTTAAACTACTAGCACAGAACACGAACATAACAAAATGTTCTTTGTGAATGAAGATCAGAGTTAAATCACTGATATTTCAATCATGTAATGACAATGTGAAAGAAAAAAAAACACAGCTTCTTATTGTACTTTACTTTTTATTCTAATATAAAGTTGGAATGTTGTTGCATGTTAAAGCAGAACTTTCTCTCTCAAAATGCCTTTTTGATGAAAATAGTGCAATAAAAGTACAAGGCTGAGAAATATTGACATAATTTATACAGTATCACCATTTCTGACTGACAATATATTGAAAATATGAAACAGTATTTAGAAAACTAAAGGTGAACAGAGCAGTTCAGTTGAATAAAACGGCATCATTTACTATTAAGCAGCTTTTAACCAGAGGATTGTTCCACAAAGCAGGATTAGAAAGTTAGATAAGTGTGAAAAGATTCAATTATCATGTTTTGAATCTGTAAAGCAAAATTTGAATTAGCTATTTGGATATAATTCAATTACAATTCAAGTTCATGATAGAAAACCAAATTTCAAAGTTTTACCATTTTTAAAGTCATCTGGCAAACTTACTAAACTTGCTTTGATGAACAACGACAGTTACAGACAGCAGAGCAACATCACAGAGTTACAACAAGACTGTCAGATAATATCTAATATCTGAATCTATATCATCTATCATCTGAATATAATGGAGATATTGTCCAGCTTTATGGTACATCAGTGGTACAAATAAAAAAACTGTACATGAATAAAAAAATGTTTTTTCAGTATAATGCTGTCATCAAAAACAGTTCAAATATATAAATATATTAAATGAAAATATAAAGAACACCAGTAGACATGTTTCATCATGTCCAAATATGAACCGGCAGTGGAGCGATTTAGTGGATGACTTAGCCAGCCTCCGAATGTGGCTGTGTGTGTGTGAGAGAGATCATATCATAATGTGGACTATGAACATAGAAATCTAAAGAAAAAATATCTCAAGTCCTGAACTAAACCCTCATTCGGCCAAAACATCCCAGCCTGCAACATTCAAACTGTCGTCTGTGTAGTTTCAGAAACAAAACACAAATAACAGAGAGAACGACAGAAAGTCGACAAAATTCTTAGGACCTTGTAGCTCTTTATGAGTCTGATGAATCACTGTGGTGCACAATCACAACCACAATACATGAACACTAATTAGTACATTTTACATCCCAGTCTGGGTGAATTATAAGTCAATAAATGTTGATGATTAATGAGCTCTTAGTATCAAGACTCTTCAGCAGCTACATTTAGTTTCATCCAACATGTTTTCACAGGTTTGTAACATTTACTGGTTTAAAGGATGAATCTCTATTTAAAGTTGCTTTTATTTCTATCTTCCCCTGTGTCAGTACTCACAGGGCCGATCCCTCTAGCCTCCATTTTAAAGGGAACAATATAACTCACAGCTGTTGCTCCTGTAAATCCAAAATAAAAATACTTCCACATTCACTTCTGTATGTTTGGTTTGAATCATCTACAGGGATCATTAGATCATTTTAACAAGAAAACTAATCAACACAATAACTTTCAATAGTTTCACAACATCCAACAGTCGTCCTACAACATTTAATAACATCTATGTGAAATAATGATGCAGACTGTAGACAAGCAGTTCTTAGAGGATATTTTCAGTCTGTAGTAAAGTTCAGGAAATCAAGCTTGGACTTGTTTTATTTCTCATCACTGCAAAGACAATGTGCTAGAATCCAACCTGGATTGTAAACTGGATTCTAGATCACATTTACTCTGCAGGGACAGAAAGTGTACAAGTTCCTGTCCTGATGGTCTCATCCTAAAGAGCAGAAACATCTTTTACATTTGAAAAGACATCACAGAGTGTAGCTCAGCCAGACAGTCATCAGTCAATGAACATTTCAAGAGAAAACACACTGCTGTCTTACCTGATACTGTTTAGCCTCCGTTTAGCAACTTTGGTATTTCCTCTCCAGTTTCCTTTTGGGTGAAAATTAAGAGATTAATGACATGATTTAATTAGTTAGATAAACTGAATTATGTCATCTATTAAAGTACATTCATTACAGTATCAAAAAGAGACAACAAACATACCTCTATGGGAATGTCTGCATTTTCCATTTCTTCTATAATAAAACAATGAAAAAAGTCTTAATCAACAATGGCATGACCTGTCAGAAAGTATCATCCATCAAAACTATGATAATGTTTGTATTGTCTAAATACAAACAAATAGCCACAAATCTTACCTGATACTGTCTGGAATCTGGTTAGCCTCACTGATATTTCTCCATTTGTTTTTTCCTTTTTGGTGAAATATTAAAGAGATTAATGACATGATTTAATTAGTTTGATAAACTGAGCTTTGTCATCTACTAAAGTACATTCATTATAGTGTTAAAAAGACACAACAAACATACCTCTATGGGAATGTCTGCATTCCCCTTTTTTTCTATAATAAAACAATGAAAAAAGTCTTAATCAACAATGTCATGACCTGTCAGAAAGTATCATCCATCAAAACTATGATAATGTTTGTATTGTCTGATACAAAAAATAACAACAAATCTTACCTGATATCTTCTTTATGATAAAGTAAACTAATCCAGCTATGCCAAATAATACAAAAAGCACCACAATCACACAGGTCACAATTATTATCACATGTGAACTTTGTTTTCCACATTCAGCATCAGCTGAATCATTTCCTGGTTTGATCAGCTGAAGCTTTAGTGATTCACATCTGGAATGACAGAGGGACATTTTTACAGGAACATTTATAGATTCCACTAATTCATTGCTGTTGTTAGAAACCAGCTGTGTCCACGGCTGATGTCAAGCTTCACTTACTGTGTGTGTGGTTGACAAGATGTAAATGTCCCATCTGAAAATGTTCCATCACTGCAGTCAGTGCACTCAGTGTCCCTGAGAGCTGTTCCTGCACAAATACAAATATACACATTGAAACTACTTCACTTTACATATTATGAAGTCATCACTGTTATATGACATCATCACTGTCATCACATCTGTCTGATTTCATTTCAGTGAAGCTGAAGCTGACACTTGAAAATCACACATCCAATAATAGTCCTTTGTTTAATAATGATTGTTGACAAGTTTTTATATTTCACCATCTTGTCATTCTTGAGCAACGATGGAATCAGATTCATAACCAAACTACTGTTTGAGAGAAAACTACAATGATCCAAATGTCATCAGCTTCACTGCTTCATGCAAATACTTTCAATACTAAAGATATTTATGCTAATATGTTCATGCCAGTAAACAACTAGATTGTCAAGAAATTGTATAAGTTTCATTTTAACACTTTCAGACTTTTGTCTTTTGACCAATGTAACATCCATTTTGTCTGGTGAAGGTAGTTATGACATGAAAACAAGGAAAGTGATTCATGAAGAGAAAACTATGTTTTTGTGTCCAAATAAAACAAATCTGTCCTGACAGAAAGAGCAAGATTCCTCTGCTTTTGTCTGCTGTTGAATCAATGTTGTCCACAACGTCCCTGCAGGTGTGTCAGGCTCCTCACCTTCACCATATAGAGCAAACTTTCTCTATGACTATTACAACAGGAACAGAAACCTTCCTAACTAGATAAAGACTGGATCAGAACGGCTGCTGTCTGTGACTCACCTACGTTTCAATCGCCAGACAAAGTCCAAAACAGAAATGACCAATCAGACGTTTCTGTTGTGGCACCATGTCCTATCTGAACGCTGGTGTGAGGGCTGCAGCATGGCAGGTACCAGTGAGCACAGGACACCAACAACTGAAATGCTTCTAGAAGCATGAGGCTTTCAAACCAGTGGTGTAGTGGTGTCTTGGCAGGGTAGACTGTGGTCCATGCAGGTCTAACTTTACATACACACAACGACACCTCTGTTTCACACAGTGAACAGATTGGAGAACAAACAGAAGTTGGAGAGCTGCTACTATCTTTTTCAAACACCTCAGTCAGTCTTAAGAGGAAAGAAGGTATATTTGAAGACAGGTTGTCAAAGGTGGAAATGAACTCATATATCAAAATGGTGCAGACTGTCCATTGTACCAGAGCAGCTTTTGGTTCTGGTCCTTCATGGACCAATCAGCTCCTCTGTCAGACTGATCATGTTTAGGGCTGACAAGATGTGAAAGAGCTTTGTAGACTTCACCCCAGAATTGACCTCCTGACCTTTGTGTAGTGCACCTATGCAGCAGAGTGTGGGAGTCACTGAACAGCCTTTCAAGACAAAGTAGAGCTTGAAGGTTCATCACTGCCCTTGGAAATAGAAGAATGACAACAAGTCTTTGTGAAGGATCTACTAAGTGGACATTTTATGTCATCTTCAGTTGTCATGGAGATGGTTCAGTTGTTAACACACGACCACGTGATACATGGTCAGTGGACGACTGGAGGTCAAGGACGCTTCAAATTTGACCAGAGACCATCTTTAAACAGAGACAGTGGTCACCATCTGCCCCCATATACAACCACCTGTTATCACATGACCAAAGTTCCATACTTAGGTCACATGATAACAACTGAACCATCTCCATGACAACTGAGTGAACTCCATTCACTGATGAAGGCCACAAGATGTGGCTGAAAGCCCCAGATTACTTCAAAAAAGTAGATTATGAAAACAATTTATATTGAATAACTGTAGAAGCCAAGATAGTATCTTAGGTTTTTATACAGGCCTTGTTTGTACCTTTATTTGTTAAAATCATGTTTACTTCACATATACTGCACATAGTCACTAATCAACTACGATGGTTTTACTGGTGCAAAAGTTCCACTTGACAGCAACAAGTTGACTGGTCTGTGTTCAGTTGTGACTTTTTCTACAGAATTGCTATCTAGTGGACAGAAATCAATACATGCAGCTTTAATAAGCAACTTGTTTGTCAGGTCATGGTGTTCCCATTTAAAACTTCAACTACAACTATAATCTTAAAGTCAGCATGAGAAAACCAACCTTTTTGTCTGATGTATTGTCCTGGTTGACAGCTTGTGTGTTTCAGTGCTTTCACACAGCCGTCCTCTGTGGAGTCCATACAGTAGAATCCCTCCAGTGGTTGACAAACTGTATTTGATGTTGATGTACATGATGTCTTTATCTGCAGACCAGAACCTGTCAACACATACAGAGGTTACATATGAGATACTAAACTTCTCTTCTGTTCAATCTACTAGACAGCAACAGCATGCTGATCTTTTTTCTGACTTACAGACAATCTTCAGTTTTTATGACATCTTTGGGAAATGTGAAACAATAGTTTCTCCCATTTATGAATTCATGGGAAAATATCTGCATAAATGAGGGCTGGAGAATAAAACCACCCGTACATATCACCCCGTGGAAATGTGATTTCTGTGAGGAGAGGTCGCTTCTAATATTACTGCAAGTCCCTCTGACACAAAATAGCTTACAGTAGCTTACACAATTATATATATTAATTATTTATACTTATATAAATGATTATATATAGTTATTAATCAATTAAGCAGTAATGCCTCAACAGTGAGCAGTATGCTCCACACAAAAGAAAAAAGTGATTATTGATTAATCTCAGATTAAACTGAGAAAACAACAGCACAGATACAATCCTCTAATCATCATTTTCCTCATTGTTGTCATGTAGAAATTTAATGTTACAGTTTTATTGGGAAACTTGCTTGTTAGGCTCTAATTTCCACTGTGGAAGTTGTCTCAAGGCAGTAGACTCGTCATGCTGAGTCTCTGCATCTTCATAATGAAGCCGCCAACCAGACAGTTTATTCACTTCTTACAGCATTGACAGTGAGACTTGCAGTAAAAAACCTTCTTACTGGCCTTAAATCATTACTAAGGTTTCAATTTCTGTCAATAATATGAATATAAATCTACCTGCATCACAGTTTCCACAGGTGAAACACTGTTTAAGTCCAGTGGGCTGATTCATGTAGGTTCCATCAATGCAGGGCAGACAGGATATACTTCTGAACTCTGTACAATCTGTTTTAACTCGACTTCCTGTGGAGAAGAAACAATTTATTATCATTATAATTATCATATTATTCACATTATATTTTAAATAATTGCTTTTCTCTCTCTGATCCCTCTTGTTCACCAGGTGACAAATATCGTACAAGCATTGTATCTTTCTGTAAATCTTCTGTCATGTCTGAATTAAGAAACAAGGAACATTTAGCTACGTAAAAGTCAGCTGTCAGAAAAAGCATCACTTTGTTTTACTGCTTATAAACAAGCAGTAAACTGTATTGATCAGCCCAGAAGTGATCAATTCTGTAAGTATTGTTGCTGGCAAACATCCTGCTTTTATGTTTCAGTTAGATTTTACCAGCAGAACATCTGGGACAGCATCGTCCCGCTGTTAGGTACTCTGTTGGATGACATGCGAGGATCTGTCCGATGAAGACTTTCAGTATTATTATCTGTGAAGAGTAAAAACAGTTTTTTGTCTCAGTGAAACCTGGTTGAAGTTAAGATATTGTTGAAAACTGTCCTGAATAACTTCCTGCTTTAAGCAGAGAAAGGCAGAATAAAAGACATGACATATACAACACATAACAATGAGGTGGAAAAGAAGAAATGGAGGAATAAAACATGTGATGGTGATAACTGAAAGTGAAGGGAAGGTCAGTGGAGGAGGATGTCAATGGAGGCAAGAAGAAGGAAGAGAGGACCTGAGGGGAGAAGATGACGGCCAGGTAGGACTGAAAAAAGAAGATGAAGATATGGAGACGAAGATGATTTCAGAAGACGACTGAACAGTAAAATGACCAAAGAACACTTTTTTCTTTCCACTTTATGACTAACTGATTTTTAACTTTAAACAATCATTTGTATTATTGAGTTTTTACATTTTTACACTTCTGAGCAGTTTAATCAGCTATAATAATATTTTAGATATTCATAATTATCAACAATTCAAACCATAATTAATTAATTAGTTGTTGGCAATCTATCATCTATCTATCTTTCAGATTTTAGAGAAGCAAAGCACTATACTGGTACAACAGGATGACTTTTTGTCAAAGTGCGGACTGGTGAACTTCCTTAAACTGCGCATGACAGTTGAAACTAGTTGATTTTGAGTGATAAATGTTAGTTTGGTAGCTTCATGAACATCAGACAACACTGTTCGTCACATGTGGTGTAACTTTACTCCTTTACTCGAACACATTATTGTACCGTGAAAGCAGCGAAACACACCAAGAATAAACCGTTGGGAAATCCCCTTCATGAACCGCGTTTAACTGAAATGACGTTTAGATTTCAGAATCAGTATCAGACAAGTTCAACTAATCTGCGGCACTTACCAGAAACAGCAACGATGAAGACATGATGTCACACGTTACCACCTTGCTTCATATAGTCTTGAGCCATTTAGTTCATTTTTTTTTTTTTAAACAAAATATTCAGAACAAAAATCAAAGGACTTCTGCAGGTAAATATCATCAGTCAGCAGGAGGAGAAGCTGATAATAGAGGTAATCATCCAGCAAATTAGAAACTTTCTACACCAAATAGATGCTCACAATAAGTAAATATGATTTAAAGAGTCTGAAAACTATATCTAAACGAAAAGACAAGAGTCCTGGATGGCTGCTGTCAGTAGCCAGACCTGCTGCAGACTGACGGCAGTGAAAGAGAGAACAAGGAAATACAGTCAGCCCTCCCACCGAGCACTGGTCAATGAGTTTAACAGAAGATAGACAAATAATGACAAATGATCTACATCCTGAAATTAAAGATGTTCTGAAGAACACTGAGGGTCCAAAGATCATGGTTTGGGTTAAAATGAAATTAAAAATAAAATGAAAATAGCTGCAAACGACCCGACGTCTCGCTAAAAACACCCAGTTTTGTAGGTTGAAACGGGAAGCAGACTGGTTTTTGATGCTCTAGACGAGACGTCCACTGGCACCTCTGGGGGAATCAATCTTTTCATTAGAATATTTTCTAACAACTATAATAATTTTATGATACTTTATTATTTTGATCTGAGCTCTGAGCAGCACCGTCTGTTGAAACACTGGCAAAGAGCAGGAATCCTGTTTCATTCTGTGTTGCTTGTTTCTGTCAGTTTTTTTTTCTTTGTGTTCATTACATTTATTTTGAAGGATGTTGCCAGACATTTTCAGACTCCAGCCAATTATCAGTCAGGAGAAAGCAGGTAGAAAATGTGGATGGATCTGATTGAAACTGTCCAACTTTAAAGTTTGATTTGTTGTAAACGTATTTATGACGGCAGCGACTGAAGACTCTGAGTTTACTTTAAAGGAGTTTGACTTGATCATTAGCTTTAATTTCATTTTAAACATATACTACTTGATTAATATTTTCTGAATATAACAGGCATGTTTGTATTGAGTTATAAGTGCAGAGTCTTGCTTTCACTTTCACTAACAAACAAAATGGAGAAACTAAAATCCATCAGATGGCGCCTGAAAGAATCTGTTAAAATATATAAAACTTAGAAAAAACAGAAAAATGTGATATTATACTTGGATTGACAGAAAGTGATTTAAAAATGTTTTAATAATATAAATATATATAATTTCTATATTCCACTCTTGCATTAAAAGGAATTGAATACTGATTTCTTGCATTTATTTCACTCTTTTTTGAATCACACAATGTCATTTTATTCAAAAAAAGCTTTTGAAATTACATAAAACAGGAATTTTGCCTGAAATTGTCTGAGAGTTGACAACTTATTTCTAATTCATCTATAAAGATACATTAAAAAAGAAAAGTCCAGTAGGTGGCAGTATTGTCTTAAACATTTAGTGTGCACAAAGTCTGATCATTTGGCCTCTAATAATAAAAAGGTTCTTGGAAGATATTGTGAGAATCAGGTCTGTGGGTGAATTTGGACTATTAACTTCTACACTGTGATTCAAAGGTATTTAATCTGAGGCATAAAGGAGTAAACTGCTTTGCATTGACACTATTCATTTACACACAAACATGAACACACTTCAGCCCTCCCACTGCACAGGTGGATCCTCAACTCAAGTCATGTGGTAGTCAGTGACCTTAACAAAGATAACCTATAATGATAAAAAAAAAAAAAGTTCTACATCCTGAAAATAAATTAAACTAATTGATGTCCTGAAGAACACTGAGGCAGCTTTGTGAGTCAGTGAACTGTGGAGCCTCCAAATAGGCCACATAAAGACAAATCAAAATAAAGTATCATAAAGTTATTACAGTTGTTATAAAATATTCTATGAAAAGATTGATTCCCTCAGAGGAGCCAGTGAACGTCTCGTCTAGAGAACCAAAACGTCCAGAAACGTCCCTGAAGGGCTGATTAACAGTTACCTGAACATCATGCTGAAAAATGACTAAATACACTTCAAACTGAATATTAAACTACTTCATGTTTTTATATTTGAAGCTGAATCTAAACTATATGAACCACTGTGGAGGTTTGGTCTCAGAGTTTGTGTGTTGTCTTGTTTTAATACATTTGAATTAAAACCCACTTGGTATCTCTATCTGGAGAAACATAACCTGGCGGCACTTTGACTCTTTCCATATGTGAACCCTCATAATAACCAGAATTCACTGTCTTTGGCCTGTTTTCTTTAAAGAGACCAAACACAACGGTCAGAGTCTGAGTTAGAAAGTAACTGAACACATTTACTCACATTAACTTTCAGTTTTTAGGTTCTGATACTTTACTTGATTATTTCTTCTCAGAGACTTTTGACTTTTACTGGACTCCATCTATTTTAAACCAACTGAAGGCTGACAGGCTGCAGTCCATGATTCAAGACTTTAATGTCTTTTTAAAACATTGAAATGAACACAAAATACACTTTTTATACATCTATACACATCTTTTAAACATAACAAAGTATGTTCTGTACAAAACAAGCGTGTAAAAAGAACTTATATACACACTCATACTGTACATTATTACATGTATATCATCTGAAATCAAAATTCTTAGGTCCTTGTAGCTCTTTATGAGTCTGATGAATCACTGTGGTGCACAATCACAACCACAATACATGAACACTAATTAGTACATTTTACAAACCAGTCTGGGTGAATTATAAGTCAATAAATGTTGATGATTAATGAGCTCTTAGTATCAAGACTCTTCAGCAGCTACATTTAGTTTTCATCCAACATGTTTTCACAGGTTTGTAACATTTACTGGTTTAAAGGATGAATCTCTATTTAAAGTTGCTTTTATTTCTATCTTCCCCTGTGTCAGTACTCACAGGGCCGATCCCTCTAGCCTCCATTTTAAAGGGAACAATATAACTCACAGCTGTTGCTCCTGTAAATCCAAAATAAAAATACTTTCACATTCACTTCTGTATGTTTGGTTTGAATCATCTACAGGGATCATTAGATCATTTTAACAAGAAAACTAATCAACACAATAACTTTCAATAGTTTCACAACATCTGACAGTCGTCCTACAACATTTAATAACATCTATGTGAAATAATGATGCAGACTGTAGACAAGCAGTTCTTAGAGGATATTTTCAGTCTGTAGTAAAGTTCAGGAAATCAAACTTGGACTTGTTTTATTTCTCATCACTGCAAAGACAATGTGCTAGAATCCAACCTGGATTGTAAACTGGATTCTAGATCACATTTACTCTGCAGGGTCAGAAAGTGTACAAGTTCATGTCCTGATGGTCTCATGCTAAGGAGCAGAAACATCTTTTACATTTAAAAAGACATCACAGAGTGTAGCTCAGCCAGACAGTCATCAGTCAATGAACATTTCAAGAGAAAACACACTGCTGTCTTACCTGATACTGTTTAGCCTCCATTTAGCAACTTTGGTATTTCCTCTCCAGTTTCCTTTTTTTCCTTTTTCACTAAGGCTTCAATATCTGCCAATAATATGAATATAAATCTACCTGCATCACAGTTTCCACAGGTTAAACACTGTTTAAGTCCAGTGGGATGATTCATGTAGGTTCCATCAGTGCAGGGCAGACAGGATGTACTTGTGAACTCTGTACAATCTCTTTTAACTTATCTTCCTGTGGACAAGAATCAATTTATTATCATTATAATTATCATATTATTCACATTATATTTTAAATAATTGCTTTTCTCTCTCTGATCCCTCTTGTTCACCAGGTGACAAATATCATACAAGCATTGTATCTTTCTGTAAATCTTCTGTCATGTCTGAATTAAGAAACAAGGAACATTTAGCTACGTAAAAGTCAGCTGTCAGAAAAAGCATCACTTTGTTTTACTGCTTATAAACAAGCAGTAAACTGTATTGATCATCCCAGAAGTGATCAATTCTGTAAGTATTGTTTCTGGCTGTCGTGGGTTCGCTTTCAAAGAGGGACCAATGATGGCTCAGACGACAAAAAAACTTCAGTGTGGTGATTTTTTATTCACACCAAGTTCCCAAACAAGAGTTACTGAGTGGCAAAAATATTAACAGTGCAGAGGTGACAAAAAAAAAAAAAAATTAAAGCTGCAAGCAGTGTTGAACGGGCCTTCGCGCCTCCATGCACGCCGGGCTGCAGCGCAGTTGAAGGGCTTCTGTCACAGACATGTAGATGTCTTCAGACCCGGGCTGTTTTCAGACAGTGCAAGAAGGAGATAAACATCACTTCCTTTGTCCACTATATTGCCCGCTGCTGGGGCTGCGTTGCTGCTATTTCGTAGGGGGCGCTATTCAGCCAGTTTGCATCACTACTGAATATTGTCATGTAGACGTGTTCAGGCCAGGACTCTTGTCAAACATGCAAAGTTTGGGGCAGACTGGAGCATTTGCACTGAAGTTACAGCAATTTCCTCTGTCATGGCGAAACATCAAAACTCAACGCCACGCCACAGCCACACACTTCAATGATAGCTAATTTATAGCATATTAGGCACATTACCGCCACCCTCTGCTTTGGACTGTAAACCAAATATTAAATCCTACACATAAATCCTGTCTGTCTAATAAACTCAAAAAGAAAAAACTGCTACTCCACCCACTTGGCAGGTTCATTAAAGTTTTAATGCTGAGCTCTGGAACTCCAGTCTTCCTGAGTTCTTCCCTCATATATTGTCCTTTTTGATCATACTTAGTACAATCTATGCTTGCATGTGTAATAGTTTCCTCAGTCAAGTGGGTAAAAATATGTGCATATATCGGCAATCGCCCAAAATGATAGTCAAAAAGTAATCGTGTTAAATAACCATGATGTCAATATTGAGCAAAAAATAATTGTGATTATGCTTTTTGCCATAATCAAGCACCCCTAAAGAGAACATACATTTTGATTTACATACACACACACAAAGCATTTAAATATGTATGTGATAAATTGATGTCTTTAATTAACAGTTACTTGAACATTTTTCAGTGTGCTCCTAAATTTCTATGTGTGCTCCTAATTTTTTTCATTTAGGAACACATGTACTCCTCGACAAAAAAGTAAGCATTGAACACTGCTGTCAGATGTGTAGAAACAATAAGTAACTGCAGCTGGAGACAGAAAAATACTCATATATTTGAATGGAGAGTGTGAGTGAACCGCTAGGTGCTTGGGCCCTAATAAAGGAAAAACTGCAGTACAGAGCTACAAAATTTAGTTTTGATTTTATTTTTCTGCAAAAAAAAATTGGGGAGGACAGGAGGAAAACCAACATACTGCATCAAACTATATCATTGTCCCCCACCTGATGACTCACTCATTCATTTGGAATTGATCCAGTTTTTAATCGAGTGATTGTTCAGTCACCTGTTGATGTTGTGTGATTTGCTTGAGACAATTTCTTCAGTTTGTTTTTAAGCTGAGCTGTATATTAGTAATAACCTTAAAGTAACTAGAATAACAAGTGTGAACATGTCAGCTTTGTAGACCATATTTTGTATGTCATGAATATAGATCAGAGTGTGTAAGTCATGTATTTGATACATGCATTAATACTTTTTTGTGAACCTACACTTTTAGATCTGTGAATGTTTTTAATGTTCAGTATTTCTTGTATTCAGCACTGATCTGGTCCTGTATCAGATTATAAACTTTGTGGTACTTTATATATTTTTGTATTCTAAGAAAATACATAAACTGTATTGATCCACAACTGCCTTCCTCTAACTTTGACTTTTCCTTATGTGTGTATACTCCGCATGACATGTGAAACGATCCCCTGCATGACACAGCGCGATCCCACACAGTCTGTGTACGGAAGAAGGGAAAAAAAACACAAATGTACTAATATTGTTGTCTTAGGTGCATGTCCTGATATGTGGTCTTCTGCTCGAACTCGCCAATGCCATGACCGTGCGTTTCACCGTAGAACAGGTTCTAGAACAAATCTCCTCAAATGTCCAGCAAGACTATGACCCCGAAGAGAAATCTGAGGACGTGTCAGAAGAAAACTGTGAGGAATACAACTGGAAGCATGATGCATCAACAGCAGAGGAACAGGAAGAGGAACACAGGGAAGAAGGCCAAACCCCTCTAGCTGAAAGAGAGACATACCTGTCAAAGAACAAAAAAATAACATGGTGTTCAGCGGCACATGGCAAACAGGGCTGTGTGGCAGACTGAAAGGTCCCGACGAGGACGACGACGACAGTGATGACAAGGACAACGACTACCACAACTATTACCCCAGGATGCACAACATATGCAGTGTCCCGTGCCCATGACATTGTCTCAATGTTATACCTCTTCATCACCTCAGCTATAGACAAACTCAGCCAGGAGACAACCAATCTGGAGGGGTTTCAAAAATACTGAGAGGGTTGGAAAAAGATGGATGATACCGACCTGCATGCATATATAGCTGCTGCTAATCCTAGCGGGTGCATACAGGTCCAGAGGTGAGGCCAAGTTAATAAATGCTAAAAAGTCACGCCTGTTGTTTCCCCAAATGCTGGAAAAGTAAAGGAGCATAGCTCCAAAGTTAGCAACAAAGGGTTAGCCTAACCTGAAGACACAAAACAGAGAAATACAGAACAGAGAAATGTGTGGCTGCCGAGTTTACTGTGCACTCTGTCCCGTTACAAAAGGAGAAACAGTGCCGCCTGGTGTGTAAAACAAACAACTACATGGGGGTGGGTGAATAAACAAAGACAACGAAAATTATAACAGTTAAGAAAAACAATACACATACCTGGTGAAGACAAAATAATATATTTTGCCTTTTTGGTATATGCTGCACATCTGCTCTCTCAAAAGACACTGCAAAACAACAGAATTTATGCTCGAAAATGGATGCTATCTCTGAGCTAAATTAACTACATGGCGCCAAGAAAGTTAAATGAAAACTAAACTAAAAAACTCATATTAACGATAAAAATGAAACAAAACAGCCAGGTAAAGCAATAGTGTTGACAGTAAACAATATACACAAAACGTTACGACATAAACCGTTCAATTATCAACGAAAACAATAAAATAGCGCAGCAGCATCTTTCCGCGCAACTCACCCACAGCACTGCAAAACGGCAATGTGAGGAACAGAAGTGGGGGGGGGGGTAAACTGTTACATATACATCATCTTCTTCCTCACAATTGGCGTATTATATAGTATGATATGAGAGGAGCTGAGGGTTTGTTAAGTGTCAGGTTAACCCGCCAAATATCACAGAAAAACATACAAAATGTAGGAAACACGATCAAAAAGGACAAGATCAGCCTGCTTTGGGAAAAAAAATCTACGTAGGCGGAGCTGCTGAATCTTGTTCCGCCCAGCAAAGTTCGCGCCGCCTGTCCTCTATTACGTCCGCAGACACGCTTTATATTCAGAAGCTCTGAAAACATGATTCACATTCAACTTTTAACTCGTTTAAAAGAAGATCAGTGAAAATGAGTGGAAGAGGCAAGGGAGGTAAAGGACTCGGTAAAGGAGGCGCCAAGCGTCACCGTAAAGTCCTCCGAGATAACATCCAGGGAATCACCAAACCCGCCATCCGCCGTCTGGCTCGCCGCGGCGGAGTCAAGCGTATCTCCGGTCTGATCTACGAGGAGACCCGCGGCGTGCTGAAGGTGTTCCTGGAGAACGTGATCCGTGATGCCGTCACCTACACCGAGCACGCCAAGAGGAAGACCGTGACCGCCATGGACGTGGTTTACGCACTGAAGAGGCAGGGCCGCACCCTGTACGGCTTCGGAGGTTAAACCTGATCCTGATCCACTGAGACCAGAACACAAAGGCTCTTTTAAGAGCCGCCCACCTCCTCTAAGAGCTGTCCTGATATTATTTATCTAAACTTATAGGTCTAGTGAAATATGTGTTGATCATGAACATATATACTCTTGCTCCCAGTTCACCATTAAGAGGTTATTTATAATCATGTAAGGGTTTAATTAGTGGTTGATGATTTACTAACACTGTACATAATTATAATCTATTTTTAATGTGTATTTTAATTTATTAACTTTATTTTGAGGTGACAAGTTGTGAGAAAGTCCTTTCAAATTAAATCTGAGGTGTTAGGAGACAAATGAGTTTACAAGGATTTTGATCATCTCTGCCTCATTTTCACAAGCAAATAATAGGAACCACTGGTTAAACTTTCAGGTATGTATTGTATTTGTAGTGTTAGTGAATAAACTGAGTTACATGTTGTGGCGTAAAAGTCAATATTCACATGACCATGGTAACATGAAAGGAAAATATGATACAGTAAATACCTCAAAATTGTGTTAAAGTACAATATTAATGAATTTACTTTGTAGTTCATATACATATGAGTCATATATTAGTATATTAAACATAAATGTAAACATGCTGGTCTGTGTGTAAAATGATTTGAATGCTTCCTGTGGTTCAACTTTCAGTTCAAGCGAGAAGCGAGAAAAGATCAAATAAATATATTATATTATAATGTAAACAGTGAATTATCTTCAGATGAGGTGGCTCTTTGTGTAAAAAGGCGGTCAAAGTTTAGAGCCCTGTTTGTGTTGCACATGCGCAGTCTAGCTAACCTGTTAACCAATCCTGTGCGAGCAACGGCGCAGTGAAATTTGCATCAGATGGATATATAGAGGCTGTTTGGCGCTGCGGTTATTATTCGTTTGAGGAAATCTAACGACCAACCATGCCTGATCCAGTCAAAGCCCCGAAGAAAGGCTCCAAGAAAGCCGTGTCTAAAGCCACCAAGACCGGCAAGAAGAAGAGAAAGACCCGTAAGGAGAGCTACGCCATCTACGTGTACAAGGTGCTGAAGCAGGTCCACCCCGACACCGGCATCTCCTCCAAGGCCATGGGCATCATGAACTCCTTTGTGGGGGACATCTTTGAGCGTATCGCCGGTGAGGCTTCCCGCCTTGCTCACTACAACAAGCGCTCCACCATCACCTCCAGGGAGATCCAGACCGCCGTCCGCCTGCTGCTGCCCGGTGAGCTGGCCAAACACGCCGTGTCTGAGGGCACCAAGGCCGTCACCAAGTACACCAGCTCCAAGTAAACCCGCTGTCTGTACCATCAACTCAAAGGTCCTTTTCAGGACCACCCACACCTTCACCTGAGAGCTTTAATCCTTCATGTGTTTGATCTTCAATGTTAAATGTATTGTAAAATATTTAAATGAATTTTTTTTTTTTGTTGTTTTTTTTTCTTCAAACTATGTGTTGAAGCAGTGATGTGGAGCCCATTAGTCTGAACATGTTATGATGTATTTGTAGACTTCAATAATGTCTAGTAGTATGTGGTTTTATTGGAATAGTAAAACCGTTTTCGTTGTATTTAAATCTTCTGTAGAATTTATTCAGGCCAGATATTTGGTCATATTTTCACACTTCTGTATGTTAATATTGGCATTAAATCTCCCAATGACCACAGTAACGGGGACCAGTGAAAAGACTGACTCGAGTCCATTCAACTGAATATGGATGCAGTTCATATTTTGGCCACAGGGTGCCGCTGCTGATACACTGTAAAGGTCACATATAATACTTCAGATGTGCTGCTGACAGGTAATCACAATCAACGTTAATTTTTACAACACAATGAATAAACGACAAATAAATGGAGACTGAATGGCTGTGAGTTTAAATTCTGCCTCAATAATCTGATTTTACAGCTGAGCTGCAGTCAGGTCATGTTCAGATTTCATAACAGAGATGGTTAATTAGTTTTAATCTGTTCCTATCAGGCTGAAGTCCAGACAGCAGCTTCTGTCAGCTACCACAGAAATGTTTGAAGCAATGCAAAGAAATAGAAAAGAAACAACGGGAATAAAAACTGAGACAAAATTGTATTTAAAAAGGGTCATATAAATCAAATAAGATCAAGAGAGTATCTTGATTTTTTTTAATTAAAAAAATGTTAATTGAGCAGCATTTTCAGTTTTAACTGTTTTATACTTTTTTAAACTTTAATTACATTTTGTGTTTATATTTATTATCAGTCCAAGTATAGTATAGTATAGTATAGTATAGTATATGTATTCATTCTTTTGTTTAATAAATGCTGAAATGTTTGGCTGAAAGTGACCAAAATACATTTTTATATGTTCTTCATAATAATACAAGAAAAGATTTCAAAAACTGTTAATGACCTTCTAGATTTTAAGCCGTCCAATAACACTTTGATTTTCCTCATCTTTTTACCATAAATTATTTTTATTCACCCATGAAAGCTCTGACTTTCCTCAGGAACATGACAATAGAAAATGTAGTGCGTTTGCCAGTTTTGTGTAACATCTATAAAAGTAAAATAGATGGAGGTCTTGAAGCTGTAGAAATTTAAAAACATTGCATCAAGCATCAAAAGAAAGGAGATGTGGGTAAAAAAGGGACATGGGAGAAACTCTATTCCATATTATAAACGTATGTACAGTGATTTTATGACTAATGTTGTTACCTAAATATTGATTGGTTCGAAATTTCCAGCAAAATACATATATAATAAACTGCGATAACATGTATGGTGGTGTTTTCCTCTACACAAATTTAGACATCTGACTCCCAGATATGTATTAAAAATATTTTTAGTAAAAGCTTATCAGAAAGTAAACAACATATTATGTGTCTCATATCAGTTGGGAGACGAGCAGTCTGAGCAGTTATCAAGTGGAGCTGTTATGTTAAACTGAAAAGTGCCTTATTGATAATTGTAATGAGAATGAAACTATTGAACATTTACTCTTAAAATGACAGAGATCCAGAGACATGTGGGGGGGGAATGGCAGGTGTTGGTTTTAATATGAATATAAACTATAATGCAGTGATGTATGGTGTTTTCCTAGATTTGCTAAGTGTGCTGTGGTCCTTCATAAAGCCAATATTACAAGTGATGTCGTCTTTAAACAAAGTTACTGAACTGAAGACAAAGAACAACTGACATCAGACAAGAGACTCAGTCCTTGGTTACTGATAATGTTGTAATTTATGCATTTTTGTTGTTATATAATGATGTGTTACTGTTGATGATGTATTATATTGATGATTAAGATTGATTGTACTATAATTTAGTGAAATTATGTATGGATTTATTTTCCTGTGTTAAAGAATATATCTATTAAGCTGTAAAGACAGCAGAGGAAGAACATCTGAGATCCAAGGAGCCGATGTTCAGAAAAAGTAGATAGATCCTGAAGCTCATAAATTTGATAGTTTATGACGATCAAACTATGAAGTGATTTCAAATAAATAAACAAAATGTGTTTAATCTGTATAAATGTGTAAAATGTTGCTGTCTACAGCTTTTTACACACAAACAGACCTTTTCCCATCATACATGTACAATAAAGACAAAACTGCTTCTGAATGGATTTACTCAAGATTATACAGTGTTTACATTTGTTTAAGTCTCATCATAGCTCTATAACACCTTTAGAGGTAATTAGACACAAACAAACAAAACACAAATAATAATAAAAGTATTAACAGAAGGACATGTTGCTCTGTCAGAGAGTTAGTGGCTCTTAAAAGAGCCGTTGTGTTTATGGAGCAGAGGACAGTTTAAGCTCTCTCTCCGCGGATGCGGCGGGCCAGCTGGATGTCTTTGGGCATGATGGTGACCCTCTTGGCGTGGATGGCGCACAGGTTGGTGTCCTCGAACAGGCCGACCAGGTAAGCCTCGCTGGCCTCCTGCAGAGCCATGACAGCGGAGCTCTGGAAGCGCAGGTCGGTCTTGAAGTCCTGAGCGATCTCCCTCACCAGGCGCTGGAAGGGCAGCTTGCGGATCAGCAGCTCGGTGGATTTCTGGTAACGACGGATCTCTCTCAGAGCCACGGTACCGGGCCTGTAACGGTGAGGCTTCTTGACACCGCCGGTGGCCGGGGCGCTCTTACGGGCAGCCTTGGTGGCCAGCTGCTTCCTGGGGGCTTTGCCTCCGGTGGATTTACGAGCGGTCTGCTTGGTTCTTGCCATCGTGTCTTGTTTCTCTGATCAGGAGAAAATAGTGGCGACAAGAGGAGACACGCTGCTCTTAAAGTGTCGGAGCAGCTGCGTAACTGTGACGCTGCTTCAGGCCTCCGGGTCCTGATTGGTGAGCGGCTCCTCCTGGAGCTCAGCACCGCCTAGAGGAGCCTGAACCTCCGCTGCTTATTGGACAAAAGTCCTGTGAAAAAAGTCCGCCAGAATGAGCGCGGGCCGCCCTCTGCTGCTCTTTTCTGGTGGGTGGAGACATCAGGACATATAAAGGAGAGTTTTCACCGGTTGGATCACATTTTCTTTGAGATCAGACTCGAGAAGAAACTAAAAATGAGTGGTAGAGGAAAAACCGGAGGCAAAGCCCGCGCTAAGGCAAAGACCCGCTCCTCCAGGGCCGGGCTTCAGTTCCCAGTCGGCCGTGTTCACAGGCTGCTGAGGAAGGGCAACTATGCGGAGCGTGTCGGTGCCGGAGCCCCCGTCTACCTGGCGGCTGTGCTGGAGTACCTGACCGCTGAGATCCTGGAGCTGGCTGGAAACGCTGCCCGCGACAACAAGAAGACCAGGATCATCCCCCGTCACCTGCAGCTGGCTGTCCGCAACGACGAGGAGCTCAACAAGCTGCTGGGCGGAGTGACCATCGCTCAGGGCGGCGTGCTGCCCAACATCCAGGCTGTGCTGCTGCCCAAGAAGACCGAGAAGCCCGCCAAGAAGTAAACACGGAACCGGCTCCTCTAAACAACACAACGGCTCTTTTAAGAGCCACACACTCCTGATAAAGAACAAACATCCTCATGTCTCTGGTACACTGTCATTAAGACACAAATCATGTTTATTATCTATACAGAATATTGAGTCAGTGTTACACTCAGTTAAATATACTGATTATATTTGAACTGTAATTGATGCTTGTGTTCTGAACAATACCAGCAATCAACATTTAAAAGTTAATATTTATGATAAAACAGTGGTTGGTCTATATATTAACCTACATTTGAAACTAATTATTATACTAGTTATTCATTATAATTATTAACGCTCAGGTTGATGGTCAGTGTTACAAGATGTTTATATTATAACTGCATTAATATAATGATGGTTGTTGTCTGTGTTGCCAACAGAACAAGAAATAAACATTTAAAAGATAATCTAGTCATTCAGTGTAGAAATCATACTTATAATACAAGAATGGCTGGTATATACATTACTCTACATGACATTTAGACACCATTTCAAACTAATTATACTAGTTATTAATGACTACATTTCAAACTACTTATTAAATATAATTACTAAATAAATATATATACAATAAACACTAAGAGGGAATATGTTTATCTGATACATATTAACTTAGATGTAATAGAAATGGAACAGCAATAGTAATAATAAATCTATCAATGGTTTTATCATAATATATTTACAGTTTAACATCATCCTGAGTGATTTTCTGTATTTGATGCTCAGTTCAGATCATGTTATAAGAAAATAAGAGACCTTCTGTAAGAGGAACAAAGGAGCTCCCTCTCCTGCCAAACTGACATGTCAATCATGATATTTTATATTAATCATATATATACAAAATCACAATTTTATTAATGTGTAGCTTATGAAACACTGCATAGTTGCAGTGCACTGCACTGCACATATTATAATAAGGATGCTGCTCTTTAGAGAAGTTGTGTGGCTCTTAAAAGAGCCTTTGATCAGGTTCACATGTTCAGACTGATGACAGCTCACTTCTTCTTGGGTGCTGCCTTCTTGGCTTTGGGTTTGGCGACCTTCTTTGCGGGAGCTTTCTTAGCTGCAGGAGCCTTTTTAGCCACTTTCTTGGGGCTCTTAGCGGCCTTCTTGGGGCTCTTGGCTGCTTTCTTGGCCGCTGCGGGCTTCTTGACCTTCTTGGGGGATTTCTTAGCGGCTGCTGTCTTCTTAGCTGCCGCTGTCTTGGGCTTCTTAGCCGCTGCGGGTTTCTTGGGACTCTTGGCGGGCTTCTTCGCTTTAGGAGCAGCTTTCTTTGCGGGTTTCTTCGCCTTGGTCTCGACCTTTTTGCTCATCTTGAAGGATCCGGAGGCGCCGATCCCCTTGACCTGGACCAAAGTCCCCTTGGCCACCAGGCTCTTGATGGCGGTCTTAACGCGGGCCTTGTTCTTCTCCACATCGTAGCCTCCGGCAGCCAGAGCCTTCTTCAGGGCGGCTGCAGACACGCCGCTCCGCTCCTTGGATGCGGCCACAGTCTTCACGATCAGCTCGCTGACGCTGGGGCCAGTCTTCTTCGGCTTGGAGACCTTCTTCTTGGCCACTTTCGCCGGAGCGGCGGCGGCGGGAGCTGGAGCAACTTCGGCCATTATTTCCTCTGAGTTCAGATCCGACACGAAACAATCTGAGAGTCTGAGTTGACTGTTGGAGAGTCTGAGGCAGCAGGCTGCACTTAAACACACCATGAGAACCGTGGAGACTCAATCCTGTTGCTGCCTTACTCTGTGCAGCGTCAATGTCTGACACTTGTGTTTTCTCTTAGTGATAAAAGACGGAAAAATCAGTGTGTGAGAAGTGTTGAAGGCTGACAGTGAAGTCAGCAGATAGCGGACTTGTGTCTCTTCATATTGAAGTCATGTAGAGCTCTGATGTTCTCTGCTTTTTCTTTGAGGAGCGAACAAACCTCACCTGATCACCGCCGTGGACAGCGTTGCTCAGCGGCTTTTCGCTCTCATTTCTCTCCTAAAATGCTGTAAAATACATCAGAGCTCCACCAAAAACAGTTTTCCAGCTGGTCCACATGTTTGTTCACAGACTCAAAGTAAAAACAACCTTCTGTTGATCATCAGTTTGTTATAAAATGAAGCGATTCTGGTCGCAGCAAACACACTGACGAGGCTCCTGATGCCGTTTAGCCAGACTTCCTGTCAGAGCTGCTCTGTCAACATTTCTTCTCTTATTCTACTATTTATTCTTCTATTTTTAATAGAAATAATCTACAACACCGCAGTACTATTAATGTGTATCATACTTTATATTAATGTTTATTAATTATTGTTAATGTATTCATTAATAAATGCATTAAAATCATCACTGATGGCTGTCTGTGGTTGAAAGGTTTATTGTTACACTGATTAAAGAAAAATAATTATTGTTCAGTATTTCATATTAAAGCTATTTAGAAGTTTTAAGAAGTCACTCATATTTTATCGTCCCCTCTGCGATGTAGAAATGAAGTCAAATCACATTTTTATGTCCACTCATCTGTTTATATTTGTTTATGTCCACTACAACAGACATTTTCTGTGAAATGCTACATATATTAAAATAGATTTGTAATGACTGTATTAACTATATGTGTCAAGGCAGACACTGACCAAGGCTGGTCTGCATGGACGCCGACCTTCACTTCTCCGAGACAGGCACACATCGTGGGGGATGGTGTTCTCGGGGTTGAATGCTTCTCCTTTCTTTCGTCCACGTCCCTGTGACCAATCAACTCCATTTTCGTGTCAGGTTTGCAAAGGCTATGCGATCATTTGTGTGATGTTGGTAGCAGAATAGTTCAGATTCATCAGGATGGTGGTGATCCTTGGATCCTTCATGGCCTCTCTCACTACCTTTCTTGCCAGTGCAGGAGTCTCTCTTGGCTTCCTACCACATCTTCTGAGATTTTTCAGTGTGGAACTCCTTGTGCTTTTTGATTAAGCTTTGCTCTGTGGCCACTGGCACTTGAGAACACTTGTATATGGTTTTATAGACTTTCTCCATCCTGTGAGCAGCCACAATGTGCAACCAGAGGTCCTCACTAAGCTCGCTGGTCTCACAACTGACTAGTAACTGACTAGAGAACTACTGAATCAGCTGTTCTCAATTTACAGTTGATTACAATACTCTAGAAACATGGTAGACATTACCAAGACCATATGAAATGGTATAGAAGCTTTCATTTTCTCAAAAATTTGCAACAATTTTAAGGGATATGAATAATTTTGGGCTGAAGTGTAAGTGGTTGAACATGTCCTAAATTATTAGATAAAGTAAATATGGTGAGATAGAAAGGAGGGATCTTTTCACAACTTGGCAACTCAAAAATGATGTGAAGCCGATTTATCCTTGTGGCCTGGAAGTTTTAACACACGTTGCAGAAAGTATTTAAAGCCTCTGGAAACGTGGCTTGAAATCATAAAAATGCATATATTATATCAAAGTTGAGTGTCTCATTAAGCATCCACAAAAATCTGAATGAAAGTAAACATTCATAACTATTAGAAAACTGAGCTCAGAAACAGCTCATTTGGCTGCTCAAAGCATTTCTCAGGACTGTGTGGGCGTGTCCAGATCACGTTTGATTGACAGCTCACTTTCAGCTCATGTACCGTTTTATTTTCTATTCATTCACTAAAACGTTTTGCTGAAATGGAATAAAATACTAAATCTATCAAATGGACCTTACTTGGTTAGAAAGCTTGACTAATCGACTAACTAGCAAAACAGGTTAGACCACCCAAATCTATGTTTTTATTTAACTATACCTCCTGGAGTATGATGCTAATCGTTTTAGCATTCTCCATTCACATACATGAAACGGTTAGCATAGTTTAAACGTTTTGCTATTAACTACTAAATCTACCAAATGGATCCTACTTGGTTGAAAGCTTGAATAATCCACTAACTAACAAATTTGGTTAGACCACCTGAAACTGTGTTTTTATTTAACTATACCTCCTGGAATATGATGCTAATCGTTTTAGCATTCTCCATTCACATACATGAAACGGTTAGCATTAGCTTTTCTATTAAAAACTTTTGAGCTTATCAATTACCCCAGTGGTCTAGTAGTTATCTTGACTAATCAGCTAACTAGCAGACTAGAGTAGACCACACATCTGTTTTTAATTGAACTATACCTCCCAGACTACGAAACTAAGTGTTTTAGCATCTTTCATTTACTTACATGAAACAGTTAGCATTAGCATTGCTATGCTACACTTTTGAGCTACTTATCTACTCTGTGATTAATACAGATTTGGATGGTGAACCCAAGTCTGCTTGTTAGCTTAACACAGTAACTTTCAAACCACATCAGGCTAATTTGAATTCTCATTCTAGCTAAAAGCAAAGAAAAGTGCACTGCATTGTTTTCTCATGGGGGGAGACGAGAGTAAGTATTGTGAAGTCAGTTTAACCAGATAGCCACGTCAATCATCTTTTTAAATATGATTAGGCAGGTTTTACGTAATAAATTCCCTAGTTTAGCTCTGTCTAACTGCAACCCAGTAACAAGGGAAGGGAGAGACTTTCTAAAGAATTAGGCTACACAGGAAAATTACATAGACTATATTCTCGTAGTTTTTAGGTGTTTACTATATGCACATTAGATCCCAAGTTACATAAATAGCCAATAATGGATTTGCCTTTTCAGGAGCCTTAACCTTTTCTATTAGTGTTTCTTATATTATTAAGTGATATCAGGACAGCTCTTAGAGGAGGTGGCGGCTCTTAAAAGAGCCTTTGTTTTCTGGTCTCAGTGGATCAGGATCAGGTTTAACCTCCGAAGCCGTACAGGGTGCGGCCCTGCCTCTTCAGTGCGTAAACCACGTCCATGGCGGTCACGGTCTTCCTCTTGGCGTGCTCGGTGTAGGTGACGGCATCACGGATCACGTTCTCCAGGAACACCTTCAGCACACCGCGGGTCTCCTCGTAGATCAGACCGGAGATACGCTTGACTCCGCCGCGGCGAGCCAGACGGCGGATGGCGGGTTTGGTGATTCCCTGGATGTTATCACGGAGGACTTTACGGTGACGCTTGGCGCCTCCTTTACCGAGTCCTTTACCTCCCTTGCCTCTTCCACTCATTTTCACTGATCTTCTTTTAATCGAGTTAAAAGTTGAATGTGAATCACGTTCTCAGAGCTTCTGTATATAAAGCGTGTCTGCGGACGTAATAGAGGACAGGCGGCGCGAACTCTGCTGGGCGGAACAAGATTCAGCAGCTCCGCCTACGTAGATTTTTTTCCCAAAGCAGGCTGATCTTGTCCTTTTTGATCGCCTTTCCTCCATTTTGTTTGTTTTTCTGTGATATTTGGCGCGTTAACACAATACTATATAATACAGATTAATACAAACATAACAGTAAACCTGTAATCTGGGTTATTTTATTAAAGCAGAGCTGCTCATCTGAGCTCAAATATATTCCAGCTGTTTTACTGATTGTAATGTAGATTTACTGTAGTGATAAATCAATAAATAATGAAGAATCAGCAGCAGGAAGGAGGCGTCAGGACAGTCATTACTATTACTCAGAACAACAGTCAGGAGCCAAATGAACAGTGAAATATGTCCATAAGATCCCTTCATAATCACTTTAATATCCAGTATGAACGGGAGGAAAACCTCTTTCACTCCTGGACTGCTGTTTGAAGACGTCATCCTTTATCTGTTCAAACTGAGTCACCTGCAGCTCTTTAGTCCCAAACAAACAACTAAATGAGCTTCAATGTTGTTAGAAATCCTCCTTTATAAACACACAAACACACTTTTGACCTTTGGAAAGGTCACACGCTGTTCAGCATCGGGACTCGTGGTCTGATCTGCACAAACAGATTCATTCATGTTAATAAAGCAGCTTCAATTCAAACCAACGATGATTTGACACTATATTATTTCATGGATGTGTTATATTTCATTTCACCACTATGGAATAACTTCACCAAAACCAAACAAGTAAGTAAATAAAAAAGAAACCACATAATGACAGAAATGAAGACTTGGTACAAACAGCAGGTTTAACACTTAAAAAAAAAACTATTAAATATCACATATGGGAGTAAACAAGCCAAAATGTGTTTGTTTTTTAGATTCATCAAAGCCAGTTTGTCTTGATGACTGGTTTATACTGGTGGTGATTTCTGAACCAGTTTCATGAAGTCGTCATCTGGATGGTTTTCAATGAACAGACTAAAACCCTCATGTTCACTGTTGTATTGAGTTACAGTTTACTGGTTAAAAAAGGAAATTCTGAGTGAACCAGTATAATATTGGAGGAAACAAAGGATATAAATAAAAATCCTGGAGTTGATGTCATACATACTGATGTGTGATAATAAAATGTATCCCATTTATATTTGTAGCTTCACTTTTTCCTTTAGATATACGCACGCACGCACGCACGCACGCACACAAATGAGAACACATTAAAAGGACTACAGCTCTCAGGTGAAGGTGTGGGTGGTCCTGAAAAGGACCTTTGAGTTGATGGTACAGACAGCGGGTTTACTTGGAGCTGGTGTACTTGGTGACGGCCTTGGTGCCCTCAGACACGGCGTGTTTGGCCAGCTCACCGGGCAGCAGCAGGCGGACGGCGGTCTGGATCTCCCTGGAGGTGATGGTGGAGCGCTTGTTGTAGTGAGCAAGACGGGAAGCCTCACCGGCGATACGCTCAAAGATGTCCCCCACAAAGGAGTTCATGATGCCCATGGCCTTGGAGGAGATGCCGGTGTCGGGGTGGACCTGCTTCAGCACCTTGTACACGTAGATGGCGTAGCTCTCCTTGCGGGTCTTTCTCTTCTTCTTGCCGGTCTTGGAGACGCTCTTAGACACGGCCTTCTTGGAGCCTTTCTTCGGTGCTTTGACTGGATCAGGCATGATGGCGGATGGTTGTTTCTCCTGAGTCGGATAACGTCGGTGAGCAGTGGACGGTTTGTTTATATGCACTTCATGCAAATGAGGCTGTGCTGTTGCTCGCACAGGATTGGCTGATTTCTGGAGAGTGAAACTGGGCACGCGCCACACTGTGGTTACGTTTGGTAACCCTGGATACAGTAAAGACCGACCAGTTAATACACTTAATATAAAATATCACATAAATATACAGTATATATGGTATATATATATATATATATATATATATATATATATATATATATATATATATATATATATATATATATATATATATATATATATATATATATATAAGTATTAAAAGTATTTTATGAAAAACACTCAAGTTATAAAGCAGGATGAAAGCAGTGGAGGAGGAAATATTCAGATCCTCTAGTTAAGTAACAATCATTAATTTATGTAAAAAATAATCACTGCTATGAAACTGAATCCCTTAATTTTTCCATTCCATTAATTTATCCATTAACAATGATGGTATTTTTTTATTAACAGGATTTTAAGGTGATAATTAATGTTTTTAAAGAGTTAAATGTTTCACATTTTCTAAGTCACCAGGTCTGCAGTTATATTTAATAAACCATTAATGAAAATAATTAAAGTCTGCAGTTATAAATGTTAATAAAGTGTTGAATGGATTCTCATCTGGATGCTCTGCAGCGCTCTCTAGTGGCTGAACATCACACGTGTCTTCTTAAACTATTAGAAAAAAGGTGTTTTTCACAACCCAAAAACTATGCTTATTAATTATTAATAAATGATTTATTAATCATTAATCAATACTTATAAACCCTTTATAAAGGGTGCTCCGTCAGAAAATAGAGCTGAAATTACATGAGTGTCTATTCTCAGTGATGGAAAGTATTAAAGTAAATTTATTAGTATTGTACATGATTTCTATACTTTCTCTTCTATATTTTCCTTTTATGCTACAGTTCATTAACGATCAGTGGTTTTTATTTTATGATAATGACAAAAAAACACAGTAAACTCATTAAAGCTAAAACAACTTTATCTTTATGAGCTAGAACACAAGTTGCAGGAAACATTCAAATCGTTTTACAGTGACAAGTTCATGTATGTTTTGTTTATATAAGTAGAAAATAATAGTTATCTAGTGTTTAGGAGACTCAGACTGGGATCTGAAGACCACCAGGAGTCCTTGAGACTGTATTAACAAAAACACCTTGTTCTTATATAACAAAACGGGACAACGCTTTGAATGTGACCTTTTACAGTAAAGCTAGTGTGTATAAATAATATCAGGACAGCTCTTAGAGGAGGTGGGCGGCTCTTAAAAGAGCCTTTGTGTTCTGGTCTCAGTGGATCAGGATCAGGTTTAACCTCCGAAGCCGTACAGGGTGCGGCCCTGCCTCTTCAGTGCGTAAACCACGTCCATGGCGGTCACGGTCTTCCTCTTGGCGTGCTCGGTGTAGGTGACGGCATCACGGATCACGTTCTCCAGGAACACCTTCAGCACACCGCGGGTCTCCTCGTAGATCAGACCGGAGATACGCTTGACTCCGCCGCGGCGAGCCAGACGGCGGATGGCGGGTTTGGTGATTCCCTGGATGTTATCACGGAGAACTTTACGGTGACGCTTGGCGCCTCCTTTACCGAGTCCTTTACCTCCCTTGCCTCTTCCACTCATTTTCACTGATCTTCTTTTAAACGAGTTAAAAGTCGAATATGAATCACGTTTTCAGAGCTTCTGTATGTAAAGCGTGTCTGCGGACGTAATAGAAGACAGGCGGCGGTTAGCTGTGAGGCGCCAAACTCAGCAGCTCCGCCTCCTCTTCTTCTTCTTCTTCTTCTTCTCCTTCTTCGCTTTGACTTTTTAAATAAACTTAATGTATTTTATTGAAACTCTTCTCTTTACCTTTATGTATTTTTTCTGTGCAAAAGCTTAATAATTAACAATATCAGTAATAATACAATCATCATCATCATCAGCAGCAGCAGCAATAATAAATACAGAGCATAAATTACAATGTTAGCAAGGTGTCTGCTTTCACTTTTTAAATATACTTTAAGTTTTGCACAGAGAGAAATTAATATATACATAAAAGTAAGAAAACAGCTTCAATAAAACATAATAATAACAACACAATCATCAACTGATTGTTTTTTTCTTTTTTTAAATGTGTTTAATTGAACATGATCTGGAAGTTCAACATGTGCTTTGATGAATAAAATCACAAGAGCCAAACCAGCAGCCATAACTGATCATAAAATCAATAAATGAGACAAAATATCAACAAAAGCATAATGACATTGTCACCTTAATAGCTTTATTAATCAGCATTAAACATGTTATAATGGACAATAATCTTTAGACAAACACTTGATAGATATTTTGTTTATATATATATGCAATAAGAGAAATCAGTACCTTTAACTAAATCTCTTGATCCTTGTGTATGTTGTTTATTCAGCATATTTACATGTTCTAATATTTCACTGTAGATTAAACATGAATGTTCTGACTTTACACCACAATTAGAAACATGAACAGTTGAATTATTTATTGACATTATGCAGTTGATTAATAACAAATGTTCAGAATCATTAAAGGACGAGTTCACAGTGTTTCATGTGTGTTAAACCAGCAGTCAGGTGTCCATATGAACAGTGAAAGAGGTTTTCCTCGCTGTAATCATTCCTCCTGTTCACACTGGATATTAAAAGATCCTTCAAATGTGCTTTCAATGGAAGTGATGGAGGCCAAAATCCACAGTGTGTCCACACAGTCATTTAAAAGTCTGTGTGAAGCTTATATTCAGCTTCAGCAGTCTGAGTTAGTCATATCAAGTGGATATCTGACACATTTACAGTCTTTTTAGCATCAAATTCTCTCTTTGTGTTTCCTCGGACAGTGTTTCCCTGTTGAGCTGCAGGTGGAAGTATAGTAACAAAAAGAGGAACTTTGGCACTAAAAAGACTGTAACGTTGAAAGATATCTACTTGATTTGACTCATTTGGACGCTGAAGCTTCATATTAGCTTCAGATAAACTTTTAAATACATTTTTTGCACAGAAGGAGGACTGTGGATTTTGTCCTCCATCACTTCCATTGTAAGGTCATTATGAAGGGATCTTCTAATGGTCAGTATGAACAGGAGGAATGATTACAGCAAGAAAAACTTGTCCTTTAATACGATGACCTTTGTTGAAATGTTAAAAATGTTCTTTTGACTTCAGGTTTTTACCAGAAGGTGGCGCTCTCACCTTAAACGTCCTGCCAGCTCTGCAGGATGACTTTCAGAAATGTGACAAACATGGTAAATACAGTATATTTGCTTTTCTGTGATCGTACACAGGGACTGATTCTGTTTTACAGTTTTATTAATAATCTACAATGACCCACAATAAACTTCATTATTATTAATAGTAGCAGTAGTAGTTGTACTGATATTGTATATAAATCCTTATAATTGAATATGTCACTTTTGTTAGTTTAAAATAATGTTTCAATATTATTATTCAATAATAGTGTTATTAAAATGGTTGTAAATTATGGTTCATTTGTGTAAATATGAGAGTTTTTTCAAAGCATTTAGCAAAACAAATAGAGCTGCAACAATTAGTTGATTAATCAATTATTCAACTGACAGATAATTAATCAGCAACTATTTTGATAATCAATTAATTGTTTGGTTTAGTCGTTTTTTAAGCAGTGATGCCAAATATTTTTGCTGTTCAGCTTCTCAAATGTGAGAATTTCATGATTTTCTTTCTCATATATGATTATAAACTGAATATTGTTGGATTTGAAACTGTTGGTCGAACAAAATAAAACATGTGAAGACAGAAACTGTAACCGTCATGTTTCACTATTTTCTGCCAATTTATAGACAAAACAATTAATCAATTAATTGAAGAAGTAATTGGCAGATTATTCTATAATGAAACTAATCGTTCGCTGCAGCGCTAAATAAAACATAAAATCTAATTTATCAACATTACATATGATCATAACTTTTTAAAAATCTTCAGAATAGTGTGAATCACCAATTAATCTGCCACCAAAATATCAAACTATAAACAGCAAATAAGACAGAACTGACTTCCCTGTTTGGTCATGTGACTCCGCTGTCAAGATGTCATCGATGTGTCTACTGCTGTGTGAATGTAAGCTTTTTAATCCAACTATTTATAATTTTTGGCAAATTCTATATACATAAAATTAAATGGACCAATAGAAACCAACTCTATCTTATTTATAACTGATATTCAGCTCTGTTATGTCTCTCCAGTCAAGCTGCAAAATGAAAAGCAACAAAGACCAAAACAATTTTAAAAACCTATGAAATTATTGACTAATGTTACTTGATTATTAATCTTTTTTTTTCCTCCTCCTGTGTATTATTTTGTTTTCTACTGAATGTAAAAAGTTTCTTGCACAATAATTTTACCATTTTTTTTATTATTATGTCATAATTAAATTCTCTGGCACTTTATTTCCTCTTTTTCTTCTTCATACTTGTTTATATGCAACTGCTTTATTAATTTGACTGTTTTTAATAAAGTTGAGAAAGGAAAAAAAAAGTTATTTTTTCAAGCAAAAATGCAAAACATTCACTGGTTCCTGCTTATCAATTATAATAATTTGATGCTTTTCTTTGAAATATGAACATGTTTGGCTGTTTGACTTGTGAATATGTCACCTGGTCTACCTTCACATACAGTATAGTGATTCATTTTTACTCATTTCTGAGATTTTATAGTTAAAATAACTAATTATGAAATTTTTAAAAAATCATTGCATTAATTGTCACTGAAAATAATAATTTGTTGTTATCTTAATAGCATATTTTTGAAATGTAATTATTTTGTTCTTTATGTTTTCTGCTGTTAATTATAAATGTTTTGTATCAGCTGATCCTCAATCTGTTGCAAATAATAATAAATGTTTATAATAATAAAATAAGCTTCAGTGTTATTAAACTCGTCAGTGATCCACATGGCGGCACTGGGTGACGCTTCATCACCATGAACGCAAACCGTCCTGCTGCCGGAAATACAAGAACACCGAACATGGATTCATCCGCTGCTGAAAGTAGTCCCCAACAAATACACCATTTACTCCTGATTGTTTGTTAAAAACTACAGTGACACTGTTCCCTTCATATAGATAAATAGATGGAAACACTGTAGCTTTCAAAGTTGAGTTTGCTTACTTTGAATAATGAACTACGGCTCACATCTTAGTTTGCTTTTTCAGTCACTTTCATATCATTTATTCAGCTCGTTCTCTTCGATCTTTAATCTGCGATTACTGCGTTCACTGCACGCGCCAAAGTCCAACTTTCCATGCAGGTGATACATGAATCCTTCCCAGAGAAGAAGTCATATATTATGTGATTTTCTTTCATTCTATAAGGTGATCTTTGGCTTATTAGGAGGAGGCAGGTTGGGTGGATGGTTCGATAAAAAGGAGAGCAATGTTCAAGACCACCAACCGGACATTTTTTATCGTCACACCGTAAACCATGATCTTTCTCTAACCCTGACCAAGTAGTTTTTGTGGCTAAACCCAACAAACGGCGTTAAATGACACACGAAAAGGTTAAAAAAGGTCAAATATTGCATGTATTTTAAAAGTGTAAACCCATGTTATTTGTACACCATTGCTGGGTTGCATTTAGTTCAAATCAAACATGTCAGAGCTTTCAGAAAAACTAGAGCACCAAATGTGGATTCATCCGCCACTGAAAATAGTCCCCAGTACATGCACTATTTCCTCCTGTTTGTTTGATTAAAACTACAGTGAGCAGCTACTGGGGCTTTTTAATGAAACTATATATTTGTGAGCTGTTTTAAAGCTCTTCATCTGGAACCGTTCGGCTTTGGACTGAGAGTCACAGACAGACTATTGAGAGACAAACTAATATCAGGATCAATTACACATATTTTAGGGTCCAATACCCACATTTGCAATCTTGAGCACAAAACTGCATGTTAGTAGGAAAGTGTATCCCAACACACAGGACACTTGTCCTTACACAGCATCAAAGTGGCTTCAAAGCTCAGTGTATCCCATAATTCACTGAAGTCTATTGTGTAACAGCAGTCCAGTCGTTGGCAGTAGTGCGTCTATAAGCTGTTTAATCAATAGACATGAAGAAGTTTCCCTCCAGTCAAAAATATGTTTTTCTTCTTGTTCCTTCAGCTGTATGTTTGAGCTTCACTGTGCAGAGTTTGACACTGAAAGGCAGTTTTTACATTTATCTGCCGTAAGAGGAAAGTTTTTCTCTGCTCACCGCAAATATGAGTTTAAGGTGTGCACCTACGAGCAGGATTTGTGACATCATAACTAGTTTGGAACCAATCACGGTCCATTATTCAGCTCACGCAAGTGTGATGTGGAGACTTGAAGCCTCCAGTGCACAAACACTGAGGATGGACTTCACAGTGAAGGAGGAAATGTCTGGTGTCCAGCAGGAAAACTTTAGAAATTAAAAATATTTGCGTATTCATAGACCCAAGAAGGAGAATAGACCCATTGTTTTGTGGAAAAACCGTATCAGACACATATTATTATTCAAAGTAGAGTCTTTTGTATACATCTTAAAACATGTCTGGAGGGAATCTTTAAATTTATGACATTATTATGAATATTATTCATGTCCAAACAAACCTCCACAGATGGTTAAAGGCAGACTTGAAAAACTGTGAACTTGTCCTTTAGTATCCAAACTCTTCAAAGGTAAAATGATGAGAATAAGATCACATATCTGACATTGTCAGTATAAATATTAAATATCATATTGTAATAGCCAAATGTCATTATAATATGCTGTATATGCTGCTGTACATGAATAAGTATATATATATAGATTGTGAATAATAATTTGTTCTGTAAATGTCAGATGTTTATTTGTCAGCAGTTATTAAAGGCAGGAAGTTGCTTTCCTGATAGTTTGGCTCGATTTGTAATATTTATATGAATTACATTTGTTTGGACAATCATTTATCATTTAGATTATAATTTTATTTATGTCTACATGGAGAGAAGCAAAGCCTCAAACCATTCATCGTCCATTTGAGATTGTTGCATAGCGGGATGTTAAAAAATAGAATGAATGAATGAATGATATTTTTATTATTGTGTCATGCATACAACTGTATGCCCACATGGGCTTACAAGACACTATGAATTCCAACAATCCAGGACCAGAGTACAACGTATATATTGTAAAAAGAAAATCTTTCACCTTCAGATCTAGAGACCATCATTAAATAGTACAGATATTCTAATTTACTGTCAAAGGCTTACCATATATTACTGACAAGTCTAGGTAAACACTAATTAGAGATAAAGTTAGCAAACTTAAATACATCAAAATTAAACAGCCATTCTAGTTTTTGCTCATCTGAACACCAAAATATTTCAGGGTTTAGTCGAGCAATTTCATGAAACAGTAACTCTCTTAAGTCATCATAGTTTGTACAGTACAATAGAAAATGGCAAATCTCAATGGCCAGATGTAGAATACCAGCTCTCAACTGTGCAATCAAAGATCTTTGGCTTCTAGATAAACCAGATGTTACATATAATTCAGGGCCAAAATTCTGTTTCATATGTATATATGTTCTTAATTTTGGCTTTGACAGAACATTTACAAAACCATTTTTCTTCAAATTTCAGTAAAATTTCATTTTTAATAGAATTAACATTACAGCACAGGTTATTCCTATAGATATACAGCATATCCACCTCCTCTAACTGGAGAACTGTATAATTTACTCCACATAAATACTTTCTTATTTATCCTATCCTCTACCAATTTGATTAGACGGTTCCACAATCGGATCATTTCACATTTTCGTTGTATAGACCCTGATACCCGGCCCATTTATCCTTGAACTGCGGGAATCGGAGCAAATCTATGAACCCCCAAAAAACATCGTATAGCTCTATTCTGCATAGAGTCTATAGTATTAGATTCTTTTAAACGCCTGCAGCATAATTCAATGCGGAGGAGACACATGCATCATAGAGTTTAGTATATGTACAATAACCAAGATCATTACATACTTTCAATTTGTTAATAACTGATCCCAGAGCTCTCCCAGCTGAGCCAGCAAGGGGCCGAATTCCAGCCTCATAAGTCATAAATTCATCAAAAAAGAAACCCAAGTATTTATAGACACTAACATACTCAAAGGTGACTGAACCAAACCAAAAGTATTTGTGTACTTCTTTCCATACCTTTCTTTCTGAAATGTATTATTTGTGTTTTACTCTTGTTTATTGCTAATCTCCATTTAGAACACCACAAACTAACCATGTTTAACATATTCTGTAAATCAGATTCAGACTCAGCCAATAAAATTATATCATCTGCATATAATAAAATACCCAATTTAATGTCACTTTAATCTGTAGGGCTAAGTCATTCACAAATAATGCAATAAGAGTTGGGGAAAGTATATCACCTTGTTTTACTCCAAAAGGTGTATCAAACCAGTCAGTAAACATATCATTGATCTCAACACAGGCAACAGGGCAACTATACAAGGTCTGTATTGCTCTATAAAATCTACCATCCACGCCTGCTTCCGTAAGTTTAAAAGCAAGCAGATCTCTGTTAATCCAGTCAAACACCTTTTGAAAGTCAACAAAACATGCGAAAGTAGGTTAACCTTTGGCAATTCTAGCTCTAATAACAGTCGGTACTGAATGTATATGATCAATACAGGCTCGTTTCTTTCTAAATCCATTCTGCTCATCGACAAGATACTGTCCCATTTCTAAATGTTGTGTGAGCCTGTTGTTCAGTATATTAGAATACAATTTATAAACTGTACAAAGAGGACTGATGCCTCTATAATTAAGGGGGATCCTTTGGAACAGGCTTAATAATGGACTTGTACCGTACTGTCGGGATTATACCATGTTCAAAGCATGTTTTGAAAAGACCTGTAAGAGATGTGGGGATTTCAAAGCTTCATTTGGGATACCTTCAATTCCAGATTTTGCTTTATCTACAGCCCTTTTAACTTCTTCTATTGTAATATTGTGATTTAAAAATGTATTTGGGCTATATCCTGGTGTATTCATAGAAATGCATCAATACTACTGACTAAAGAGGCTTAAACAGAATTTATAAAACAGCCATTACACATATCCCTCCTTAATAACTTTATCAGACAGAAATTATTCAAAATTATGTGTCTTTCATGTACAGTAGACATGCACCTAAATAACGTTATTAATTGCATTATTCCCTCACTGTGTTTTTACTGTATTTGATTCTTATTTGTCCATCTTGTGTAAATAAAATAAAAACAAACAAAGCATCTGAGCTTTGTTGATCCATTTGTACAAAGCTCGTTATTCAAATGTGTCCCACTGAGCTCTGATACTATTCATCACTATCTTAAAACACACCTGTGAGTATTGGGATGGACCCGACATGATCACAGTGTCACATTATGCAATCATAAAGTCATAAATTCTTGTCCTGACTTGACCGAGAGACATGTCAGACTACACTTTAGATCCTGACTAAGCAGAGTTCAACGTCTTTCATGACTTGCGGACCAAGAGTCAGTGACCAACTTCCAGCAGTGGAAGAAGATAGATACACTACACTACTACAGTAAAAGTACATAAGTATTATGAGCTTGATGTAGTTAAAGTATTGCAGTAAAAGTACATAAGTATTATGAGCTTGATGTAGTTAAAGTATTGCAGTAAAAGTACATAAGTATTATGAGCTTGATGTAGTTAAAGTATTGCAGTACAAGTACATAAGTATTATGAGCTTGATGTAGTTAAAGTATTGCAGTAAAAGTACATAAGTATTATGAGCTTGATGTAGTTAAAGTATTGCAGTAAAAGTAGTGGTTTGGTCCCTCTGACTGATATATTATTATATATGACATCATTAGATTATTAATAGTGAAGCATCAGTGTTAGAGCAGCATGTTACTGTTGTAGCTGCTGGAGGTGGAGCTAGTTTACACTACTTTATATACAGTTAGCTAGTTTAGTCCAGTGGTTCCCAACCTAGGGGTCAGGCCCCTCCAAAGGGTCAGCAGATAAATCTGAGGGGTGGTGAGATGATTAATGGGAGAGGAAAGAAGAAAAAACAAAGTTCTGATACACAAATCTGTTTTCAGTTTTTGGACTTTTTCTCTAATCTTTGATTTTTGCTGAAATATTGGATCATTTGAACATTTATTGAAATGAAAGCATGTGAGAAGTTTAGAGGGAAAAATCACTATTTGGTGGAGCTGTTAACAACTCATAGACATGTGAAATGTGACCCCGACTACACACTGCTTTTTGTAAGACGTCAGAAGACAAAAAGGTTGGAAACCACTGGTTTCATCTTTAACAATGTGTTGTATTTTAAAAGCTTGTTATATTATCCGTTGTGTCAAATCTTCCATCTCAAAATTGTACGTAAGCACTTGAGTAAATGTGCTTAGTTACTTTCCACCAGTTGTTATTTTTGTAGGTCGACTAACATCAACCTGTAGAGATGCATCCACTTCCTCTTGACTTGTTGCCATTTTTCTGTTGTCGTTTCTTATGGATGTAGCGAGGTAGCTAGCTGTTGTTTTTTAATCCAGGAACACCGACATCAAAGGGCACAACAGACATATTTGAATCTCTAAAAAAAACACATAAATGTGGGCAGTGATTCTTTGCTTTGCTTTCTTGACAAAGTGCTGCATCTTAACTAGCTAGCTACATCTAAGCTAAGCTAACAGAAGAGGAGGAGCAGCTTGTGTTTGAAGTTTTTGGGGTTAAACTCGGCCCTCGCCGACATTTTGCTCACATACAAACTGTGTCAAGGTGAGCAACAACAGCCAGCGAGGCCATAAAAGGCTTCAGTCTTTACGACCTGCCGCCATCATGAAACTTTCCATAAAGTGGAGTTTTATGGCCATTTGCTGGTTAATGGTTTACCTGAAGACAGGTGACAGAGGGAAACAGAAACAAGATGGACACCCAGTTCACACACAACCCTCCTTATCTCTTCTTTAGAAATGTTCGTTTCTATTCTTCTCTTATTCCTCGCTCTGTCCTTCTTCATTGTTCTTCTTTTATTCTGTTCTTTTTCCCGTTTGTTTCTTTGCTAAACCTCAGAAATGCCAAGGCACCATATAATTACTTTAGTTTATGGTTTATATTGTATATTAAATGCATAAGAGCTGATTCTAATCTGTCTTTTTTTATTATTTACTTTATTTTTGACAGTTTAGAGCCTTCATACCTGCACATGCACTTTAACTGGATAACATTTATGTTCTTTTGTAATGTCTGATGTGTCTTTGCCTGTTTATAATATAATGTTCTTAATTTATTGTCATAACACTGTTCTTATGCTGCTTTTTGGCCAAGTCTCTCTTAAAGAGAGATTTTTTTTTATCTCAGTGAGACTTTTGTCTTGTTGAATAAAGGAAAAGAAAGAAAGATTACCTGATTATGTGGATCTGCCGTCTCTGTGAACAATCATTAACTGCTGTAGTTTTACTGCAGTAAAATAAAGTTATTATTATTTGGATGTTGTGTTTACGTGCCAGGATACTTCAGGGTTTTTCACAGTCAGGTCATTGTGAACAGGATCCAGCTTTTGCATTTGATAACTCACGTAGTGAATATTTGAATGTGTCTAATAAAAATGCTGAATATTAATGTACAATAAACTCTAAGAAGACAATGAGAAGAAGGAGCCGACTGTTAACAGGCGTCAGGTTCAGTTATCAGACTCATATGTTCAAACAAGATCTGGGTCAGAGACTTTTAACCTGTTTTGCTGCGTACTTATGTCTTATTTATTGATTAGGACCATGTACAGTGTTAAACATAAATGTTACCATTTGATGTACCAGAGTTAGTTTATAGCTAATTTTCATCTGCAGTCCATTACAATTAAAACATATAACAGCACAATAACAAACAGAACAAAGCAAAAAACACACAGGACACATAATACAAAGTACAAATCTACCCACAATGTCAACTAGATATAAATAATGTAAGCTTGTCAAAATAAAAGCAAGATTATTTGCATTAATTAGAAGACCATGAGATGAAATGTAGACAGTTAAGGCCACTGGTACAAATTATTATATTTATACTAATAATTATACACTATTATCCTGTATGAATTAATAGCAATATGTTGGTTTATTAATGCATCACAATGTTTGAATTCTGTTCATTATAAAAAAAATTTCTAAACACTAAAAACTGGGTTTTTTAAGCCAGTTTGATTGTTATTCTTTATTTAACTGTTGAGTTGGGACTCTACTCTTTTTAAACTTATGTGTCACAGTTTGCTATTGATTGTTAATAACTTGTGTATCTTTTGAATGTCATATGCACATTGTTTTGTACAAGAAACAAAACATTTGTGACAGTTTTTAACTAAAGCTTGTTAGTTAAAGTTAAAGTCGTGTTGATGCTGTATCGACCCAAACAGGGTTAAATTTTAACCAAGTGATTTTCAGTGTGTATGGATATTAAGATGCACTGATTGTCTCGTATAAAGGATGTTTTTGTTTTATCGGTTGTAAGGTGTTAATTGGCTGGTAGTCTGTGGCCGACAGTCTGGAGGAATTCAAAATTGTCTTTTGCATGATTTCTTTTTTCCTACATATCTGACTGCTGGTTGTGTAACAGACAACACTTACACACTTAAATTGAAGCTTGTTAATGCTTTTTTTAAATTATTAAAATAAAAGTTATGTATAACTAAATATAATGTGCATTATTAGAAAATACAATTCTATAATAATGTTTTTTCTCCTTTCATTCATTATTTTACTACATAGAGTTTTCATACTTTCAGTGTTGTTGTTATGTTTTATTGTTTTAATTTGCAAACAAAAACAAAAGGAGGAAAGAAAACAAAAAAAAGCAAAAACTAAAAGATAACAGAATATTGTACAAATTTAAAAAAAGTTTTAAAACTATTAACCTCTGAAATTCTCAAATTATGTGTGTAAAACTTTTAAAATTACACACACATACTCACTGGACACTTTATCAGGTTACACCTGTGCAATCTAATACAATTATTAATTAAATACTGAAAAGTGTTCCTAATATTTTGCAGTCCTCAAGTATGCTAATGGAGTGGACAAAATATTAGGAACACTTTTCAATATAATGCACTCTGGTACACCATCAGCACCAACTACGACCTCATTAATACACATAAAGTAGAATTATCAGTATAAGCTTCGTAAAAGTAGAATTGATGGCAGAGCTGTTGTAATGAATTGCATTAGATCACACAGGTGTTCCTAATAAAATGAAATATACATGCATATACAATAAAAAGTTAGAAAATTAACATTAAACTTGACAAATTATAATGTTTTTCATGTCGTTATTCTGACGTTAAATAAACGAGCCCATTCAAATGCTTTTTAAACATTTCAGTATGTGATTTTATAACTTAATTTTAGTTTTGACATCACTTTTAATTTAAAGGTCTTCAGCTGGTGTGTGACGCGGTAAAACTTAACAGAGGTTACGCTCTTCTTCTTCGTCTGCTTTTGGTTTCACGGCCGCTGTAGCTGCTGTTCATTCAGCCTCAAGAAGGTCAAAGGTCAGACATATTACATTTATTACTCTCATTAATACACACATATCTCTAATTATTACTTTGGATTAGTGTAAATTAAAAGCATGTTGTCAAGTGTCAAAATTTCATTTTACACCCCGAAACTGCAGCATGAAATATTACATGATTATTAATTGTTTAAATGTGTTTCATGCTATGTTGAATATAAAGTTACTTTATTTATTAGTTTTTAAATTATAATACTTGACACTGAGTTGAGATTTGACTGAATTAAATTATTTTAATGTTGGACAAAATTAAACAAATAATCTGCTGTTTCACAAAAATATTAATGTTCTGAAGTAAATGTAAAATCTGTGATTCTTCTTGACATTAAATACAGTTGTTTTTAACTTTAAAACTATTTCATCTTAGATTCATTAAGGTATAAAAAAAACTTAGAAATAAAATATGTAAAGTTTCATTTTAAGCTGCTAGTTAAATAATGTATAAAAAGCTGTTAAAAGATGAAAACTGACACCCTTCATTGAAGGTAAAAAACATAAAAAATTATAAGTTTACTCTTGATTGTAAGTTACAAACTTTGTTTTTCATAAATTTTACTACTCGTTTTTAGCAAAATGATTTTTGAAAATACTTCAATACATCAATACATACTGTTTATATACATAATTATAGAAATTAAAAAGCATGCTACTGTTAATGAGCTGCTCATATTATGTAACATCAATATAACATCTATCAAACACTTGAAAACACAAATAGTCGTGTGTGCGATGAGAATTATTGTGGGTTTTATGTGTTTTTACGGCAGCAGACTAAACTAAATACTCATCAGTGTAAAACAATAAATCTCCCATAAATCCATAAAGACACAGATAATTCCTCTTCAGGAGGGCAGCAGTGAGGGGATTCCTGCTCGTAGTGCTCAAGCAGGGAGGAGAAGGTTGTCGGTTTAAATCCCCTGCGGCATCGAACCTTTGAGCAAAGAGCGTTGAACCGAGCGGAGCAACATGGAGACAGCTGCTGTGATCCAACACTGGATACTCAAACGATTGTTATTTGCAGCCTTAAACACAAGATAATAGGCAGTGAAATAAAATAGCAGAAATACAGTGAAGCAATAATAATCTAAAATTAATAAAGGCAATAAAAGTGCAGTAGAGACATTAATCAATCACAGGTATAGAGATAAAAACTTTTACCAGACCGTAAGACCTGTGTATTTTTATCAGTCTGCCTTTGAAAGATTAAAACTGGGAATAAATTATTCATTTAAAATCAAATAGTGAGAAAATATGTGGTCTATAAACAGTTAATAAATGGTTTATAACTCACTATAATGTAGTTATAGTAGCAGATATAATGTGTTTATCAATGTTCAACAGTTGTAACTTCTCCTATGAAGACATATTTTATATTATTACAACTGTATTTTACTATATTGTCGTTCATTATCTGTTTATACAGCAGCAAACACGTCTGAGTGTCCACAGAAATGCATTAATAAACATTTATATCAGCTGTATACTCAGCAAATAGTGTATTCTAGTTATGGTTAAAACTCTAAACTATTTTTATTTATTCAACTTATTTTTATATGTGAGTCTATTTAGTTATTGTACATAATTTAGCCTTTAATTGCATTTGTGTCTTTTACCTCATTGATTTGTGATTTATGTGAAGTTGGGATTAATTAAGCACAATATCTTATAAACATTATATTTATACTGCTTGTAAATGCTAAATAGAGGAACTTAAGTGTTAACGTTGGAGCTGAAATCTGAATTATGAAACCAAAAGAATAAATTCAAGAGCTTTAAAACTTGTCTAAAGTATAAAACAGGCAGATTGAAGGCTAGATTTAAAATGTGATTTAAAATGTGATTTAAAATGTGATTTAAAATGTATTTATATGCTTTGATTGCATTGAATTGCAGCCTTAGTTAAGGAATTCAAAAGAGAGTCAGTGCAGATCATCATTAATAACATTAAAATATATATATTTTTTTGAAGGTTCCAGTTTGTTTTCCATCTTTCAAAAGCAGACTGAGTTCAATTATTTTCTATTCATAAAATGTTAGTTATTGCAGGAATATTTCCCCTTAAAATTAACATTATATGACATATATGAACAACTCTAAGGCCACGTCCTGTTGCTTTATGAAGAACAAACAATTATTATTATTAAACACGTAGCCAAAGGTCTGATATTGATAAAGAAGGATGTGAACTGTTGTTAAAAGAAAGAAAGAAAGAAAGAAAGAAAGAAAGAAAGAAAGAAAGAAAGAAAGAAAGAAAGAAAGAAGACCTGCCGTCACTCTGACTGACATGTTAGTCCTTTTTTACCGTCATTTGTAAGTTTGGCTCTTTTCCTTTGATGCAGCCTTTGAAATGCAGCAGCGGACTGTCATGCAAATGGAGGCCGATAGAGAAGAGACTGCAGGCGGGGAGAGAGGGGGGAGGATGGAGGGAGGGGGGGGGGGGGGTAACCGCATGGTGACCCGGAGTCTACTTTTTTTTAATTTTTGGTTTAATTTAGTGGATAAAAATCATTTGGTTCGTGTTGCAAAACGGTGGCATCGTGGTGGTGATGATGATGATGAAGATGAGGATGATTGGTGAGGTGAAGAAGAAGAGGCAGAGGGGAAGAGACGCAGGGTGAGAGAGAGGGAGGGAGGGAGTGAGATAAGAGCAATAAAAGTGGCCATGTGACTGCAGCAGCTTTTAACGGGCAGCTGATGGAGAGACCGCAGAGAGAGAGAGAGAGAGAGAGAGAGAGAGAGAGAGAGGACAGGTGGAGGTGTGGACAGGTAGACAGAGAGCAGACACACTGACGCTCATTTTACCTGGAGATCAGGTGAGAGAGGCAGGCTGGATCCGCAGTATGCTGAGGGAGTCCCCTCACCTGGAAAGATGTACGTAAGTTACCTGCTGGATAAGGACCCCGCCATGTACCCGCACCAGAACTCGGTGACCCGCCACCCGGGCCTGAGCCTCAGCCAGCAGAACTTCTCGGTCCCCGGCCCGCCGCAGTACTCAGACTTCAGCTACCACCACCACCACCACGGCATCAACAACGACCCGCACTCGGCGCAGCAAGGCGGACCGGGTGCCGGTGGCTGGAGCCCGGCTTACCCGCCTCCCCCTCCTCCCACACGGGATGACTGGTCGTCGCATCACTACGGTGCCGCCGCCGCTGCAGCGGCAGCCGCGGCCGCCGCAGCCGGGGGGCCTCCCGCGGCCTCCACCGTGCCCGGCGGTGTGGGTCCCACCCTGGGATTCAGCCCCCCGGAGTTCGCCGGGCAGCCGCCAGCGCTGCTGCCCGCGTCCCTCAACGCGTCGGCGGGGCAGCTGTCCCCCGGCTCCCCGCAGAGGAGGAACCCCTACGACTGGATACGACGCACCTCCGCACCGCCCTCCAACCCAAGTAAGACCCGCGGTGACACTTGTTGGCTTCATTTTAAATGTCATAATTAAGAATTTAACAAATCATTTATCTTCTCTAACGCCTGAATTAGCTACGAAAAGATATTATTTCTGCAATATATCTCCAGTATTTCAATATGCAGCCTAATTGGGGCCTTTTATCTTGATGGTACCCTACCTAACACAGATCTATTTTAAAATCTCTATAATATATTGACAACGCATCTATAATAGTTGTATATTTGTCTCCTGTATGGACATTTCTACGCATAGCCTGTATGGTTCTTCTGCAGTAATTTAGAATATTTTTTTTCATATTGTAACTTTGCGTTTTTAAACTAATTTCTGAGGTTTTACATTTGTATCGTGCAAGTGTCTCCTTTTGTTCCCGGCACACAGCTGACAGACTGTTTAACATTTTAATATGAGGCCGATATGACAGACAGTGATACTCAAATGTTTTATCAGCTGCCCGACAGGAACCAGACACGTTTACATTGTAATTAATGACGTGAACCTGCAGCCTCATGATTCTTGTTTTCAGTCCCATCATAATATAATTTGTATTAATTAACAGTCGATTAATCGGTCTTAAAATGAGCTTGGAGTGAAGTTTATTAACAGGAAACTTGTTGTCAGACAATATGAAAGTCATATTTTTTTTCATGTATCTGGTTTAAATATTTCTAAAGTGGATATGAAGCATCTTTAAAATCAGTTAAGGTGCATGTAGCTCAGATTACAGCCTATTTATATTCAATGCAAATGTATATAATAATAATAATAATAATGATGATGATGATGATGATAAAAAAAATAATAATAATAAAGTTTGAATGACAGATGTGTGTAAGTTTGGAAATTTCCTCAGTTTGGCTTTAAAAGCTTTGATTTACTTCAGTAAATTCAGCACTGTTACATTTTACGTCATTTTATGTGTTGTGAGTTAGTGAGTTATTGCCGTTATTTTTTCCCCTTCAACGTTGATTTTTGGGGCGTTTTTCTTTACTTAAATCGAGGGTTTGAGCATCGACTTTGTGATTCGTGTTAAATTAATCAAATCGGCTCCTTCATATATGATAGAAATCGATCATCCACACATTGAAACTCCATCAGGGAATTCAAAATCAATAGGCTAGATGAAACGTAAAAAATATGGTTGGCATAGCTGACAATCTTTTGGGGGGGGGTTTTCCCTGGTTGGCGGGTGAAATGTCCCACCGGGTCCTGTCCCGTCCTGTCGCGGATCAAACGTGTGAAGCCGGTCGGAGCCGTTGTGATGTAAATGTCCCCGCTGGATGTGACTCCGGGCGGCTGAGATCGGCCTTTGTCCTCCTGCTTGTCTCTGGGCGGAGAAGACAAGAACTTACAAGACAGTTCCCACTTTGAAGTGTGAAGATGTGTGTGTGTGTGTGTGTGTGTGTGTGAGGAGGGAGGGGTTGTATCTGACGACCTTTTCCAGCTTCACCTGCATTTGTCCCACAAGGTGCAGCAGATCATTTACTTCCGTAAAATTACAAATTTAGCAAAAATACTCCATTACAAGTACAACTATAGTAAAAAGTACATAAGTATTATGAGCTTGATGTAGTTAAAGTATTGCAGTAAAAGTACATAAGTATTATGAGCTTGATGTAGTTAAAGTATTGCAGTAAAAGTACATAAGTATTATGAGCTTGATGTAGTTAAAGTATTGCAGTAAAAGTACATAAGTATTATGAGCTTGATGTAGTTAAAGTATTGCAGTAAAAGTACATAAGTATTATGAGCTTGATGTAGTTAAAGTATTGCAGTAAAAGTAGTGGTTTGGTCCCTCTGACTGATATATTATTATATATGACATCATTAGATTATTAATAGTGAAGCATCAGTGTTAGAGCAGCATGTTACTGTTGTAGCTGCTGGAGGTGGAGCTAGTTTACACTACTTTATATACAGTTAGCTAGTTTAGTCCAGTGGTTCCCAACCTAGGGGTCGGGGCCCCTCCAAAGGGTCAGCAGATAAATCTGAGGGGTCGTGAGATGATTAATGGGCATTTTTTCACATTTGTATGATGTTTTATAGACTAATAATCGTTGGTTGCAGCCCAACAACAAATACACTATTTACTCCAGTTTGTTAAAAAAATACAGTGACCAGCTGTTATACATGAAACTAAATATGTGTGAGATATTATTTGAAGGTTGTGTGGAAAGTCAGACAGTACTGAGAGACGGATTAACATGTTGGTTTTGGTCTTTTCATGAAATTTGTTGACCTACGGAGCTTCTTTCACCATCCAGGTTGAAGTTTACATTCTTTTTAGGGTGTAAATTCTTAAATTT